>NC_060278.1:53786128-54158544 GCF_021613505.1 Equus quagga | reverse complement strand
GAGATAAAACAGAAAAAAAAATAAAAAGATTGGCAACAGTTGTTAGCCCAGGTGCCAATCTTTAAAAAAAAAAGAAAAGAAAAGAAAAGAAACTTACATAAGCTTCAAATATATAAGGTATGTAGGAATTCTATATCCAGAATTATAGCAGGCTAGATATCCTGCAACTAAATACCTTTAAGATGCTAGAGTTTAAAATATCTTTTTAAATGCATCTGATTTGGCAAGAGAGTGGGGAAATCTTCAGAGGCCAAAAATAGCAAGAATAAATCCCGAGGGGAAACCAAGAGCTGAAATCAATGGCTCTCCAAGCGATCTGCAGGTCACTTGTTTTCAAAGTGATGAACATGAAATTGAAAAACTAAAGCTGAAGGCATCCAAAAGGTAAGATAACTTCCAAAAGTTGGTACCCCAAAAAAGTGACCCCTCGATGGAAGAGTAAACTATACGAATAAAAACACCCACAAAGGAAGACAATAAAGAAAATCACTTGGCTAGGCATAGGCCACAGGTGGAGAGAAATAAGAAATCTCACTTGAGAATTCCTAAAAAGAAAGCTAACCTCATAACAGATGCAGGATCAGAATTTACGTCACTTTCACAGCCTGAAGAACCTCCAGCAAAGAATTAGGTTAAACTAGTCCAAATTGTGGTGCCTCCTAGTTGGCTGACAGAGGCAAACACAAATGCTCTCTGGAGAAATTACCTCAATCTTGACCTTAAAGAATTTCCACAGATAAAAGACGGAGCCCTCATAAGCTCACAATCAAAATGCAGAATCACAACAGGAAACAATCCTGTGTGAATGAGACTCACACAACAAACAATAAATCAGACCCGCAAAACTGCAGGTGTTTAAATTATCCTACACAGGATATAAAATATGAATAATCAATAATTTTAAAGAAAAAATGTAGTAAAAGAATACAACAAAGGAATAAGAAACTATTGAAAATATGAACCAGCAGATTTGAAAGGCTATAAGTAGAAATGAAAAGTATAATATTAATATTAGAAACTCAATAGAAGGGTTAAAATAACTTATTTGACACAGCAGAATAGAAAGTGAACTGAGAGACAGAACTGAAGACTGAAGGCAGAATGTAAAACAAAGAGACAAAGAGACGCAAAATATGGAGTCTAATATGAAGTTCAGACTGAGAAGATGGAATACAGATCTATTCAAATTTCCAGAAAATGATTCTCAAAGAATGGAGCAGAAGCACTAACTGGAGAAATATTGATGGGGAACTGATGAAAGATGCCCAACCTGGGATTTAGGCATCGCCAAAAATGTTTAAGTCAGGTGAAGAGAAAGAAATCCACATCAAGACCTGTTACGGTGAACCTAATGGAATAAAAACACATCAACAGCAACCAGAAACAAAAAAGTAGAACAATGAGACTGAAAGCTGACTCCTCAAAAACTGAAATAGAAACTCAAAAACAGGTTAATGAAATCTTCAAGGTACTGACAAAATGTAATTCTTAACCTCCGAATGACTTTTGACAATAGTGCCATGACGGCTCAAAGAGGGAAAGGGCAGTCTCTTCAACAAATGGTGTTGGGAAAATTCAACACATTCTTCTGCATAATCACATGCACAAGAACGAAGTTGGACCCTCACTTTACATCGCATACAAAAGTTAACTCAAAATAGATCAAAGACCTAAAACTATAAAACTCTTAGAAGAAAACAAAGGAGAAAAGCATCCTACCATTGGATTTGGCAAGGGTTTCTTGACGTGATACCAAAAGCACCGGAAACAAAGCAAAAATCAACAAGTGGGATTACATCAAAACTAAAACTTCTGTGCATCAAAGGACACAATCAACAGAGTAAAAAGGGAATTTATGGAATGGAAGAAATATTTGCAATTTGTGTAGCTGATGAGCAGTTAATAACCAGAACTTACTGAAAAATGCCTGCAACCCAACAACAAAAACAAAAAACACAAATAACAATTTAAAAATGGGCAAAGGACTTGAATAGACATTTCTCCAAAGATGAAATACAATGGCCACCAAGCATGTGAAAATATACTCAACATTACTAATCATTAGAGAAATGCAAATCAAAACCACAATGAGATACCACTTCACACCCATGAGTATGACTACTTTCAAAAAAACCAGAAAATAAATGTTGGCAAGGATGTAGAGAAATGATAATCCTTGCGCACTGTTGGTGGGAGTGTAAAATAGTGCAGCTGCTATGGAAAACAGTATGGCGGTTCCTCAAAATATTAAAAACAGAATTCTCATATTATCCAGCAATTCCATGTCCATGTACAGATCCAAAGGAATTGAAAGCAGGATGTCAAAGAGATATTTGCACACCTATGTTCATAGCAGCATTGTTCACAATAGCTAGGAGGTGGGAGCCACTCAAGTGTCCATCAACAGATGAATGGATGAACAAAAATGTGGTATATACATACAAGGGAATATTATCCAGCCTTAAAAACAAAGGAAATTCTGACATATGCTACAACTTGGAGTAACCTCGAGGCTATTATGCTCAGTGAAACGTCAGTCACAAAAAGAAAACTACCATATGATTCCACTTATATGAGGTACCTAGAATAGTCAAATTCAGAGACATAGAAAGTAGAATGGTGGTTGCCAGGGGCTGGGGGAGGGGGAAAATGGGGAGTTGCTGTCTAATAGATATAAAGTTTCAGCTTTGCAAACCAGTGTGAATCTACTTAACACTACTGAAGTGTACACTTACAAATGGAGAAGTTGGTAAACTTTGTTATTTTTTTACCACATTTTTTAATAAAATTAAATATATACACACACATACATGTATATACATAATTCTTAACATAGAATTAAATACCCAGCTATCATTCAAGAATGAGGGCAAAAAGAAATAATCAGACAATACTTATTCAAATATTCTTTATTATAGATTTCATGCTTAATTTTATACCTACAAGTTCCATAAAAGATGAATATACATATATTTTTTAAAAATAAGATCAGTGATGACGCCAACACTACCTTATGAAATAGACCATCAACAACTTTGTGGCCCCGTGTTCCCTCCCACAATTGCTTTTCTTTATAGTCTAAACTCACTGAATTTTTTTAAGTCAACATTTTGTTCAGTTTTGACTTTTTTGAATTTTAGAAAAATGAAATTCTCTCCATATTTTTCCTGCAGCTTGCATTTTGCTGCTGCTTCACTGATCTATGCAGCTGTGGTTCATCCATGTATTACTCCATGGTATGAATACGACACAATTTATCCCGTGTAAATGGCCATGTGCCTTTGGCTTACTCCCACTGCTTTTATTCTTAAGGATAATGTTGCTGTAAACACTGATGTAAGTGTGAGTTTCACCAAGCTGTCGAGCTACATCTTAGGGTGTGTACTTGTTTGACATTTTTAGGAAATGCGAAACTATTTTCCAAAGTGGTTTTACCGATTGACGCAGAGTAATATGAAACTTCTCATTTTTTGAAAGTAACATTTCTGCTTAAACTATATTGTCTAAAAATTGGTCATATTTTCCTGCAATGTGGGAGGTCTATACTGTATGGTTACAAAGAATTCGTTGGTGTATTTCTTTACTGTTCGACACTTTTCATTTATAAATAGCCCTACTGTCTATACACTCAATGCCCTACATGTGAAATTTTCCCAATTCCCTGTATATTCTACTGATTTTACAGGTTGTAACTACTGTGAATATATTCTCCTGTGACAGTCTGTAAAATGAGAATTTGTTTGCTTCAAAAAGTTTTATGGTCAAGACTTAAAAATGAGTGTTGTAATGAATCATCATTATCTTCTGAGAAAAAGAAAAACGTATACTACAGCACCACGCTATTTTACCACTGTTTAAATAACGGCGCCTGCTTAATGTCTCCCAGTCTTCGGCGTCATCAGCCTATGTATCTGATACAGCTTAACACAGAAGAGACACGGCATTTGACTTCTAGTCCCAACTGTGCCTCTAAGTACCTGTTGAAACTTGACCTCTATTATTTTATTAGTGAAATGAAGAGTTCACAAAATAATTTCAAAGGTCCCTTTGTTCTGGAAAATTCTATCGTTCTATGATATTGTGTCACTTAGCTGGCAGTGAGCAGGCTTTCTCTGTCCCGCAAAGATTTCTCTTTTTTGAGGGGAGGTGGGGGGAGCTTTTGACGCTGTTCCTCCACCCTGATTGAATGTCTATGATGGGTATGCCATCCCCAGTTTTCCACAGGGCCCACTACTCCTCGCTGTTATGTCCTGATGCAAATATCCATGTTGCCTTCCTGGACTTGAAACATTTGAGTTTTTAATCCTTGTTCTCCAGTAAATATTCCTTTCCACTGAGAGACACTAATATCTATCACAACCACCAATTCTTTAGAGTGTGCTTTATATTCCACAAACTGTTTTCATGCACATTATGCCATCTGTGACAGTCATCCTGCTGATCGTTTTGACTGTGGAATGTTTAGGACATCTCTCCATTGCCCAAATATTAGTAAAACCAGTCGGGATGTCTTTAAGAACCCACAAGCACAGGCTCATACACGCAATAACTGTGGTGCCTCTGTTTACAAAGAGGGCCAAAACTCACATTGCCAGCTTCCCACTGGTGACTGGCGCAGTAAGCCAGGCTACAGGGAAATGAAGTGGGATCAGGTGCTCTTCAGCAAGTGCCTAGCTCTGCCCAGAACCGTTCTGGAAGCCTCCTCCAGACAATGCGGAGGAGCCAAGCTGAACATATGCTCACAGAGGGGGAGTCAGGAAACAACGAGGACGTCAACATCCACAACTTGGCATGAGCTACGAACCCTGAAACAACATTTCCAACTTCTCTCCATAGGGAAGAGGGAAGAAAGCCCCACATTTCAGTGAATTTAGTGACATATCCCAAAACATACTTTCCCCAAATTCACAACTCGTGAGAGGAGTCCACGCAGGATATTTGCAGGTTGGCGTTGTCTCAAAACATTGCTTGCCTTGTGTTAGTGTGTTTATTTGCTTTCGAAAGATTGCCGTGCTCACCCACAGGCAGTCAAAAGAACACACAGCATTGACAGCCAGATTAGCTGTACCCACGATCACAACCTTTACTATATCTGCCGACATTCTGTTTTTGTTCCCAGTCCAGACGTCATGTATAATGGAGCACATTCTCTCATTATGTGCATTAGTGTCCAGGAATGCCAACACCATTCAATGAACTGCTTGATATTTGAAGAAAGGCCTTCATTTTTGTAAATTATTCACATTTTCCATCAGCTGTCTACAAACCAGGGCATTCACTGCCTACTTAATCTTTCCTGAGCTTGCCCCAGATAGAGCGTTCAATTATGCTAAAAATAGAATGGTTTTCTGTTAATCAAATCCACTGAAACATATCATTAGGTAGTAATAAGAAACTGTTTCACTAGTCTCCTGAATGACAATAGTTTTGCTGGTAGAAATTCTAATCTCAAACCTACATTATTTATAAAATGTGAGAATGCTACATAGGGGTAGCCTCGAACCACGCACACATAGACTTGGAGACCAAAACTAGAGCCATCAATTTTCTGACCTCATTAAGGAACTCCTGCTTGTGTTTCTCTACACATGTGGGGCAGAGAAACATCACCGCGTCACAGAAGGAAAGACTCATTTTCCACTTTCTACACAACTTACTCAGTTGAGCTTTGGCCCTCACCATTGTTTGAAAACCTTTCTTTTTAGGTAACAAATGAACTTCCTTTTGCCCACACCAGTAGTCAATTACCTATCCTCCTCTTCTTAGATATCCTGCAGCATTTGACACAATGGTTTAGTCTATTATCCCTGTATTCCATGTATCTGTGTCACTGCATTTTCCTAGATTTCCTCCTGGTCCATTTCCCAGTCTCCTTTGCTGACTTCCCCTCTGCCATATTTGTTCAATTATCCAGTGTTCTCTTCTTGGCCTTCTTTCTTCTCTCTCTCTCTAATCTCCCTAGGCAATCTTATCCCATCTCATAGCTTCCAAGAGCACCCATATTTTGATGATTTCTAAGTCCAAATATTCACCCTCAACCTTCCCACCAAGCTCCCGGCTCAAATATCTGACTCCTCCACCTCTCCACTTGAATGTCTAATACACATCTCAAACTTGATATGTCTGAAAGAGAATTCTTGATTTTCCACCCTAAAGTCACTCTTTGCCTGCTCTTCCCCATCTCAGTAAATGACACCATTATGCACCCTGTTGCTCAGGTTGAAACCTTAGAGTCATCCATAATTCCTCGTTTTTTCTCACACTCCCAAACTCATCCACCAGGCCATTGTGTTGGTTCCACCAAAAATAACTTCAGAATCTGACCAATTCCCACCATCTCCACTGCTACAATTTTAATTCAAGACATCATCATTTCTCAAACTAACAGCTTCCTGGTGGGTTCTCGGTTTCTAGTCACCATCCAAGGGTCGATTCTCCACGCTGTAGCCAAATGATCCTCCAAAAGCAAAAATTGGCTGTATCATTCCTCTAGTAATAACAATCTAATACAACTTCCACACAAGTAAAGTCAAATCCAAATGCATTACCTTGCTCACAAGTTCCTACACGATCCGAACCTAACTCATTAACTTCAACCTGGACAACTCCTCACCTTGTTCACCACCCTCTGTCCACAGTGAACTTCTTTCTTGCCTTCAAACACACGAGGGTCACCCCCACCTCTGGTCTCTTTTTCCTCTGCCTGTATCAGTCTTTCTCTCAACTCTCTCTCATCATTCTGATCTCAGCTCAAATGTCACTTCCCAGAGAAGCCTTCCATCACCAGCCTAGCTAAAGTAATCCCCTACTTTCTATCCCAACTTTATCTTTTTCTCTTCTTAGTTTTCAAACCCTTAAAGCATGTTGTTTGTTCATTTGTTTACATATGTATTGCCTGTTCCCCCCATAGAATGGGACCATCATTAGTAGGACCTTGCATTTTTTTTTCATTAAATGCATTACCAGCTCATAGAACAGTACCCAACACAGCATGCGCTCAACAAATGAAGAAATAAATAAATGAAGAAGCATCTGAAAATGTTTCTAAGAATCCACGTTTAATTTATTTCATGAGTTGAATACTACTAAATTACAATATCTTCTGGAATCCTAAAAAAGCAGAATTATGTTAGAACACTGGGAAAATCCAGAAGAAGCATCTGTTTCATACGAGAAAATGTACTAAAATGCCCAAAAATGAGTGATCGTTTTTTAGTTGTTAACAGTCACATCTTCAATAATCAGCCTTTGCTCATCTGGGACAAGAGCAAAAGGATTGAATTGACCATAGGTACTAGATAGGAATGTTATGTATGTCCTTTTTAATGCTGTTTTCCCTCCCCCTGAGCCCATGCAGAAAACCATCCTTTCATTCAACAGTGTGGTTTATGGACACCTTGTTTAATTAAAATCCTCAATAACTTCAACATTTTCACTAAAAACATTTCTACTTTTCTGGTCATCTGGTGTGAAGTGTAAAGCTGGACTCTCAAACATAAAACATACAGCATAGCAGACAAGCCCAGAACCTAGAGTCAGATTACCTAGGATCTACCATTTCAGCTTGGGTAAGTCACTTAACTACTTTAAGTCTGTTTTCTTCTTGAAATTGGGGATAAGAATAGTAACATAGCTCAGAGGGCTATTGTCAGGATTAACGAGATAATATATCTGGAGAGAGTAGAGTCTCAAAAAACCTGAGCTGGGGGCCACTGGGAAGAGGCTGAGGCTGTCAGGCAGCTAGAGCTACATGCAGCTGATTGGCACTCAGCGTCCATTCCTGCCGTCTACAGGTGTTCCTATATTGCAGGCGCTGAAAAGGAAAGGCTACGTTCCCCAGACAGTTCTGTGGCCAGGGTTCCGGATGCAAATTAAATTCCCCCAATGTTTTATGCTCATATGAAATGTCAAATGCCTGCCTGAGTCAGAGGTCATCCTCTTGCTGCTGCTTCTGCTGGAAGCAAGTTCATGGAGATGTTATTGCACACGGTTCTCCTACTCGATACGCATAAAAGCCAATTATTACGGGCAACAGCTTTTAGGAAAAGAAAACAGCTTCGTTGCTAGATCGATCTGCAAGGAGAAAAGAGGCAGTACTCTGAGATCTGTCTCTCCAATCCAGGGTTTGGGGCAAAATTTATGGGATGAAGGGCAGGGCGGTCTGAAGTGTGGCGATAGGTGATAGGAAGTAAGGAGAAGTGAGGTAATTGATGATCTGTGCAAGTATAGTCAAGTTTCACGGCTCTTCACAGGATGCGTGCTCACAAAATGGTGGTGTTAGCATGATCTGACGGTAGAGTTTCCAGCCCTTTGACGTCAAAAAGGTCACTTATGAGACACTTGCACAGGCCCAGTTGATGGGCTGGTGGTTTCAACCAGCATGAACTGGATAAGGGGTCTCAGTTCGTGAAAGACAACTCAATTACTCTGTTGACAAGATGGGGTCAGTTGAACTAGTTTTAGTAGGCCCGTGGTTACAGAGTCATTCCAAACTCAGCATTCTATGTGGAGAGGGGATTTCAGTGGTGATAACGGGGCAGGAGCCTCTTGAACTCTGCACTGCAGCTGCAATGGCGTGTCGTAAGCCAGTGTTCCAATCCTGACCTCCATTCCTCCAACCCTTCCCCATTTCATGAGCACCGACTTCTCCGCATTAAACCCCTTTCTGTCCAAAATACCTAGTGTGGTTCCTGGATCCTGTACTGAAAACTGATTGATAGACATTTACTAATAATAACAAATGGTAATACTTACAAAGTGTGGCTATATTCTAGGCATGCAAGTCCTTGCCTATATTGACTCATTTAGTCCTCAAACAATCCTGTGAGGTAGATTCTATTATTATCATCCTGGTTTTGCAAGTAAAGTAAGTGAAGAATAGAGAGATTAAGTAACCTGCCCCCAAGTTAAATAGCTCCTGAGTGGTACAGGTGGGATGCAAACCCAGACAGCTGGTTCTAGCAGCACCCTCTTAACCGCTTCTCACAAACACCACAGGCAAAGGGTCACCCAACTTGGAACAGCCTGACTTTCTTCCAGTGAACAATTATTAGCGACACAAAAGCAAAATCTCATAGAGGTAGCTAGGAAAAGAATCCTGGATACTATTTAGTCCCATGCCCTCATTTTGGATACGGGAAAATTAAGGCACTACACTCATGTCATTGATAAATAAAATCCAGGGATGGAATACAAGTTTTTTCCCCAATGCAGGATCTCATGATGCTGATATTTTTTCTAATTTTTAACATTTCAATTTATCCAAAAATACTTGATTACTGCTGATATGTACCTGGAGAGGTGTTAAGCTTCAGAAGACACCAAGATTCCAGAAAACTTCTGTCAAGCCTTTTTTTTTTAATTAATAAAGGGAAATAGGGACTGTCTACGAAACAAAAAAAGATTCTAATTAGTATCTGAAAAATCAATGTTTACCAGTGATAGGTCTGTATTTTAAACTGCATAAAGAAAGTTTGACCTAGAGCTATTTGAAGTAACACATAACTATAACTTTCATAATTAGATCATTTCCACTTCAATTTTCTGCCATTCCATACGGCAAAAATCACGCGAAATCTCAAAGGGTTAATGAAGTGTTATATTTTTAAAGAGATGTAGTACATGGTCTTTTCAACAAATGTGGTGTGCATTTTTACCTCTCTGATAATTAGCAAGATGTGAAAAACTTGAACACCCATGAGCATAAGTGCTACTGGGCATTCATGTCCCCAGGTTTCTCTGGCTTCAATGATAATTAGAATGCAAAAACAGATTAACATTTTCATCTTAATAACCTTAGAACAAAAAAAGAAAAAATTAAATCAAGCCCATAGGTTTTTCCATGATGTGATAAAAGATTATCATTCCTGCATTATAGAAATGACCTTGAAGTGATTTGAATTTTTGAAAACTTTTAAAAATAAAACTAGGAACTGACTTTGGGGGGTTTTATTTGCATTGTGCGCTTCTTTTAATTTATTTGCACAACTTTAATCTCTTGCATTGGAATTCCAAATCCCTGATAATTAAAAAGAGAATTTGCAACGAGATAACATTTTCTCTCTCTGCCAGATTGCCCGAGTAGCAAGCCGGCTGGGCACCAGCAATGATGGAAAATGATGCATGCAAGTCCCGGAATAGTAATAAAAATGCCAGCCTGTGTTTATTTCTCAGCAGTAAATAAAACCCCAATTATTCACACTGTCTAAAGTGCATCTCCCGAAGGAAACAGATCCTTCCCTGGCAGCTTCAGGTAAAACTTGGAGAGGCGGTTTCCCCAAATGCCCTGCAAAAGGCTAGCTCCCCACCCCTATCACACGTCTACAAACTGCAGATCATCAGGCAATTTCGATAATTCTACACATCAGGCCTTCTGATTTATCGGGAAGTAAATTGACTAGGTTTTTATAGAAGTGTTTGAGTTAAGAAAAATCACTGATTTCCAGTAGAGATAGGAAGCTAGGACATTAGTAGAGAAACTCTGGCAATAGCTCCCAACTTTTTCATTAACGATATTTTAACTCCTTATAAATCTCATGTTATAAAATATTTCTTTATAAATCAGTTTATTAAGTAAACACTCATTTATTTATATACATACGTATATTTTTTTAAGGAAGATTAGCCCTGAGCTAACATCCACCGCCAAGCCCCCTCTTTTTGCTGAGGAAGACTGGCCCTGAGCTAACGTCCGTGCCCATCTTCCTCTACTTTATATGTGGGACTTCTGCCGCAGCTTGGCGTGCCAAGTGGTGCCATGTCTGCACCTGGGATCCGAATCTGAGAATCTTAAGCTGCCAAAGCGGAGCGCACAAACTTAACCACTATGCCACCAGGCCGGCCTCTCATTTATTTATATGTTAACAAATGGACATCAAGTTTAGCCACCAGAGCTCTGATTAATAGATTAACAATGAAATTCCAGACAAAAATAAACAACAAAAAAAACAGTGGTGTTTTACTGACATGTGCAGCATGATCAAGAGGAAAGCTCGATTTCCATTAGGCTGATGGACACTGAAAAGACTCTGAGGAACCCCAGTACATCTTAGAGCTCCCTATAGGCCTGAAAAACCTAGATTGTTGGAACTAGTGTGGTGGTTTTGTTTTTTTGTTTTTTTGTTTTTTTTTGGTGAGGAAGATTGGTCCTGAGCTAACCCCTGTGCCAATCTTCCTCTATTTGATGTGGGACACCACCACAGCGTGGCTTGGCGAGTGGTGCTCAAGGTCCGTGCCCAGAATCTGAACCCATGAACTCTGGACCACAGAAGCAGAGAGCACAAACTTAACCACTATGCCACTGGACTGGCCCCATAGTGCTTTTTTTGTTAAGCGACAATTAAGGAAGGAAATACTCAAATCGTCCCCAGTAACTAAATCAAAACAAAACAACCCTCAACGTGAAGAATCATACTGTCCTTGTCTTTTATCAGAGGTGCTCTTGAGATGGCAACAGTCATAGTCGTGAGTTGTAAAAATTCAGCACAGCATGAAATCCTATTTGAGAAGAGCCTTTCACCTCTTATTGGATAAATAGTAGATAACGCCACCACTCAGCAGTCTAAAGATGCTTTCTGACTACACTGGCTCTGGTTTTGTGGCCATCTTTGCTTTGTAAATGACAATACTGGCCATAAGAAATGGTGTGACCTAATGGTGAGTTCACACGGACCTTTCTTCGGCTTTAACTGCTCCTTCTAAAATCTGGTTGGGTGTTGTAGAGTGACTCACATGGACAATCCCAGTTCTTATATTCAGCGACTTGTTCTGTTTATTGTTTACTCACTGAAAATCCAGGGAGTCACTGCACTGATGCTACAAAATAAGGAGCAATTTCTAAGAAATTAGTCATCAGCAATAGTTAATGACTTGCTCGCTGGTTGCGTCCCAAAGCAGAGGCCAATGAGCTCCATTTACCACTAACAGGCTACTCATTAACTATATTAACAACCACTTTTGCCAATGAAAACTATAATTAACAGTGTGTTGGCAAACAACAAACTGCCAGCAAACATAGTTTAGTAATCGCAGGAAGTTAAAATGCTTGGTTTAGCTCTTCAGAACCTAGAGGAAACAACCATTAAGTTCAAAATGACTCTACACCCACACACGAAATCGTCATTCAAGCCTTCTACCTTTTTTCAACTATGGGTCTATTTCATTCTTTTTCTCCGTTAAATTCTGTTCAGCATTAGATCTACCTTCACTGCGTCCACTTCCTCACTGGTTTTAACCCCTGCATCTGAAGCTTTCACTAGCACCACCTTCCATGAGGATGCTTTCCTTCTAATGTTAGTCATTCTTTGTAAACCAAACCCAACTTCCATCTCTGTTCACATACTATTTTGTTTACCATCCCTTTCTTCAAACATTTATCTTTAAGTTATATGACACTACATATTTCTTCAATCCTTCTGTTTTTTTTCTCTGAATCTTTGCTGATAATTCTCCTTCATCCCACAGATTTACTGAGGAAATCTTCTAACCCTCAATCCTAGGCCCTATGTCCGCTCCTCTTTACCCACTTTATCTTCGAGGATTATGGCTAAACTACTCTTTGAACCACATAATTCTCTTGATCTCTTCATGTTCCTTCTCCAGACCTTAAAATAGATGTTCACAGACCTCTGTACTTAGGCTGTGAATTCCTGATGAATAGTGTTTTGTCAGCCTGACAAGTAGGAACTTAAAAATTGTTTAGTCAACTGACCTGGAATTAGATAAATTCTGATAACCTGAAGGCATCCTCTAATGCAAGGATCTCCTTCATTAGCTGGTTTCTGCACAAAACGTCTCAGACTCACCTCCAACCTCAATCCTAGTTCTTACATTCAGTTATCAAGGAATGTGAGACCAACGGATTATGTTACCAAGATAAGAAGCTAGTAATGGTAGCAGATGGCATTGAGAGGGAAGAGGCTATGTGCTACTCTGATTCCAAAGGTAATGCTCTTGGAGTCTAGAACTTAATTTTTCAATCCACTCTCTTTCTGGAAGTGAGAGATACGAGAATAGAGTTGGAAACTTACGGCATAAAGTTTTTGAATAACGGTTGTGATAGATGCCATAAAAAATAAGAATTAAATAAGTTTACTCAGAATTCTAGGTTTACATAACACAATGTCAGTAATGACCTTCCTTGACCTTGACCTTCCTTCCTTCCAGACAATAGTGAATATTTCAGATGAGACCCTCCTCTTGTCTCTGTAGAGCTTGTATTCCAGCGGGGAGCTTACGTTTCCTTTCCCATTAAAATACTGGAGGAGATGCTCATAAGGACAAATGCTTGCTAGACTAACCAAACTCAAGGGTAAGGAAGAGTTTTGACCTGAGTCTGACTGTTTATGCCCACTAAGTGCTGACTGTGAACTTCTAGAGAAAAGTTGGGTGCTTTGGTCCTTACCGAAGGCCAAGTCTCATTTAGAGGGAAGTCCTGAATCTTAACTGAGTTTCCAGAGGAAGAACATGGAGGTTGCAGGCAGTGACACTGAGTCCTCTAAGCACTCAGAATAGATGCACTCAGCCTTCAGGAAACTTAAAACCTGAGGCTGGGGGTGGTGGGAGGGAGGGGGAGGAGAGGGGAATGTCACACGCACACAAGAAAAATATAAGGCAGGATGTGATAATATACAGTGTGCTCTCCAATTTTAAAACTAAAATGCTTCCATGTATGTTGCATATTTGGGGCCTTTTTAAGATGAAACGAATCCTTGCCTACATGATCATTCTTTTACATTTATATCACATAGAAGCCATAATATGGCAACAACTTCCATATATTAAATATTTTACCAAGTATCCAGCACTGTGCTCAACTCTTCAAATGCACTTTTGTTTAAGCCTGGCAACAAGCTTCTGAGAAAGCAGATTCTATTCATTAATGAGTGAATATATTACTCACTCAACAAATCTTTGTCAATCACTTTCCCCATCCCAGGTCTGTATGATATCAGAGATCTAGACCATGGACATAATGCACTGTTGTGAGGTTTACAAAATGAATTAATATATTGTACCTTTTGTCTTCACAACGCGTTAGGTAATACAGGTGTATTAATCCATTTTACTAATGAAAAAATTGATACATACACGAAGAGATTAAGTGACCTCAGTGAAATTCAAACCCTAACCTTTTGACTACAACTCAAGTGTTCTCCTTTCATTTTTACAACCATAGAAGGTAGGTATGATCATTTTCCACATATAAAAGAAGAAAAAGAAGCTTAGAGACATTAATACCACACATGAGGTCATGCAAATGTGAAGTAGAAGATCTGGAAACACAACGTTTATCCATCTGCCCCCAAACCCCACACTCCCACTTAGTCCTATTGGTAATGAGTTATGACAAATCCTTGCATGAAGCCTGCGTGCTCAATATTGAATGTCGACAGGCTGAAAGAATCAATGCCTGGGTGAAAAAGCAAAGTCTACCTTCATTTCCAGTGATACACCAAAAAATTCCACAAACACAATTTAACATCCTCCAGCAGTAAGAAAATCTTCACGAGTTAAAAGAGCCAAATACTAAATATATCTGAAGAGTTATAAATCTGCCAGTTTCCTTGTGAGAAGAATCCAGTATAGCTTAAAGGTTTCTAATAAAATTAGAAATGCTAAAGTTTATATCAGCAAACTTGTTTTTATGATACAATATTTCTAGTACATCTAGAAATATTTGACATTTTGTTCTGGGATTGTATAAAAAAGAAATATCTTTGCTACCAAACTTGGGATTGCGTAAATCATTCTAGATTTTTCTAAATTCTTATGGGCAGTTCATTCTGTTTTTATCCCTTTTCACCGAAAGCCAGCATTTTGAAGATCTCTAGTTCTGAAGTGTGAAGCTTGAGTTCTATTTGCAAGAATCTAATAAAGAATCAAAAGGAGAAAATCAAACTCTTCTTCAGATTGAGTTATTGGTTTATTGCCCATGTCCACCTTGAATTTTTGGTCTTTATACCCCCTCTCCTACATTAAATTTTTTAGCTTAATCAATTCAGACAAATTTGATCAAATAGAAACAAAAGCTTATGTGGTACGAGAGCAACTAGACAATCATTTCTAAGTCTTCCAGAAACCAAATAAGATGACGTTCCAGACAAAGTCAGTCTTTTAACTGTTTTCAATTAGTTTCTCAACACAGACTATAGTTCTCTTTTAAAATATGCATTAACACTCATTTTCTACAAGTGATATTAACTGACCTCCCCTTTGGTCATCTGTTTCTTGAACTACTGCTATTGACTTTGCCATCACAGCTTTATTCCAACATTCAAAGTTAATGTTCTGACTGCTTCTGGTCCCAGTGTTAAAATGGGCAAACAATATAATTACTCGAGTGCAGTGTGAAATTCTCCAGAACCCATTTTAAAAACACTAAGAAGATAGGTATATGCCTATGAGCTATTAGCACAGAAATCAAAGATTGTTTTTCTCTTTACATTAACTTTGGACACTATTAAATATTTTGTAAATGACAGGAGAATTTCATTTCAGGGGCAGAGTAACCGATAAAATTGAAGATTCCAAAGGAGGCTTTTTTTTTAAATAAAGGAGAAAAAAAGGAAAGAAAAGATAACAAAGCCCAAAGATCTAATGGACAAGTCAGATTACTGACCTTTAGTAAGTATTTTGTTAAATAATAATTCCACAACCTTACATCTGTGTCGTTTCTGATGAGTTTTACAAGCATTATTTCCTTTGAGTCTCACCACCATCCCACAATTTAAGGTCAAATAGGAAGTAATCTCATTATGCTTAAAATAGTAATTTTTGCTGCCACTCTTTGGGAAAAAAAAAAAAATACTGTATTCATGACTCTGTGCCTTTCGTCAGTCCCCTATTCCTGAAAAGCCTTTTTCTCTGCTGGACCATTTGGCAAGTGCCTATTCAGCCTTAAAGGGTTCTTAAAGACTATCTTCTCTGAAGTATTCTATGATTTCCCTCCCTGCTCCCCATCCCCAGGATAAATCACTACCTCTTTTCTGCCACCATTGCACCTTGAGCACATGTCTATTATGGTGCTTATCATACCAGGTTGCAATTATTTGCCCATGTGTATGTCTTGCATCCTCATGAGGAGTCCCTTGAGGGAAGAGCAAATTCTAATTTCCTTAGCACTTAACAGGTGCTAAATAAAAATTGATTCCATAGGTGCAAATATCCCGGGTGGTGTAAAGACAGAAAAGATAGGAGAGACAGTTTCTGCCATTAAGAAATTAAACATCTGTAGCAGAAACAAATCGCAATCCACAATCTCAGGTGACCAATGACTCACTTTTATTTCTACCCTGAGCCCCTCATTTAATCTCAGTCAATTCACTGTTTTCCCACAACTACGAAGCTTTCCCCAAAGTTACATCTAATTTCAAGTCCTTGGTGAGAGAACTGGGAGTTTTGTCCTTGAGAGTTGGCCGTCCATGCCAGCGTCCACTGAGACCTTCCTGTTCCAGCCTTGTCTTTGGTCTCTGTAGACCCTTCTGGATTGAGGGACTCATTGCTCTTTCCACACTAATCTCAGTCATGGGTGATCCTTTTTCTGCCCCCAGCTTATGCTGGGCATTATGGAACCTAGCTCTTTACACCTCCGTGAGCTCTCCCTAGGGGACAGGAGCCTCAGTCCCCATTGCTCTGGGACCTCTGAAACCTCTCTGGGCTTCTGTCTTTTCCCCTTACCAAGTTCCAGAGTGTAATCATTGAGGCCCTTTCCAGAGACCTGCCAGAGTTTCAAGTCTCTCACTTCACCTCCTATTCTCTCCTCCATGCCCCAAACAGGAAAATACTGACTTAGTCCCAGCAGCATGAAGCCCTAGCTCTTAGTCTTTTTTTTCTCCCCCCCATGCTGTAAGTCCCTCTAGAGTTTAGACTTCAGCCTCTGGAGCCTTTTCTCTGCTTTCCAGAGCAGAGGTCTTTCTCTGACGCAAGGAAGAGCTGGTAGCCAAGTTGCCCTAATGGAGGAAGTGTCATGGGATCACTAGACGTAACCAAGGGGAAAATAATATCCTGCCATACCTCTAGCTCAAAAGAAAAGATGAGCATGGGTGAATGAGCTTCCCTGGTGGCAGTCTACGCCGGCTGACATGAGGCCAGGGCCAATAGGCTCCCAAAGGCGTTGAGTTGATGCTCTGATTGGGAGAATACAATTCCTCTTTACTCTCTGTGTTAATTCAGTTCTCTCCACCCAAGACCTCCACTATCTAGATACAGTTTTCCACTTCCCATGCAGATCTGCCTCCACTGACTACACCAAGTGGTCCAGGGAGTCTCACTTAGAGAGGCCGCCTTATCACTCTTCCAAAACTAACCTCCAAACTGGGCTTGGCTGGGCCATTGAATGTGGGTATATGGTCAATGCATCACCAAGTCCTTGCCGCATCCAATGGACACCACTTAACCAGGATCTTTTAACTGTCAATATTTCCCACTCTCATCTCTGTTACTTGCAGTTTTCAACCTGGTGTCTAAATAATTCTCTAGCCCCACTAATGATTTTGAGAGATTAAAAGTACAAAATACAAATTAAACCCCTAGTATAGAATCATTTTACCTTTATCAAAAGTGATGCTGGTGACTTATCAACACAGAGACATAAAATTCAAGCTATTTTCAGGAGTGAGCATGAATTTGAACTGCTCCATCCACACTTTCAAACTGATGCTTCTCTTGTGATGAGTGGCATGCCATTATCTAGGTTGGCGGCCAGGAGAAGACTGCAAAGCATTGGTCTCTGCTGAGTCAGCATTGTTAGTTACCTAATTCACAACATCTTCATGAGCTGTGCCAGACTATCTTCTAGGGAAAAGAAACTTGTAACACAAAGTGGTTTTGATTTTTCAAAAAAAGTAATGCAGGGCCGACCTGGTAGAGTAGTGGTTAATTTTGCACGCTCCACTTTGGTGGCCCAGGGTTCATGGGCTGGGATCCTGGGCATGGACCTAGCACCGCTCGAGCCACACTGTGGTGGCATTCCAGATGAAATAGAGGAAGATTGGCACAGGTGTTAGCTCAGGGCCAATCTTCCTCACCAAAAAAAAGTAATGCAAGTAGAACTGGTTCTAAGGTGGATCATTTTATCAAGTTACATTGCATATTAAATAACGGCATAGCACATTTCCAATTTATGTTTTCCTGGAAGTAAACTGATATTCGTTTTAGTCAAATCCCCATCGACATTAAAAAATCAGTTATTTTCATCAGTCTTTTTATCAATAGAGCATCCTCAGCTACTTAAAAAGTTTATTTTTCAATTTACTGAATCATTGATCTGTTACTAGCTAGTTTGCAATCATGATGTAATTGCTAAAAAAAGGTATAATTAAGCCTTTTCTAAAGAACAAATAAAACGCTCATTTTGAGAAACTATGAAAATGATCATACTGCATGTAGGAGAAATACTTTTTTAGTGAGTTCTGAAAAAGAAAGTTTCTGATATTCTGAAAATACACTTAAAAAATGTAAGAAAGGTTAGCACTGTGAACATTTTAATATGTTTAATATGTATTCTCTCTTCCTATTGCTATTTCCATAATAGTGTCCACAAGTCCCTCCCTTAAACACAGTCAAGGGCTTGAAACAAATCTGAAAGTAAACTCAAAATATACATCACTTCCCCAGGTTACCAGACCACTCAAGCTAGGTCAAGTTTTCCTATAGTTGTGCCCTTATAATTTACCAAAAATAGTTCTTCTTGGTAACACACTCAACACTTATCGTTACTTATTTTTAATCTGAGACCCCTGCCTTTTCCAGTGAGGGAGCTCACGTACTCATCAAGAACGCCCAGATACCTCTCGAGACAGCAGAGAAACTCAGCAAGTATATGTTACACAAAAGAAAGCAAAGAAGCACATTTTGAAAGTAAAAAGGGAAAGGTCATTGCCAAGATAATAGGCTTTAAATGTCCCAAATGTAATTGAACTTTTCATTTCCATCACAGTGAAGCCCAGGAATTTACCATTTTAATAAACACACTAGGTGATTCTTGTACATACTAGGGTTTAAGAACCATTAGCTCAGGAAAGACCTTTTCCATTTCTCCAGGGACTGTTTTCTCCAACCCACTTCAAACTAAATATATTTTGAGGGAGGGACAAATTACTTTAGAGACATTTTGGGGGGGGCAACTTAATTTAGGAAAAATTAAATACCACACAGGAGGTAATACACAGAAGCGAAGCCCTAGCTACACTTTTATAAAAGTAAACGTCCTCTTTTAGGTTCAAGATTCTAAAAATCTATCTTTACTACATGACATTATACTAAGAATGATCGTAAGTCCCAGTGACCCGAGAGAGCCACAATTTACACCTGTTGTCCCACATACTGGAGGATTAGCACTTATTTAGGATTTTTAAGCAGAATATTATTATTACTAGTCGCATTAAAATAACTGTAACAGGGTTTTGCACAATTCCACTTTGTAAGTGCAGCTTCTGCCAGGGTCCCGACAGATAGTGTGTGAGATTCACGCACAGCAAACAGTGTTCTCACTTTAACACATAGTTTTATAAAATCTGAAAGACCAACAGAAGGAACTCATCTCTTTTCTTGGCCCTTTTCAGATGCATGATGACGAACCTTTCCATTTCAAGGATTACGCACAGGGCACTGGCTAATAAAATAACGTGATCAGACGGGAGAGGCTGCGAACAGTACCTTCCTCTGGTCATGGGGAGAGGAGGGACAAGTGCTTGATGTTGCTGTCCCTGCCAAGCACCTGTGCCATCCGGGTGCGTGGCTCACACCGCAGCCGTGGGCATATGGTGCACGAAACCAGGCTGCTGCCGACTGCCGAGGTTAGGGGGAGAGATCAGATATTACAGGCCAGAAATGCATTCAAAACATGCATAAAAAATGGGTGAGAAATAGAGGCCAAGCCATCCTACCACAGGTGGTAGAAAATACACTCAGAGTGCTCTTGCTAGATCGTTTTATCACTTATCGTATGGTGTAAATCTATGACAATTTTTTTGGTTTAGTAACTTTTTTTTTCAAAAAATCCTTTCAGAGGCCACCATTTGTAAAAACTACTTGGTTAATGAAAATTACCATTGAATTCCCATTTGGCAAGAAGAATAACGATAAAATATAAGTTTCACAAAATATCAGCAAAATATCTCAGTTTGGTTAATAATTAGATAGTCAACCTATGTCTAGTGAGTGTCTGTTTCCACATCTGTAAAATGCAGAAGTTAAGCTAGCGTCTTCTCAGCTTCCTTCCAGGTCTCACATTTTTTGCTATGCTAACCCACACTCTTCACTTGATAGACGAGGAAACTGAAGCCCAGAGGGGGAAAAGATTTTCCTAAAGGCAAATAATTTGGAGAAGGGACGAAAGCCCAACCAAGCACCTGGACCTTGAGAGTTGGACACATTTTTGCTACACTGGATTGCATAGACAAAGCCTCTAAGGAGCTTCCCACCCAAAGCCGTCTATAATAACAATAATTAAACCAGACTTGATTCCAGGAACCACTTTCTGAATATTTCCATCTGATTCTAAGTCTCAGAATTGTCATAGGAAGTCATTTTTTATGTCTTAGCTGTTCTATTCTGAAGATTTTAAAGAATAAATTAAATAAACATCGTTTATTTCCCCAAGCTTCAAAATCCATCATGCAGAACTTCTTGACTCAGGCACTCCATATTTTAAGGGAAATGTTTGAATAATGTGCTCAGCTAAATTGTCTGATGGAGAGGTCAACACATCCTGCCCGGGATTCTAATCACATAATTAGAAAGACATTTATCTCAACAAGCCCAGCCTTAGTGGATGCTACACATGAACTAATTTAAATCGTTCCTAACATGAGAAATCATTATCAGACTTACGTCTTCTTTGTGCTCAGTCTAACCTTGCATTTCAGGAAATGAACACTGAGTTTAATCAAGGAACACATTAAATTCTAGGTTAAAACCTTTTTCAGGGGAGAAGAGCCAAGATGGCGCCATGAGTAGTCCTCTTTGTCTCTCGCCCTTCGAGTCTACAATTATTTGGACACTTATCGCTTGACAAAGGATATCCAGACAGCATCTCAGGACGTCTGAGACACCCACGCGACTATACATCGGAAGGCGGATGGACTTTCCTCCGGGAGGATGTGGAAATAGGTGAAAACTCTCCGACCCCGACGGGCAGCCTAGTACCCGCAAGCGGCTTTCTTCCAACGGACGCCCCCAGAGGATCCACACACATCTAGGGCAGGAGCGAGAACACAACAGAGGAGCGACGGTGGAAACAGGTGACCAGAACCCTACCTAAACCCCCCGCAATTACTCCTAAACGCAGAGGGAAACTTTGGAGTTGCACACCTGAGCCCGCGGGGAGAGTCTCTCCCCGCCATTGGCGGGGAGACCCAGCCTGGTGCTCGGGGCACCCGGAGGGTCCCAGAGAGAGTCACGGAGGGTACGGAGGTCTCCCAGCTGCCGCTGCCCGCCCCGTGGGACTAGGGATTGCCGGAGATCTTGGAGAGGACTGGGGCTGGGGGAACTTTCAAAGGCCGGTTCTGCAACCCGGAGGGGAAGCGCCGGAGCTCCGCCCGGGCAGCAGACAAAACTCTCTGTGTGCCGTTAGCAGAGGGGCCACGCCGAGCATTCACGGCTCCGGGAGAGGCCCGGAGAGAATCCCAGAGGGCAGGGCGACCCCCAGCTGCCGTTGCCCGCCCCGTGGGGCTAGAGATTGCCAGAGATCTCGGAGAGGACCGGGGCGGGAGGAACTTTCAAAGGCCGGTTCTGCGACCCGGAGGGGAAGCGCCGGAGTTCCGCCAGGCAGCAGACAAAACTCTCTGTCTGCCATTAGCAGAGGGGCCACGCCCAGCATTCAGGGCTCCCGGGAGAGGCCCGGAGAGAAGCCCAGAGGGCGGGGCGACCCCCAGCTGCCGTTGCCCGCCCCGTGAGACTAGGGATTGCCGGAGATCTCGGAGAGGACTGGGGCTGGAGAGAGTTCCAGAGACCCAGCTTAGTAGCCTGGGGGAAACCCTACAGGCTCACAGCAGCCTTAGGGAAAGCCTCTGCACAGCACCAGTAGAAGGCACCCAGCCGCCAGCCACAAGGCTGGAAGACCCCAGGGCAAAAGCAGCATAGCTAGGTGTACTAACCACAGACTGTAGAAGATGCCAATAGCTCTCCTGCGACCCATAGAGGACAAGTGAGATTCGGTGGGTGCCGACAGCAACGGAGCGACAAATATAAGTGATCCCACCCCTGGCCGCTGAAAAAGCCCATAACACCGTTGCAGACCCCAAGGAGAGAGCACATCTAGGTGGGCTGCAACAGTAGGCACCTGCAGCCTGAAGCCCCCCTGTGACGGCCCCCACGGCAGAGGAGGGAATCCAAAGGGCCACTGTGGCTACGAAGAAGGGCCCAGGCCCAGTTAGCAACTACGAACAGGGTTCCTGGTTGGTGAAGTATAAACAGCTGCTCCCCCCACCGCAGCAGCTGAAACAAGTGAAAGGAGCAACTAAACTCTATCTCCATGCAGAGGCACAAATCAACAACATCAAGCAACATGAAAAAATACATTAAATCTCCAGAACAGAAAGAAAGCAACAAATACACAGAAAACAATCCCAAAGAAAATGAGATGTATAACCTAAATGACGATGACTTCAAAACAGCCATCATTAAGATTCTCAATGAGTTAAGAGAGAATTCTGACCGACAACTCAACGAGTTCAGGAGCTATGTTACAAAAGAGTTTGATACGATAAAGAAGAACCAAACAGAAATATTGGAAATGAAGAACACAATAGAGGAGATTAAGAAAAATCTAGATGCTCTGAACAGTAGGGCCGATAATATGGAGGAAAGAATTAGCAATTTGGAAGATGGCAATATAGAATTGTTGCAGGCAGAGGAGGAGAGAGAAGCAAGACTTAAAAGAAATGAAGAAACTCTCCGAGAATTATCAGACACAATTAGGAGATGCAACGTAAGGATTATAGGTATACCAGAGGGAGAAGAGAAGGAGAAAGGGGCAGAAAACCTATTCAAAGAAATAATGGCCGAGAACTTCCCAAATCTGGTGAGGGAGATGGATCTTCAGGTGACAGAAGCCAATAGATCTCCAAACTTTATCAATGCAAGAAGACCAACTCCACGGCATATAGTAGTGAAGCTAGCAAAAGTCAACGAAAAGGAGAAAATATTAAGGACAGCCAGGCAAAAGAAACTAACCTACAAAGGAACTCCCATCAGGCTATCAGCAGATTTCTCAGCAGAAACTTTACAGGCTAGAAGAGAGTGGAATGATATATTCAAAAATCTGAAGGACAAAAATCTACAGCCGAGAATTCTCTACCCAGCGAAAATATCCTTCAAATACGATGGAGAAATAAAAACTTTCCCAGATAAACAAAAATTAAGGGAGTTCATTGCCACAAAACCTCCTCTTCAGGAAATCCTCAGGAAAACCCTCATTCCTGAAAAATCCAAAAAAGGAAAGGGGCTACAAAACCAAGAGCAGAGGAGATAAGTAGAAGGACAACAACAGAGAGTAGCAGCTCTACATCAGAACAGATTAAACCATGGGATGAGAAACAAAGGAAACTGAAAAAAACCGGAAAACAAGACACAAAATGGGAGTGGTAGGCCCCCACGTCTCAATAATCACTCTAAATGTAAATGGATTGAACTCCCCAATCAAAAGACACAGAGTGGCAGGATGGATCAAAGAACAAGATCCAACAATATGCTGCCTCCAGGAAACACACCTCAGCCCCAAAGACAAACACAGACTCAGAGTGAAGGGATGGAGAACAATACTCCAAGCTAATAATGAACAAAAGAAAGCAGGTGTCGCTATACTAATATCAGACAAGGTAGATTTCAAAGCAAAACAGATAAAGAAAGATAAAGAGGGACAGTATATAATGATAAAAGGGACTCTCCACCAAGAAGACATAACACTTATAAATATATACGCACCCAACACAGGAGCACCAAAATTTGTAAAGCAACTCTTAATAGAACTAAAAGAAGACATCAACAACAATACAATAATAGTAGGGGACCTCAACACACCATTAACACCAATGGACAGAACATCCAGACAGAAAATCAACAAGGAAATAATAGAATTAAATGAAAAATTAGACCAGATGGACTTAATAGATATATATAGAACACTTCATCCAAAAACAGCAGGTTACACATTCTTCTCAAGTGCACATGGAACATTCTCAAGGATTGACCATATTTTGGGAACCAAAGCAAACATCAATAAATACAAGAGAGTTGAAATAATATCAAGCATCTTTTCTGATCATAACGCTATTAAACTAGAAATCAACTACAAGAAAAAAGCAGAGAAAGGTGCAAAAATGTGGAGACTAAACAACACGCTTCTCAACAAACAATGGATCATTGAAGAAATTAAAGAAGAAATCAAATATTATCTGGAGACAAATGAAAATGAGAACACGACATACCAAATCATTTGGGATGCAGCAAAAGCAGTCCTAAGAGGGAAATTCATCGCAATACAGGCTCACCTCACTAAACAAGAAAAAGCTCACGTAAGCAACCTCAAACGACACCTAACAGAACTAGAAAAAGAAGAACAAACAAAGCCCAGAGTCAGTAGAAGGAGGGAAATAATAAAAATAAGAGCAGAAATAAATGATATTGAAACAAAAAAGACAATAGAAAGGATCAATGAAACAAAGAGTTGGTTCTTCGAAAGAATTAACAAAATTGACAAACCCCTAGCCAGACACACCAAGAAAAGAAGAGAGAAAGCGCAAATTAATAAAATCAGGAATGACAGAGGAGAAATCACAACAGATACCAATGAAATACAAGAGATCATAAGAGAATACTATGAAAAACTATATGCCAACAAATTGAACAACTTGGAAGAAATGGACAAATTCCTAGACTCCTACAATCTCCCCAAACTGAATCAGGAAGAAATGGAGAATCTGAATAGACCAATCACAAGTAAGGAAATAGAAACGGTAATCAAAAACCTCCCCAAAAACAAGAGTCCAGGACCAGACGGCTTCTCTGGAGAATTCTACCAAACATTCAAAGAAGACTTAATACCTATTCTCCTCAAACTGTTCCAGAAAATTGAGAAAGATGGAGAACTCCCTAACACATTCTATGAAGTCAACATCACTCTGATCCCCAAACCTGACAAGGACAACACAAAGAAGGAGAACTACAGGCCAATATCACTGATGAACATAGATGCAAAAATCCTCAACAAAATTTTGGCAAACCGATTACAGCAATACATCAAAAAGATCATACACCATGATCAAGTGGGATTTATACCAGGGACACAGGGATGGTTCAACATCCGCAAGTCAATCAACGTGATACACTACATCAACAAAATGAAAAACAAAAACCACATGATCATCTCAATAGATGCAGAGAAAGCATTCGACAAGATCCAACACCCATTTATGATAAAAACCCTCAGTAAAATGGGTATAGAAGGAAAGTACCTCAACATAATAAAGGCCATATATGATAGACCCACAGCCAACATCATACTCAATGGACAAAAGCTGAAAGCCATCCCTCTGAGGACAGGAACAAGACAAGGGTGCCCACTTTCACCACTCCTATTCAACATAGTACTGGAGGTGCTGGCCAGAGCAATTCGGCAGGAAAAAGAAATAAAAGGAATCCAAATAGGTAACGAAGAAGTAAAACTCTCGTTGTTTGCAGACGACATGATCTTATACATAGAAAACCCCAAAGAATCCACAGAAAAACTATTAGAAATAATCAACAACTACAGCAAAGTAGCAGGGTATAAAATTAACGTGCATAAATCAGTGGCATTTCTATACACTAACAATAAACTAACAGAAAAAGAACTCAAGAACTCTATCCCATTCACAATCACAATGAAAAGAATAAAATACCTTGGGATAAACTTAACCAAGGAAGTGAAGGATCTATACAATGAAAACTACAAGACTTTCTTGAAAGAAATAGGCGATGACATAAAGAGATGGAAAAACATTCCTTGTACATGGATTGGAAGAATAAACATAGTTAAAATGTCCATACTACCTAAAGCAATATACAGATTCAATGCTATCCCAATCAGAATCCCAAGAACATTCTTCACAGAAATTGAACAAACAATCCTAAAATTCATATGGGGGAACAAAAGACCACGAATTGCTAAAGCAATCCTGAGCAAGAAAAACAAAGCCGGCGGAATCACAATCCCCGATTTCAAAACATACTACAAAGCTACAGTGATCAAAACAGCATGGTACTGGTACAAAAACAGGTCCACAGATCAATGGAACAGAATTGAAAGCCCAGAGATAAAACCACACATCTATGGACAGCTAATCTTCGACAAAGGAGCAGAGGGCCTACAATGGAGAAAAGAAAGTCTCTTCAACAAATGGTGCTGGGAAAACTGGACAGCCACATGCAAAAGATTGAAAATTGACCATTCTTTTTCACCACACACCAAAATAAACTCAAAATGGATCAAAGACCTAAAGATTAGGCCTGAGACAATAAGTCTTTTGGAAGAGAATATAGGCAGTACACTCTTTGACATCAGTTTCAAAAGAATCTTTTCGGACACTGTAACTCCTCAGCTGAGGGAAACAATAGAAAGAATAAACAAATGGGACTTCATCAGACTAAAGAGCTTCTTCAAGGCAAGGGAAAACAGAATTGAAACAAAAAAACAGCTCACTAATTGGGAAAAAATATTTACAAGCCACTTATCCGACAAAGGGTTGATCTCCATAATATACAAAGAACTCACACTGCTTAACAACAAAAAAACAAACAACCCGATCAAAAAATGGGCAGAGGACATGAACAGACATTTCTCAAAAGAAGGTATGAATATGGCCAATAGACACATGAAAAGATGTTCATCATCGCTAATCATCAGGGAAATGCAAATCAAAACTACACTAAGATATCACCTTACCCCCGTTAGATTGGCAAAAACATCCAAAACCAAGAACGACAAATGTTGGAGAGGTTGTGGAGAAAGAGGAACCCTCATACACTGTTGGTGGGAATGCAAACTCGTACAGCCACTATGGAAAACAGTATGGAGATTTCTCAAAAAGTTAAAAATAGAAATACCCTATGACCCAGCCATCCCATTACTGGGTATCTATCCTAAGAACCTGATAACAGATATCTCAAGAGTCCGTTGCACCCCTATGTTCATCGCAGCATTATTTACAATAGCCAAGACGTGGAACCAGCCTACATGCCCAGAAACTGATGATTGGATAAAGAAGACGTGGTATATATACACAATGGAATACTACTCAGCCATAAAAAAAGACGAAATTGGCCCATTCACAACAACGTGGATGGACCTCGAGGGCATTATGTTAAGCGAAATAAGTCAGTCAGAGAAAGACGAACTCTATATGACTCCACTCATAGGTGGAAATTAGTATATTGAGAAGGAGATCTGATCGGTGGTTACCAGGGAAAAGGGGGGGTGGGGGGAGGGTACGGAGGGGGAAGTGGTGTACCCACAACATGACTAACAAAAATGTACAACAAAAAATAAAAATAAATAAAAATAAATAAAATAAAAAAAATAAAAAAAATAAAAAAATAAAAAATAAAACCTTTTTCAGAAAAAATATTTGAATAGAAACACTCCATCATTCTGGAAGAATTATTTTCAGTCTGCCAAAATGAGACAATAAAATTTAGTCCAGCAGAGTAAACTTAAATTTTAAAAGAGAATATAGGAATCCACAAGGAGGTAACTAAGAAAAGGAATAATAAAATAAAATTTAAAGAGAGAGTATTTACATATCTTTATTTAGAAGCTATATTTTTGCACTTACTGTTTGTTACACCTATATTCCAGTTATCTGTTGCTGTGAAATGGATTATTATAAAACTTAGTGAAGACCTTTTAATCCTATTTCATTGTCCCGTGGGTCAAGAATTCAGGCAGAGCTCCAATTGCTAATTCTCTGTTCCAGCTGGAACTGACAGGTTACTCAGTAGGGTTCAGCTCAGTGATGGGCTGATAAGGAGGGTCTAAGATGGCCTCACTCGCATGTCTGGCACCTTGACATGGTTAGTTAGAAGACAGGCACTGCTAACCTGGGCATCCACATGCATCCTCTCTAGTACCAAAGGTCTCAGAAACCTTCAACGGAAGAATGAGTTCCTACATTGTAGCTCATGGGTCCCAGACAGTGTTCCAAGAGGCCCAAGCAAAACTTGTCAGGTTTTTCACAACATAGCCTCAGAAGTCCTATATTCTGCCATATTCTGGTCAAGAAAGTCACTAAGACCAGCCTGGATTCAAGGAGAGAGGAGGACTCAGAATAAAAACAAGGAATCCACAGCCATCTTTAATTTCCCACACCTACTTTGTTCCTCTAAAGGATCTGAGATAACTTACGTTTAAAAAAAAGTGATAAAAATATTTAGGCATTTTTTAAAATTGGGTATGTAGAAAATATGTTCTGGCTCCTGCCTACCGTTTTGACTTCTCTTGTTTAATGTCACTGGTGAGGACCTCACAGTGATTCAGACAACCGATGACAGCAAGCATTCTAGTCTCCTCGATATCAGAGAAAATGTTTTCAACACTGTACTTCCAACTATCATGTCCAGTGGATTTTTGTACTCTTCTATCATATTAAGGAAGTTCATTTCTATTCCTAGTTTGCTAAACTTTTTACTCTAAATGGATATTGAAGTATGACAAATGTTATTCTTGTACCTACTGAGATTATGATTTTTCTCATTTATTCTTTGAACATGATGCATTACATTTATTCCATTTCTAATAACAAGTTAACATTGAATTCCTGAAATAAATTCAACTTGGTCATGATCTATGTCTTATTAAAGCAGCATTTTGATTCTAGTTCAAATATTTCACTTAGCATTTTTGCATCTATGTTTATGAGGGATTGGCCTGTACTTTACCTGTTTTCTAATATCTGTGTCAGATTTTGCTAAGAGCTTATTTAGCCTTCGAGGGGTAAAAAAGAGTTGGGTTTATTCCTCTTTCTTTTCCCATTCTGAACAATTCAGTGGTAAATCCAGTAGTTGGGACAGAGAAAGGAAAGCACGCATGGTGGCTCAAAGAAGGTGGTCAGAGTCCAAGCAGGATGAGGAGGGCATCCACACAGAGACATCCAGCACAAGGGGTCAGACTCGGAGCAAGTGAGGAGCTGATTCAAGTAGGAGAGTTTATTACATTTCAGCCTTTCTTCCTTTCTAAAAGACAAGCACTTAAGACTTTAAATTTCCATCTAAATACTGCTTTAGTGGCATCCCATAACATATGTGTGCGTGTGTATGTATGTGTGTCTGTGTGTATACACACATATATAGGAAGGTATATATTTTTATCCTTACTTTTTAAAGATTTTATTTTTTCCTTTTTCTCCCCAAAGCCCCCCAGTACATAGTTGTATATTCTTCGTTGTGGGTCCTTCTAGTTGTGGCATGTGGGACGCTGCCTCAGCGTGCTTTGATGAGCAGTGCCATGTCCGCACCCAGGATTCAAACCAACGAAACACTGGGCCGCCTGCAGTGGAGCGTGTGAACTTAACCACTTGGCCACGGGGCCAGCCCCGATTTTTCCTTACTTTTTAGTTCTATGTATAGTCTAGCTTCCATTATGATTTCTTCAATTTGTAAATTATTTAGAAGTGTATTTTTTTAAATTTCCATATATGTGGGAACTTGAATTACGGCATAAGCTAAGCTGCTCTAACATAACCACCTAAAATAAAGGGGTTCCAAAACAGGATGAAGTTTATCTCTCTCTCAGAGGGTAGGTGGGCAAGCCAGGTTGTGGGGACAGCTCTGCTCCAGGAGTTTGTTATTTTGCTGTTGCCACTCCCTAGGATGTTGCCCTCCTTTGCAAGGGGAGGCTGCCTCACCGACACTCCATCTGCCTCCCAGCCCATGGCCAGGGCAAAGGGAACACATGAACTAAAAGTCATTTCCTTTGTAAAACATGGCACCAGGAAGTTGCACCAAGTACTTCCAGTGGAAAACAATCCCCAGGCCTACTTGCAAGGAAGGCAGAACCACCACGTTCCTGTCTAAACCCTGGTGAGTTCTAGTCATCAAGTAAGAAAGGGGAATGGATACTGTGAGATAACTAGCATTGTCTGCCATGGGAGTTTTTAGTTATTTTGATGTTAGCCATCTTGACTTAATTACATTGTGGTAATTGGGTGTGGTCTATATCATCTCAACCTTTTGAAATACATTGATGGCACATGGCTTCCTAAATGGTTAATTTACATAAATGTTTCCTATGTATGGAGAAGTATCCGTATTCTTCAATTGTTTCGCTCAGTGTTCTATAAATGTCTACTAGATCAATATTGCTAATTGCATTGTTCAGATATTTTAATATCCCAATATACTGTCTGCTTGATTTAACAATTACAGAGACAGTTGTATTAATTAGTCTCCCACTAGCATGGAGGAAGTCATTGTTTTCTTTGTGCTCCTGTCAATTTTTGCTTTTCACATTCTGAAGCTATTATTAGGTGCATATAAGTTTAAAGTTGTTATATCTTCTGGGGATTTGAATCCTTCATCAACACAGAGTGAGATCCTCCAAGAATTTTCTGATTTTAAAGACTGCATTTTGTGATATTTGAACTGCTACACCAGCTTTCTTTAAATTACTATCGTTTTTTCCATCCCTTGACTTCAAAACTTTCTGTATCCCAATGTTTTAAGCTCTTCCGTAAATAAGAGCTACTCTGGGCTGTTTTTCTTAATCCAGTCTAATTTTTGTTGTTCTTTAAATGGGGAATTATTTATATTTATGGTTAGTCCTAATATACGAATTCATTTCTAACACATTATACTTTTCTTTGCTCTGCTTCTCCTATACTGTATATTTTTCATGTCTTGCCATCTTTTAGTTTGAGTTCTGCCCTTCACTTCATTTTTCTATTAATTATTATTGTTTCTATTCTCTCAGAACTGCTCTAATTCAATAAGCATACATAATTTTCATAAATTTGGAATTTTTATACCTTCTGCTACATGGTATGACAACCTCTAAATTTTTTAACCTTTAGCTGCGGTCTGCCTCTTTCCCAATATGATATTTCTGTCCATATTCTAGTTCTATCTTGCTTTCAATACTCAAAAATCAGGCATTATTTTTATTTTATATAGTCAGTGTTTATACTTACCATGTGTTTACACATTTCTTTCTTATCCATTCCTTTTTACATTTCTGATGCTTGCTTCTGGAATAATTATATTTCTTCCTGAAGTACAACTTTTAGATATGCTAAAAATTTGTGTAGACATCCAATTTTATTTCTCTAAAAAACTGCATATTGCCCTTGTTCTTGAAAAGTAGCTTTACTTACTGGTGTATCTTTTTTCCCCTTCTCTTAGCCCTTTGAAGATACTGCTGTACTCTGATTGGCATTGCTGTTGCAAAATCCGCAACCTGTCTATTATCTCTTATTTTTCCTGTTGGCTGTTCTGTAGCTTTTTCTATATAATGTCTTAGTTTACATGTCTACTTATTTAACCTTCTCACAGTGGATATTATGAATCTGAAAAATGGTATCTTTCAGCAATTCTAGAAAATTCCCAGCCATTATCTCTTCGAATATTTTGTTTCTCCTAGTCTCCTCATTCTTTCCCTCTGGAATTCTAAAAAACAAACTTATCTTAACCTTTTTTAAAAAGTATACTTCCCATTGCTTTGTCTCTCTACTGTTAATTCTGTTTGTGGTTAGTTCTTTGTTTAGCTGTGTCTAAACTTCTGTTTAAACTCTCCAGTATAATTTCCATTTCAATTATTGAAGCTTTTCTCTATGAACTCTATATAGCTATTTTACCATCTAATTGGTTATTTTTTGATAGCTCCTTATTCTTTGATCTTACCTTTTTTGTTTCTTTAAACATATTAGACATCCACAATTTACTTTGTATATATATGAATTGTATTATCTGCAAACTTTGTGATTCTCAGTCATAGTTTTCTGTTTGGGCTAACGCATGACAATTTGTATCTGCCTTTGTTTTATAATTAATTATAAGTTCATGTTATTTGGGAAGTTACCACTGAACATTCTTGAGGTCTGGGTTTAAAGGGCATTCCTCAAGAAATATTTTATTGTAGTTTTCCCTAGGTATGTAGGAGCCTAACCAGTCTGTTGGGAGAAAATTCTCCATGAACAGCCTCACATTTCTGCACAGTCTGGGGTTTTTGAGATAATAGCACTGGTAAATATGATTAAAGGATAATAGAATAGCAAACATGCCTTGGAAGCTACAGACAGTGTATTACTCCAGAGAGATCTAGAGACTATGTCCTCCAGAGCCATTTGCTTACTCTTCAAAGTAGAAGCCTCTCTCTCCCCACTAGGAAAAGATGGGCCAATATGCCAGCCACCCTACATAAGCTCCAAGTCTCATAATGTTGGGGATCCTCTCCAGTGGCACAACCACGCTTCACATGCAGAGCCGTATCAGGTTACCATCATGGCACCATGGGGATCCTGGCTTAGGGAACCAGTGTTAAGATGCTCTGTAAGTAATAAACCATCTGTTCTCTGATTCAGAGTCTTCAAGTTTCCTATCAGAATATCCATGTATAAAAACCTGTGGCAGTCTTAGTGGACTGCAAGTAGGTTAAAATCTCAGACTGTTCACAGTTTCAGATTTAATGTACCCCAGGACCACTTTAAGCTAAATGTACAGGTTCGGGATTTTTTGAGCAACACAGACAGGGTGAATTTTGACTCCACACTCTTGTGAGGACTAGCTTGTGGTCAGGAATCTACAGAAGAGATTATTTTTTCCCCACCCAGAACTGAAGAAAAAAAAAAAAAACAAAAACTTTTCTTTACTGTTTTCTGCTGTGGGTCAGATTTTTTGTTCCTAGTTAACTGAGAATTTCACCTTCTGTGGATTCCATCTTTATCTTAGCACTTCTATCTTGAATGAATTCCAAATTTGCATCCCATGCCCTGTATGAGGCTCATTACCTGTGATTTCTAAGTGACCAAGAATTAACAGATACCCTTGGGACAGTCATCTTCTGCAGCTTCCTCCCTTCTTTGGTTCCTGTTTCCTCACTAATTATGGGCTTTAAGAATTTTCCTTACTTTTCTTCCAGTGTTTCATGTGTTTGTGTGGATATTGTGCCTTTTAGTATTCTATGTCACTCTGTTTAACACTGTTAACCATAAATTTCACATTTACTACTATTAGCACTACCAATCCTGATTTCTTCTGGTTTGAATATGCCTGGCATTCTTTTCTTTATTATTACACTTTATTGTTCAACTTTCATCACCTTATTTGTGTTTTTTGTAAACGGCATAGATTTGAGGTATGTCTTACAATTGAAACTCTCAAACAGAAAAATTTAATCCATTCACGTGTAGTGTCATATGTGAAATACTTATGTTATGCCATCTATTTTTATATTTATTTTTAATGTTATGATTTCCTCTTTTTCCTTCTCTTCAATTTTTTCTGGTTTGAACAAATTGGTCATCATTCTATCCTTTTCCCTTTCTCTGGGAATCCTGACAAACTTTATTTTACTAATTATTGACTGCCTGCATGCATAATCAGATACATAGCACTCCACAACTACTTGAAACAACACACCAACAATTTTTTCCACCATGATGCAACGTATTCTAAACTGTGCCCCACAAGGTGTCTACTTTTCCTTTCCTTCCTTCTACACTTTAATAAAGCCTCTTCCTCCCTAATCTTTCCCTTCTCCTAAGTACTTTGAAATTATTTTCTTTCCTGTCCTCATTCCCCCACACTAGATTTTGCAGAGAGTTTATACTTATTAAAATTGTCTAGAGTGTCTCTCTATTTCAAGAGTATTACTTAGCAATTACACTTTTCCTCATCCATTTATATTTAATTTACAAACACAGCTACACACTCAGGAACGTACACACACATACAGTATAGGATTTGTTGCTCGCTCTTCTTTCCTCAACATCTTTCCTCAATTTGAGGTCTACAGGTACATTTACTGTTGGATAAAAATGTTAACTCAATTATTTTCCTTAGACACAATACATGGCTGATATATTATGGTAGCCATTAAGGCTTTTTCATAAATATTCAGATTCTCTTCCTCCAGACACATCATAGAATGGCACTTCCTTGCCCCTTGTGAAATGAGGCTTGGCCACAAGATTTGCTTTGGCCAATGAAATGAAAATGGAGGTGATATGTTACTTCTAGGCCCATTACCTTTCCACTACTACAGTGATCATGAACTCATGTATTAAAATAATTTTCCATTAGCCTGAGGCCCTGAGCAGACACTCTTGCCAAACCACGCAGAATCTATAGGAAGAATTTGAAGCAAGTTTTCCTTGTGTTAAGCCAGGAAGACTTGGAGATTGTTAGTTAGTACAGCATAGCCTAGACTGCCCTGACTGACACATACACTCTGAAATCTTTGATAGCCTCTGAGAGCTTTCTTTTTCCCTAACAGCTGAATGATTCCTTGACTGAGTATGAGCCTATTGAAACAGTGCTTTACTCTGTCATTTATAACTGTTATTCCACTTTTTTGACTTCTCTTGTTGCACATGAGACGTTTGATCCCAATCTGTTCTTTATAAGATATCCATTCTATCTGTCCTGGAAAGTTTTATTCTCATATTTCTCTTAATTATGGCCTCCTCTCTATTTGTCCTATTTTTATCTTCTGGAATTCCTAATCCACGCTACAACTCCCATTCCTCTTTTCCACATCTTATCTTTTCCCTCACGGCCCTCATCACTCTATATTTTTGCACTGTGCTTTGACATGTTTCTTAAAATTTATCTTCCAGGTCATTGATTACAGTCTCAATAGCAACAATCTTCTACTAATTATGCAGATGGAAAAGTTATGGCTTTAGAACCAACAAGTTTTTGGCCACCCTGTATTTGAATCTCCTGAAGTGTTATTTTTAATTTAAGTTTTAATCATCTCCAGTAACTACCTCACTGGCCTTGTGATTATTCTGCTTTATTTCTCTCTGACTTCTGAGCCTGTCTTAGATACTTTATTGTGTTTCTTCAATGGCTCACTGACAACCTTTTTTTTTTTTTGAAGTGTCCCAAAAGACAGGAAACCTGCAAGCAGAAGAAGGTGAAAGATTCGTATAAAAGCAGGCTCAGTCCCCTGAAGAAGAAACTGGAAGAATTTTTAATGCTCTCTGGTCTCCTAAACTCTTAAGTCTCAGAGGCAGGAAAGACTCAACCCATCCATAATCTGCTTAAAGGTCAAGGAAACCACAGAATTCCAGAGTTCTCCACACCCAAAGGCTTTACAACTCCAGGAATATGGCTAGTCCACTGGAAAGAAAACTCTGCACAAGTATTCTGAGAGTCCAGAAGTTTATAGCTAGAAGATAAGTGGATCAGAACCAAATGAAGATCATTCTTTTGCCAGTGTCCTCAACTTTGCTCCTTGTCACTCAAGTCTCAGATCAAAAGTCACTGCCTTGAAAGAAGCACTCCCTGACAATCCATCGTAACGTACCCACCCCCACTTCTCAACTGGTATATAATTATCTATTTTTCTTCTTCAGAGCACTTAACACTCTTTTAAATGAGCTTTTTCACCGGTGAATTTGTCTATTGTCCATTTCCTACTAGAATGTATATACCATAATATAGTGAACTTGTCTTCCTCAAGGCCTAAAACAAGCCACATAGTGTATGCTTTAAAAACATTTACTGAAAAGATTAATGAGGTTTCCTCCCTCCTACTTCCCACCCTCTTGGTCCTAAAAACCTACATTAGTGAAATGCTGTTAACTAAAGGCTTACATCATTAAGTTTTCTCTTAGAGTATAATCTCAGATATTTCAATAATTCTTGTGAAACATTTATATTTCAAGTGCCCAGTTTAGATTTAATCATATATATTTATGATTTGAGAGGCATTGCTCACAATGTTTTCTTCTCTTCCTTACTTTCCCATCTTGAAATCTCTCTTCTGAATTAATCGTCATTTGATAAAATTACATCCCCAAGTATTTTCTTTAGATAGGATTCCAGATACATTCTAAATCCTTGCATGTCCAAATACGTCCCTCATTTTCTGTCATGGATGAATGATAGCTTAGCCACATATGAGACTCTTGGATGGCAGGTCTCTCCTCTCAATAGTTTATAAATGTTTTTTCACTGCTTTCTAACTTTCCGTGTTGTAGTTGAGAAAGCAAAACGCAATGCTAGAATAATTGTATTTCCTTTGCTAGTAGTATGTTTTTCTCTTTAAAAGATTGTAACCTTTTTCTCTTTAGCCTTGGAATTCAGAAATTTCACTTAGAACAAATGGACTTTTTTGCTAAATATAACAAGCCCTGGTGAGAGTAGAAATGGATATACTGGTGGACACTGCACTAGCCATGGGGGTTTAGCACCTGAGGGCATCAGACAACATTACTGAAGGATGGAGACCCTGGGGGAGCCGAGTTTGGTTAAGGGGCTCCCATTATAACCCAATTATTCAGATTCACTGAGAGTGGGAATCAGCAATATCTTCAGAAAGTTCTTAGCATTATCTGGAATTCACCAAATAGAAGTACATCATAATGCACACAGGAAGGTACAATTTAACTGTAATTCAATTTATGGTTCTGAATTAGCCACACCAGCTCCAGGCAAAGACATTTGTTCAGTGCACAAAAGCAGTTCAAGGATAAATAAAATTTAAGCTGTATTAAGAATGGAATATAAAAAATAGTGAAAAGATTATACTGAAATTATCTAAAGCCTTTCCTAACCCTTGCCTTCAGTTTTGATGATCTCAAATCGTAAAGAACAAGACAAATAAAACCTTTTTCCAAACTGGCAGTAAAACCTAGTTAAGTATTGTCACATTCAGCGTTATAAAATAATAGAAATAGAGATACTTAGTTGAGAAATAAAAAGCCATCTAAAAATACAAGGTAGATTCACAGAAAATAGTGAATGATATAAGAAAAATATGCAGAAGACTAATTTCTTCCAATTTCTAAAGGTTTTCTCTTAGTGAACTTAAATCATAAAATGTCTTTGAAAGCCAAAATTTGTATAGAAATAATCTGTTATACTCATTGTAGAACAAAATTAAAAGTGAATAATTCAACCAGATAGTGGTTTTTAAGAGCTATACATTGTTGCTACAGCAACAATTCTTTTTCAAAACCCTTCGTCAATATATAGTAAATTGAGAATGTAGCCACTGTTCTGATGATCATGGTGAAACATAAGCTATAACCCCAAATTTGGGTTTCCCCTCAAATTTTATTGACATATACACATTTTAACTACAGCGCATGTTCTAATCACCTTGACTCTCAGAGAAATTTCCTTAGAGTTCACCAAAATAATACGAGTATATTCATTTACATTGTCTCCACGTTCCCAGTTCACGTCACTAAACTCTTTCTGTAATCTATTAACACCACCCATATTTATTTGGCTTTTGCCACTTGTATTAAAAACGGGAAAATTCTGGCTCCACTCAAGTATTGATCGGTTTTATCCTCTTCCTATTTCTCAAACTTTTTAATGTCTTGGCATTCTTATAGAAAATGAACTTTGAAAAAACATTATCTGTGACTCAACCGCAATAACTTCTTTACTGAAGCCATTACCAAACCAAGACTGTCATGGGTAAAAAGAAAAGTTTAAAATGCAACTTTTAGCAATACTATGCTTGGCTTTAAAGTATGCTTAATATGACAAGAAACTAAGTTCTCCTTGTTAACCTGGAGATGATTCAAGGCAGAGTAAGAAAAACAATCATCCAGCTGGTCTCTCTGTTGTCTCTCCTCCCAGCCCTGCCTCATCACTTCCTTCAATGATTTCTAGGCTTTTTTCTGACAGATTTAGACACAGAGAAGTCCTAAATAAATTAGCTAAGCACCCACACACCGAAAAAGAGAAAAGCAAAAGCTTCTGAGAGAAGGACAACAGCAGGTGCAACTCATGTCCCTACTCCAAATTCTTTTGCATTTAGAAGATAAAAAAGGAGAAAACTACTAGAAGCCTTAAGAACTACCCAGCAGACAATTATCATACAAATGTATAAACACGGTCAGTTTCAACAGCCATTTACTCAAGTGCAATGTGGCTGCCAAATTCTTCCCTCCCAGGAAATACTTTATGAATAGCAGACAATGAATTGTTTAGAAAAACAGTCTCTAATGAGCCCACGATAGAAGTCATCAGTATTTAAGTCTTTACTCTTTCTAGATAAGAAGCTGACTGAGAAATTCTGCCTTTAGAACTGCCAGGCTCCAGTGAGGCAAGGAGGAAGAGCTGAAGTGATGAAATGGGGTACCCTGCCTTATATGAGGGAGGAATACTTTTTAAAAGTTGTGAAAGGCTCCTAGACTTCTATTTCCAGCATTATGACAGACCACACACCCTGAAAAACCCACCTGATTGCAACAGCTAAAATGCTACATAAGGGGCTGGCCTGGTGGCGTAGCGGTTAAGTTTGCACACTCTGGTTTGGTGACCTGGGGTTCACAGGTTCAGATCCTGGGTGCAGACCTACGCATCACTTATCAAGCCATGCTGTGGTGACATCCCACAAATAAAGTAGAGGAAGATGGGCACAGATGTTAGCTCAGGGCCAATCTTTCTCAGCAAAAAGAGGAGGATTGGCAAAAGATGTTAGCTCAGGACTAATCTTCCTCAGCAGAAAAAAAAAAAAATCTATGTAAAATATTTAAAACATGCTTTGTAAATAGCACTGCTGAGCTGGCAGGAAGGGAGAAAATCTCCAGGTGTAGCACAGAGGTGAGAAAGTACCCAAGTAACTTTCCACCACAAAGGCTCTGCCGACCCCTGGACCCTAGAGCTTCCCCCGATGGCTGCACAGGGCACCTAAGGGACATTCAGGCCTGGGGCTCACCCAAGCGGGTAACTTCACGGAAGACTATCTAGTTTCCCTGGAAAAGCTAGAATCCCAAAGGTCACTCATTGTAAAAAAATCACAAAAAAATGGAAAAGTAGCATACTAGTTTCCTACTGCTGATAAAACTAAATAATACAAACTTAGCTGCTCATAACACAGATTTATTCTCTTACAAGCCAGGAGCTCAGAAATCTAAAAATCAAGATCTTGCCAGGGCTGAGTTCCTTCGGAAGGCTTGAAGAGAGAACCTGTTCCCTTGCCTTTCCAAACTCTGGAGACCTCCTGTACTTCCCGGCTCATGATCCCTTCCTCATATCACTCCAGCCTCCCACTTCCACCCCCCAGCTCCTACTTTCTAGCTCTGACTCCTCCTTGTGTCCCTCTTGTAAAGACCTTTGTGATGACACTGGAGTCACCCGGATAATCCAGCATAATCTCCTCATCTAAATATCCTTAACAAGATCACATCCACGAAGCCCCTTCTGCCACACAAGCTGACATTACAAGGTCCCAGGAATCACAACATGGACATTTGGGGGAAGAGGGGAATTATTCAGGCTACCACAAGGTATCAGAGGAAATATGCTATTTCATTGAGTAAAAGGAGAATAAATCTCCTTTGAGGTGTATTGGTCTTCACAATGGTTGGCAGCTTAAATTCATTCTATTTGTGTAGTCCAAAATATTTCAGAGAGTTTAGCTGGAAGTGATCACAGGTAGGTAATGGCTCCAATTGACTGACAGGAGTAAATGCAAATTCTCTCTGGAGCACTGAATCTCAGCCCCATGCCTCAAAGCATTATTCCAGAAACATCCGAGAAAAATAAGCAGCTCACAGACAAAAGTCACAACATAAATAAGGAAATGAAGCACCAGAACAGTCTACTGAAACAATCAGCAAAAATCAGACCAGCAAAAATCTCAGAACATAAAACCATATTTAGGGCCTGGCCCAGTGGCATAGTGGTTAAGTTCGCCCACTCTGCTTTGGCAGCCCAGGGTTCACAGCTTTAGATCCTGGGCGCGGACCTACATACTGTTCATCAAGCTGTGTTGTGGTGGCATCCCACATACAAAATAGAGGAAGATTTGCACAGATGTTAGCTCAGGGCCAATCTTCCTCACTAAAAAAAATAAAATTAAAGTTTTTAAAAATAAATAAAACCATATTTAATATGTTAAAAAAAAATACAAAAGATCCTGTTGACATGCAAAAGGAATAAGAGACCATAAAGAATACCCAAGCAGATTTTTAGAGAAACAAAAAAGAACCCTAGAAATAAAAGATATTAAAATTTAAAGCTCAATGAATGGATTAAACAAATTAGACACATTAAGAAGACCACAGTGAACTAGAAAAGAAATCTGAAGCTATAACACAGAAATTAGCTCAAAGACAGGATAGAGAAAACGCAAAAGATATTAAGAGACAGGATGAATAAACTAGAACATTCTAAACTTCATTTAACTGGAGTTTCAAAAAAAGTAAATAGATATTGAAAAAAAGTCAATATATAAAGATGTTGGCTGATAATTTTATAGGACTCTTTATAAATACAAATCCTCATGTTAAGAATAAATGCCAAAAACAGTAAATTAAAATGGAATCTATACCTGGATACACAATAGTGAAACTGAAGAGCAATAAAGAAAAAAGAAAAGATCTTAAAAGTGGTCAGATAGGGAAAAAAAGGCCAGCTTCTAAATAATACCATAGACTGATAGCTGACTTATCTAAAATAATAAAAGACATAAAGCAGGAAAATTTTATCTTAATGTGCTAATATAAAAAGTGTCAACCTAGAATTCCATAACCAATGAAATTAATCCTTAAGCATGAAAACAAAGACATTTTCAGATAAATAAAAACTGAGAGTTTATCACCAACAGATTCTAACTGAAAGAATTTCTTCATGAAGAAGGAAAATGATCCCAGAGGGAACATTTCAAGTGTAGAGAGGAATGATAAGCAAAAAAAAATTGGTAAATATACAGTAAGCTAAACTACTATTGGCCGTATAAAGCAATAATAATAATATCCAATTCTAGGGGAGTGGGTCAGGATAGAACTAAAATATTGGGGGAAATAGTGCAGTGTAGGGAAGGGGAGACAGAGCCTTTTAGGGCCCTTGATTTAGGAGGAAGGTAAACATTGATTAAATTAGGTTTTGTTAAAGATGCACGTTAAAATAATTATGGAAAACAAACTTAAAATAGACACAAAATATATAAGTTCCTAACAAGCAGCAGCAAAAACGTGGAATGAGATTAAGGGGGAAAAAATCAACTGGGCAAAAATAAAGGAAGAAAAAAGAAGATTGAGATCAACAGAAACCACACAACAAAACGGCGGAAAGAAATCAAGTCATTAATCAGAACAAACATAAATGGACTGACATTTGGACGCCAGCTCTCTAGTTAAATGTCAAAAGTTGTCATATTGCATTAATACATGAAATCCAGCTAGGGATGATATTCCAAATATTTGATCACTGGTACAGTACAGGAACTGACCCATCGGAATGGATCTGCCAGCCAATCAGGACTTCACTGGTCATAAGCAGTATGCCCATATGGGATGATACTGACCAAGGATCGGCCCCGAATCCAGCCATATGCTCCGGTCATAAGTCACGTCTGAAACACATGGACACACAAATGTTGAAAATAAAGTGGAAGATGTACCAGAGAAACACTAAACAAAAGAGAGTTGCTAAGTGATATTAGTATCTGATAAAGTATACTTTAAGACACAAAAAGCACCACGAGAGCTAGTCTGTCACTAAATAATTATAACAACAAGAGTGTGCTGGCGCTTCTTCCTTTCGTTTCTGCTCTTCATACAGCAGAGCTATTCCTCCTGTGCAGGTCCCACTGCTGTTGGTCGTTTAGCCACACACATGTCCTGGGGTTTGGGAAGAATTCCTTACCAATTTGTTGATCTATTCATGAGTTTTTCATTTATTATCCTTATTAATCTCTTCATTTTTTAAGAGGGGTTTTGGGACAGTTTTAAAATTAAGCTGCCATCCACATGAAAAGATGTTCAACATCGTTAGCTATCAGGGAAACGCAAATCAAAACTACAATGAGGTATCACCTCAGTCCGGTCAGAATGGCTATAATTAACAGGACAGGAAACAACAAAGGTTGGAGAGGGTGTGGAGAGAAGGGAACCCTCATACAGTGCTGGTGGGAGTGCAAACTGGTGCAGCCACTATGGAAAGCAGTATGGAGTAGCCTCAGAAAGCTAAGAATAGATCTACCTTATGATCCAGCTATCCCACTGCTGAGTATTTATCCAAAGAAACTGAAAACACAAAGGCATAAAGATACATGCACCCTGTTCATCGCAGCCTTATTCACAATAGCCAAGATTTGGAAGCAACCTAGGTGCCCATCAAGGGACAAATGGATAAAGAAGATGTGGTATATACACAGTGGAATACTACTCAGCCATAAGAAATGATGAAATCTGGCCATTTGTGACAATATGGAGGGACCTTGAGGATATTACGCTGAGTGAAATAAGTCAGAGGGAGAAAGTCAAATACCGTATGATCTCACTCATAAGTAGAAGATAAAAACAACGACAAACAAACACATAGCAACAGAGATTGGATTGGTGGTTATCATAGGGGAAGGGGGAGAGGGGAGGGGAAAAGGGGTGATTAGGCTCACATGTGTGGTGATGGACTATAATTAGTCTTTGGGTGGTGAACATGATGTAATCTACACAGAATTTGAAATATATTATGATGTACATCTGAAAGCTATATCATGTTATAAGCCAGTGTTACTGCAATAAAAAAGAAAATTAAGGGGCCATCATACTCATGCTGCACTCGTTTCGAAATAACTTGTTTCTACTTCACTTTGGGATCATCTTCCTCAGTAGCGGGAGCATTTTATTTGCCCTGCACCGAGTCTCAGTCTCTCCAGGGTAGCACACCAATCCACATGAGCTGTCCTTTAATTGGAATGTACTGCCTGTGCTAAGAATCGAGGTGGACGGTCTGAAAGCCATTGGTCCTACTGAATCACATATCTTCACTCCACACTTCACATACTTACCAAATAAACAAGAAAGACACATTATGCTCTGCTCTTCCTGTGGTCGTTAGCCAAAAATGAATTGAAACCCGAGAACTGTAAGGGAAAGAACAATTTACTCTGCTTACAGTTTCAATAAAGAGGAAAAATGCTTTGTGTAGATGCCAGCAATTAGCCTGTATATTTTGTTGTAATGCAAGCAGCCAAGCCTGGGTAATTAAGGCAATAAAGGGAAATGAATAAATCCCTGGCCTATTGTTATCTTTCAGATCCTGTGGATCCGTAAAAGTTGAATGGGGGAAGAGGAACCTTAGTCAAATAACTTTAAGAGGAAACGTTCATGCTCAAGAAGTGTTGGAAAGCTCTAGAACCATTTCACTCCTCCGCTATTTGCTGTCGATCACACATTACCCGGTCAACAGAAAGCTTAACATGTTTTTCACATGTGACAAAGTAGAAGATTTTAACTTTTAGAATTATTATGCTGACTGACAAACAACTTTTCTAAGATTTTTGTTATTTGTAAACATCTCTTCCTTCACTTCAGGAGGATGAGTGTTAGAGGAAAGCAAGAAAGATACAAATTAGTCTATAGTGAGAGAAAGTAGATCAGTGGTGGCCTGGGAATGGGGGCGCAACAGAAGGGCCGTGAGAAGGATTATTAGAGGGGCACAACGGTCATCAACAGATGACTCATTTCAGCATCACTCAAGGGAAGACCAGCAGACATTGTGGCCTCCTTCTGAAACATCCAGTAACACCTTTGAATATTCTTGGCCCCAAAACTGAACCTAAATATCATCAAACCTCTAGTCTAGAGCTAACTTCCACTTGTAAGACATAGAGAAATGGAAGAACGAGTTAAAAGAAACAAGGAAGCACAGAGACAAACACAGACTGTGGAGCATTCTGCAAGACTACTGTGCCGCTCTCTGCACAGATCAATGGCATGAAAATAAGGGGCCTCGGGGGAAAAGGGTCTGCTCCACATTAAAAAACAGAGAGGCTTAAGGGATTTAACTAAATGCAATTGGAGAAAATTATGTTAAGGCAATATTTCCCCAGTCTTTGGGACCACCAGAAAAATCTGATTATTGACCGAGCGTTATATAATACCAACGAGTTATTCGAGTACACCTAACAAAGCTCGCAATATCATCACGGGATGTAAGAAAACAACCTTAATTAAATTCCTTTCTAAAGACATAGGACTGAATAACATGGTGTCCGGGATTTTCCTTAACAAACTTCAAAGATTAAAAAGAAAACCAAAAAGGTAGATAAAATAAATGTGGCAAAATCTTGATGATCCAGCAAATCTGGCTGACGGGGATGTGTTGTTCTTTATACGAAAGTTACTTCTGTTCATGTTTGAAATGGTCAAAAATTTTTTCATGAAACTAATTTCTTCAGGAAACTGAGCAGAATTGACCAATATTATGAAATTATCTGAATTCTTACAGAAAAATATATATAGCCACCTAAATGGTTATATTGAAATTTGACTTACTATACAAGTAAGTAAATAATACTTGAATTGTAATTACCATATCCAATTGATGTGCTTATCTGAGAATATTTACAGTGTGATCACAGTACATACAGACTTTCAGAAGCTTAACAATTATTGTCCATAATGAGCATAGCAGGTCGTTGTTCCACGAATGTATTCTCATGCATGTCAATAGCAACACCTGCTCCCATTTATTTTTTTTAACTCCTACTGCCTGTCAGGCACTGCACTAGGCACTTTACACATATTATTTCTAATTCATCCTGCCATCTAAAAAGGTCGCTGTTATTGGGGCCAGCCCAGTGGTCGAGTGAGTAAGTCCACGCGCTCTGCTTTGGCGGCCCAGGATTTCACCAGTTCGGATCCTGGGCATAGACATGGCACCGCTCATCAAGCCATGCTGAGGCAGCATCCCACATGCCACAACTAGAAGGACCCACAACTGAGAATACACAACTATGTACGGGGGGCCTTTGGGGAGAAAAAGGAAAAAATAAAATCTTTAAAAACGTTGCTATAATTATCACCATTTTACAGAAGAGAAAACTGACTTTCAAAAAGTAACTTGCCCGAGGACACAGGTCACAAGTCTTTCTGAATACAAAGACCAGCCTTTCCACTATCCACAGATGAGAATTCTGCCATCCTATTTCTTACAAATGTACATGTACTGATTATGCAGATTCTAATATGATTCTTGCCAAAGGAATAAAGATGACCAATATGCAGAAGGTTGCAAAAAGTTCTGCGCATTTCGATACATTTTCAAATTTATTCAAAATAGACAGTATAGTATTGTGTGAGGTGTGCTCGTTGCCGGTCCTGCCTGGATTCAAGCTCCAGCACTGTCACTTACAACCTAAGTGACCTTTGGCAACTTACCTCCTCTGAGTCCCAGTTTTGACATCCCTGAAATGTGAATAGTAATACCAAACGATTGGCGCCACAATGATGGCAAATGATGAAACATGGAAGATTCCCAATTTAGTGATTGAGACGTAGCTGAATCCTAAATGTGAGCACCTATCTCATACCCACCTTTCATGATTTGTGCAGAAGAGAACAATTCCAATCATAGCTATTCTTTGAAGACTAACCTTCACTGCCAGTAGTAAAAGGAACCATCTATTGCCCAATATATTGCTTTTCTTAGCCCCAGGTGTGGGTGCCCTGAATTTGACCATATAAACTTGTATGTTTTAGCTTAAACATCACGTATAAGTCAGGGCTGTACTGCTATTCTCAAGAGTGGCTGGCAATGTGCAGAAGCATTTGCCTTCAACACAGTGCTGCTTATAAAGCTGCTTTAGGGGAAATTGATCCCTCTGCATGTTCGGATCCTGCCTTGTACCCCTCCTGTTAGCAAACACTTGGGCTAAGTCCCAAAAACTCTGCTGCACACAGCTATATTCACCGAGAGTCAAGACAGCGAGCCTCCACAGGAAAAATAATAAAAACCTGACAACCATTTGGAGGAAGACTTTTTTTTTAATTAAGCATTTTTTATTTTTCCATAACCGACGTAGCATTGAGCTCTAGTATCTAAGATTTTAACCTATACACTCCCTTCCCAAAGACCTCTAGATTGTTTGTGAGTTAAAATTCAGACCAATATTAATCCATGGGAAAAACACCCGAAGGATAAAGACACACTCTGTCAGATCCAGACAGAAAATTAAAATACATCTTTATAGAAAAAATATCTGTGAGGTTTATTTACTAGTAACCCACTATGATGCTCAATTTGGCCAAAGAGTTAAAAGTAAATTACTTTAAAATAAATCTAGGGCATCTACCTCTCTCATCTCTGAAGAAGTGCTCAGGTTCAAAAGATACCAAGTTTTCTACTTTTAATTAGTTGCCATTTTGATGTCAACCTCTAGACAGCATGAAAGGGATCAGCTCACAGGAAACTGAGTGTGACAAAAATCAAGACATCAGAACATAAAATGCCCCCTTGTTTACTTTTGAAATTCCCAGTTCTTGCTGTCAAATTCAGAATGGTGGGGAGAAGGAGATGAAAGATAATCACCAGCTCCCCTTCCTCTCTCAATAAAGGCTTCTCCATTTTCGCAGCTCCAGTAAGCTGGTCACCAGAGGTTTCGCTCAGGAGAATCAAGACCTGCTATCTTCACCGAGAAAATCTTACTAGTTCTTTATGGGGATGCTCAAGAGGCCTGGATATGATATGTAGCTCTAACAGCTGCCAATATTTATATTTGAAGTCACCACTCACCGGGGGTTGAGACAAATCAACAAGACAGGAAAACCTTCTGAACTGCAGACAATGGTCGGATAAAAAGCTTGCATGTGATATAGACTGATACCCACAAAGTGAATTGAAGGTGCTGTGGATTTTTACAGACTTGGAAAATAAATAAGGAAATAACCACATGGACCTTAGTTATATACAGTAGAGCGCAATGTAAAGACAAGACAATGGGATAGAAATCACATTATGAAATGTAGTAGGGGGTAAATTTTTTTTTAAAGATTGGCCCTGAGCTAACACCTGTTGCCAATCTTTCTCTTTTTTTTCTTCTCCCCAAAGCCCCCTGAGTACACAGTTGTATATTGTAGTTGTAGGTCCTTCTAGTTGAGCTATGTGGGATGCCACCTCAGCATGGCTTGATGAACGGTGCTAGGTCTGTGCCCAGGATTCGAACTGGCAAAACCCGGGGCTGCCGAAGTGGAGCGTGCGAACACTTGGCCACAGGGCCAGCCCCAGTAGAGGGTAAATTTTTGCAAACCATATGAGATGGAGAAAGGGAACTCTTTAAAACTACAGTCATTCATTCATTCAACACTGAAATAGTGCTTGTCAACTTCTAAGTATGTAAAAATCACAATGGGTGATTATTAAAGATTTTGAATCTAGGAAACCAGCCTCAGAGGCTCTGATTTCGCAGGCCTCGGAAAGGACTCTGGGAATCTGATTTTTTAACAACCATTCCAAGTAACTACAATGCACGTGATCTCTGAGCCGTATTTCAAGAAACTTCAATAAAGCAGAAAAAACACACACACAAACTTGACTCTCAGTGAAACCAGAAAACAGATAAAACCCAAAATTTCAAACATCTGTGGAAGGGCTGCCACAAGCAGTGGAGATCAAGTAAAGCCGTGAGTTTGAGGAAGTGAAACGGGCAGCAGAGGCAGAGCTCAGAGCTAGCCATCACTGTCTACTTCTTAAAGCCAAGGGACACGCATTGAGGTGCAGAATTTAAGTCCTATTTTTTTTAGAAAAGAAGGGCAGAGTGTATGGCTAAGCACCAGGAGCTTTATAGCACTACATATGGCTCTGAAAAGGAGGAGGATGGAGCCCCTTAGATGAGCTAGACCTGCAAGCAGTGGTGGCTTCCAGGGGGGAAAAGAGAACCTTTCAAAAATGGGGCAAAGTTCACTACCTGCCTACGTCCTCTGACTTGAGAACAGTAAAGTTTAAACAAACTCACACAAAAAACGCTGGATGAGAAAAATTCCATCTAATCCAGAACAGGGTCTTGACTCCTTCTCAATTTCATCACACTGCAACATCTTGTCCCGGAAATACTCACCTCTTTCAAAGATGAGAAATCAAAAAGAAAGCAAAACAGGATCTATTGACAGGTATCATAAGAAAAAAGCAACAAGAAATAACCCTCACCAGAAAACTTTGGACACGAAGCAGATAAAAATTGTCACCAAACCTTTTACCATGATGAGGGGATTAAGAGGTACAAACATCCAAATGTAAAATAAATAAGTCACAGAGATGTAACATATAACATAGGGAATACAGCCGATAATATTGTTATAGCTCTGTATGATGACAGGTGGTAACTAGATTTATGTGATCACTTCATAACATATATAAATTTCAAATCACGTTGTGCACCTGAAACTAATTTAATATCATTTGTCAACTATACTTCAATAAAAAGACGACTTTTACCATAAATTTTTTAAATTTAGAAAAGCAATTGCCACTATGAAACAAGAACACAGGGCTGAGATGAAAGAGCTCAGGGTGGAGACGGAGAAAAAATTAAGCAGAGGTGATATGTGACTAGCAGAGTCAGAGAATGGGGGGAGAGGGGTGGGGGTGGTAACACAACCATAGAGAAGTCAAAGCAGAACGAAAGGAATCACAAGGAGAACGGACACAGCTGAAAACACAAAAAGGGATACAAAGAGTCAAAAATAAGAGTAAAATAAAATACAAGTAAATGATTTAGAAGAATTAGAAATAAAATGACAGTTATTAACGGATGGCATATACATAACTTGCTACCCAAAGGGAGGAAAATAAATGATAGAGCAGAACACTTATTTAGAGACCTAACTTGAGAAAAAAATTCCCAAAACGGAAACAACTTGAAGGTATATTGAAAGGTATATCAGGGGTCCAGGAAAACTAAGCCAGAATAGCAAACATGAGGAATAGTCCAGCAAAGTGTGTGCACTTCAAAGATAATGACATTAAGAATCATTTGAGCAGCCAAGCAAAAAAAAAATGATCAAGTGGGGCCAGCCCAGTGGTGTAGTGGTTAAGTTTGTGTGCTCTGCTTTGGCGGCTGGGGGTGCCTAGGTTGGGATCCCAAGTGCAGACCTGGCTCTGCTCATCAAGCCACACTGGCGGCATCCCACATGCAAAATAGAGAAAGTTTGGCACAGATGTTAGCTCAGCGACAATCTTCCTCAAGCGAAAAGAGGAAGATTAGCAACAGATATTAGCTCAGAGCCAATCTTCCTCTCAAAACAAAAAAAAGATCAAGTTACCTATGAGGTTAGTAAAATCAGGCTGGCTTCCAGAGATACACTCAACGTTAAAAGATGGTATGGACAATTCATACAAAGTCCTGAAGCGTGAATCAAGAATTTTATACCTAGCCATATAAATTTATTGCGACTTCTTTGCCTATTCTAAATAAACATTCCATTTTATAGGTAATTTTGAATAAATACTTTTGTGTTCTTCTGAAAGAAGATGCCCAAAATCATGTAAGCTTCCCAAAAACCTGGATATGACCCCAGCAAGCCCAGCTACCATAATAAAGCCCACATTTCAACATCTGCTGAAGCCTATGCCGGCTACCACTGCCAGCATGATGGATTCTTCCTCTCTTCTGTCTTCCAGATCTCTTGTGAATGCTTCTCATTGGCAGAACCAGAGCAACAACCTGATGCCAAGGGAAGCTGGGAAATCGAGTTTCCCTACAATACAGGGGCTGGCTCAGAAAGGAGCGAAAATGGTACAGAAATGCTTAAAGAGAGCCCAGAAGAATTAGGTCAGCCACTCAGAAAAACATCGCAGGCCCAGAAAGGTTTCTTCCTCTTATTGTCTCTTGTAACCAACCAAACTAGTGGTATCAATTGATGATGATTAGGACAGTTAGATCTTTTAATTATATGCCACTTAAGCAACTCATATAAATTCGTGTTTAAGATTCACTGCAAGTATCAGCAATAACAATAAAAATAGCAGTGACACCTGATTCCTTCTTTAAAACTAGGGGCACGTACCCATGATGGTGAACAGGTGGAAGATGGAAGGATGCCATGATACAGCAACTATATCCTTTCCACAACTGCTCCTTTCTCCGTGACGCTGAATGAAATCTCAAAACTATCGGGGTTACTCTTGAATAACAAAAAGTTACATGTAGTCTCAAGGACATTCTCAGATCAGTATTCACATTTTTCAGTCTCATGTAATAGTCAAAACTGCAAACTTAGGGCCACCCAGTGGTAGAGTGATTAAATTTGCACACTCCGCTTTGGCAGCCCAGGGTTTGCAGGTTCGGATCCCAGGTGCAGACTTAGCACTGGTCATCAAGCCATGCTGTGGTGGCATCTGACATAAAATACAGGACGACCGGCAGGGGTGTTAGCTCAGGGGCCATCTTCCTCAAGGAAAAAGAGAAAAATTGCCAACAGATGTTAGCTCAGGGACCATCTTCCACACGGAAGAAAAAAAAAAAAACACAAAACTCCAAACTTCACTTAAAGATAAGCTTCAGAAATGCTTCAGATCAAGTCATGTCTCAGCCTAGACAGCAAATGGGTAAAAACGGGCTTTCCCAACCCCTACCTTGATCTTGTCATTCCAACAATTGCAGTCTGATTTTTGGAGCTGTCAACCACGGTCATAAACCTGCTGGGCCACAACCAGCCTCTGTGATGCCAAATGTCTGCCTGAATCTCAACCCGCAGCCTGTGCTCAGGTCCCTTCTTGCTCTGACACTTACTATCCCCACTGCTCCATCTCCTAGAGCCACCCTCCTTGCTTAGGTGCCACCTGACTGCCTGTCACCTTTCTCTGGAGCCCCATTCTCTCCATGTTAATTTCAAGACCTCCCCTCCCCCAAAACCGCTCTAACCTACACCTAAAGTTCTTGACCCTATCATTTTATGTCCCCAATTTCCTTTTCTTTTCAACCCTAAGAATTCTGAATTTACTATCCACCAGTCTACACTATGAAACAATGTAGAATCAGAAGTTATGACAAATTTGGAGGTCAGAAGAGATGACTCAACTTAGATCCCAGCTCTGAATTCAGCAGGATTTGTGAGCAATAATTAAGAGCTCCCAAAGGACACCACCTAAGACCCAATACGTCAGGTAGACGCCACAATTTCCTGAGCTCTTAAGGTTGTATCAGAAGCAAATTTCCCCTGACTACTGGCTGTGCCTTAGAACACATCTCTAATACCCAAAAAAGACCCAGGCCCTCAGGACTCTCAGGCTATATTTACACAGAAAGAAAGAAATCTTCCCCAACTCACTGACATGCACGCACACATGCACACACAGGGTGTTTACTTTTTTTAAAATGAAAACATGTCCAAGTTCTGGGAAAACTTTATGAGTATTACAGCTTGTCCACTGCTTCTTGAAATACAGAAAAGCTTGTCGTGTCTTCTCAGAAAGAGACCCCTTGAGATACTACAGAAATGGTCTTCCCTGTTTCCAAACCATTCTTCTGAGATGCTCCGGACCCATACTTCTTTTCCGTATATGGTTCATAACTCAGGACATGCTTGGGGGTGTTTGAATTCGCATAATCACATCAGGAAATCTTGCCTGTAAGGACATGTATGGGCCTCATGGCATAGTTTCATTAATGCAACACTAAAAATGTTTTCCTGCAGTGCAGATACAGCTCTGTCCCTTGGAAAGCAGGTCACTTGGCTGCCCTACCAACCTCCCCCGATCAGTCAGGGAGGAGGCAGAAATGATTCAGCATGGACTAAAATGGCCTAGAAATCTGTTTTCCAAGGCGCGTGCCAGTCCCCTGATAGCTATGCCTAGACATTTTACAATACCTACAGATAAGCACATTCCAATCTCATTATGGAGCTATCAACTGGAGCCAAGTACTTAAAATGTGTTATGCATCGGGCGCGTGATGTTTCACTTCCCAAACAGTAAGTTATATACACGTCACCATAAATAAGGCAGACGTTAAAATAAACAAATTGGCAATATCACCTTAATTGTACCACACAGCATAAATATTGAGCACTGCATCCCACAGCTCTCTAACGAATTAGTGTTGCCAATTTAGTAGAGAATGTTAGTTTTGCAATTTTGCTATGAACTACCGTTTCTTAGGCTCTAAGTAGAAAAAAAAATGCAGATTCTACTACGCCTGTCAGAATTTGAGTTGGTGATAAAGATCCTTTACATGTGCACAAGCAGGTCCTAAACTGAAATTCCAGGGAAATTTTTGAATATATGGGTTGTCTCCATGTGATTTTTTTTTAAAGATTGGCACCTGAACTAACATCTGTTGTCAATCTTTTTTTTTTCTTATTCTTCTCCCAAATCCCCCCAGTACATAGTTGTATATTCTAGTTGTAGATCCTTCTAGTTCTCCTACGTGGGACGCCGCCTCAGCATGGCTTGATGAGCGGTACCAGGTCCACGCTCAGGATCCAAATTGGCGAAACCCTGGGGCACCGAAGCAGAGCATGTGAACTTAACCACTTGGTCATGGGCCGGCCGTCCATGTGATTTTTAAGCCATGCAATGCATTGCCCCTCTATCATAAGCTATCCAAGATACAGCTCTTATCTGATCAAGATTCTTGCTTGCCACATGACATAACCCAGCGTAGACATGAGGGTGTGCAGATAATTCAAATGTCCATATAAAGGGAGCCATTACAAATATCATTAGGTTTAAGTGATTTTCACAAACATTGATCCACATTCCATAACATCCCTGAAAATTGCCATTTTTTTCCTGAAAATAACAATTTACGCCAGTCAAGAAGAAAAGACTATTTCATTAATAGATGTTGCTGAAAAAAAAAAAAATGAGAGCTAAAACTCTTATGTTTATAATATTTAGAAAGTTATTTTACTGGTCTCAGGTAAATATGCAGTATAGATAAAGGAAGATTAACTTAATGGTCTCTACAGTTCTATTAACACTACAAATAAACAATGGGATAACTTATTATCAAACGTTGTCAGTTCTGGGGCCAGCCCCATAGCGTAGCAGTTCAGTTCAAGCAGTTAAGTTCACGTGCTCCACTTCGGCGGTCCAGGGTTCACTGGTTTGGATCCCAGGCACAGACCTACACAACACTCATCAAGCCATGCTGTGGCAGGTGTCCCACATATAAAATAGAGCAAGATGGGCACAGATGTTAGCTCAGGGCCAATCTTCCTCAGCAAAAAGAGGAGGATTGGCCCAGATGTTAGCTCACGGCCAACCTTCCTCAAAAAAAGAAGACAAAGTTCTCAGTTCTGGTAAAGTGAATATAGCCATGCCTTAGAAAAAGTAATAGCTACTCAGGACACTCTGAGGATGTCTTCAAGGTTACAATTATGTTTTCTGACCTATTTGGTTCATTCTTAACTTATCTGTAATTTAATGACCTAAATAGGGCACAAGGCTTTAGACCACACTGCATCCATTTCCATGGCAAACAAAGTGAGTGCGCGGACAGGATCTCTTCCTAGAAGGTAACCCATCAGAAGACTGAGTCGGAGAAAGCAGCTGCAGCTCCCTGCATCTCTTATAGGTCACCTTGTGAGAAGAGGGAGCTAGAGGCTCCACATGCTTCCACCTCTTCTACAAACAGGGGCCTCCATGTAAACTTGCGTGCTTGAAGAAAGATTCCAAAGCCAAAATGGCTTCATAAGCACTTCAGAGGGTGTACTCAACTGCCTGTAAGCATTGCTGCTTCCATCTTCATGTTGACCCTCTGTTGCTCCCATGCCCACCCCTCCAACCCCCACCCTGGCCCTATTTATCGCCATAGATTGGATCAAGGTAATTACACTTAGAGATAAATCAAACATCTGACCCTAAAAACCTCTGCCCCCTCCCCCTTACCAGGATGACCTACTGTAACCGTTTTACTACTTAACCAGGATCCCTTGACTCACATTTCTGAAATGAGAGTTTTTCATTTTCAGGAAATTCGAAAATAAATCCATAGTACAATCAGACATAAAACATGTAGTCATCAAATTTACACTAAATGTTCAAAGGGTGAAGATATTGTAAAGTCATTCTATTTTCCTTTGTGTTACTGAAGAAAATGTTAAATTACTGATAACTATTGTTTAAATAAGATACTTGACATATTTTTCATTAAAACATTTTCTTAAAATGTTTTCTTTCAAGTAAAATTGTATTAGCTTACTTAAATATGCCTGTGTTAATAGAGGAAACGACTATATAGGAATACCAGGGTATCTACACTAAGAGATTGAAAAAGTAATATTTTTTCTCACAATAGTTTGTATATAGTGAGGTGGGTGAGAGAAATGCTTTAAAATGTGGAACTAGAAATCACAAGCTTATTAGAATAAGCTTTATATACCTTTCACCAATAGAACTCACTCTTTGAATTATGTGTTGAGTTTTGGACAAAATTGCCACTTCTGAGCAAGAAGTACAAAACACACAGCTTCACAACTACTCTATAAGCTTTTGAAAAACTGAACACTGTATTAGAAATGTTACCTAAAATTTCAGACTGAACTCAGACACGATATGTAGGATGTAAGATCATGTCTATCTCCTACAAGGCACCAAAATAAACATTCATAGAATAACAGAACTTAATTTCCACCTTAAACTTTTAAAGAAAGAGCTCTAGAATGGAGAAATGAATTGCTAGTGACAGAAACTCTATCCCTAAAGACCAGATTACTTAAAAAGGAATTTGTTGACTCTGTGCTTAGCAAACCCAGCAGTAGATGGATCTAGGGGTCCATAAGCGGGAGACAGTCTCTCTCCCTTCCTCTGTGTTGATTCTGCTGTCAAGTGGGCTTTCCCAGCAAGGCCAGAAAGATGTAAAGATGTTAATGACACCTTCAAGCTCACGAATTACCAGTTCAGCAAGCCCAGTCAAAAGAGGGCACTTTTTCTGACTGCCAGCAAAGGTGCAGAGACAACTCTGATTTAGCCAGGCCAGGAGGTGGAACTGTCCCATCCAGGCCACATGGACCAAGAGCAAGCAAAGCATCATCTTCCAAAGAGAAATCAGGGCCTGCTACTACCAGACAGGCGAAAACAGCTGATTGCCCTACACGAAGCCCGTCGAGGATATGGTATACTCTTGCGTCACTGGACACCTCCTGAAGATGCTTCTCCCCAACCACCTCATCTGCTCATCTTCTACTCTTCCACTCCAGCCTGGACTCTGAGTCTCAGTCACTTACTCCTGGCAGAAGGGGTATGTCCTTGAGAACAAATGGTGCATCAGTGCCTTTTACAAGCCTACAGCTACTTCAGATTTCCTTCAACAGGATATTTAAGTAATATAATAAAATTTTGCTGGGGAGAAAACGTTTTTCGGGAAATGCTGCCGGCAAGGCAGCAGCAAGCCAGTAGACAGGACAGGGATGTTCCTGGCCTCAGCCTTCTTCCGTGAGTACCTGGAGAGCATCCCTCTGTGCATGTTCTTTCTGGGAACCTTCAAGGGCGTGACCCCGCCTGGAGTGGGAGCTACAGCAACATGGCCATGTGGCCAATGTTCATCATTGGGAAGCCAGTGTCCGTGCTCATGTCTGTCCACATGCTGCTCAACTACAAGGCCCTGAGCTGCTCCCTGGGCCCTGCCCTTGTCACTGTCCAAGGTGCGAGCCAACACCCAACCTGTGCACTGGGGTGGGGCCCTTGCTGCTCATTGCCCTCCTCTCCAACCCCTGGAGGCATCTCTGCTACCATGGGGCTCCCTCCTAACCCCCTCCGGGATGGCAGACTGGCACAGGCCCGCCCCAACGGGAGGTGCCAGTGCCCAGAGAATCTGTGCTGATCCTCCCCAAGGGGTCAAAGGTGTCAATAGAGTGTTGTCCAGAGTAGGAAAAAAACTCCAGGAATTCTTACAATTCCTGGATATCAAAAAATAACATAAAAAGTCCTAATGTGTAATTGAAACCAGTATCCTACATCTATAGAGATAAGAACAGAAGCTTCATTCAGCAACACAGCATGGAGAAGCCTGTTTCACAGGAAAACACAGACCTTACCTTCTAGCACACTACGTAAGGCAAGGATTTCGGAAGTTCCTCACACCGAGAAATGCAAATATGAATGGCCCATCCACAAAATTATCTATAGAATTCAATTATCTACTAATTATAAATTGCAATTTCCAAAAGACATTTCTTCTCTGGTGCCTGTAGCTATAAGTTATTATTTGACTAGTTATTTATTTCTGTTCCTATCTTAGGACGAGCACTAGGCTTGACTTGTCATTTTCCCCTCATGGACTGCTGCCCAGTACAATATCTTTTAGGCATTTATTACTTCACAAATATTTCTTGATCCGCTTTGCTATCTAATATTCTAAGAAAAAGATTGGGTTCTCTTTTTCAGGTTCTCTTCATTAGGCCCCACAAATAAGAGAAACTACACGGGGAAGGGAGCAAGGTTGGTACGTGTAGGCAGATCTGCCTTTTTAAGAATTTATTATTTAGATTTTCTCCAGAAAAATAAAATGATTTCTCTTCAACTTGCGCATTTGTCACTTGAAAGTTTAGGGGCTGCTTACAACACAAAAATTGAATTTTTAAGAGTAATTATGCATTCTTGTCGATAAGTCACTTTAGAACATAAGGATCAAAATGCAAATTGTAGTTATTCGCTATAAGTGGTTTCCATGAGGAGAACAACTATAAAACATCTTCTTCTTCATTTTTGGGTCAGAACTTTTTACAATATAACCTAGCACCATAAGACACAGTGTTATTATTTAGCAAATTATTTGTACTCCTAAGTGTTTTGCAGATGCTTCACTATATTTTTCTAAAACTCATTGTCACCATTTTCTCACTTGAATCTATCCATTGAGACATAACTCTCTCTATTCAGGAAACTAAATTTAGATCAATGAGGCTGCGTGTAATTATTCCAATTCACTTGGGGTTGTTGAAGCTATGTTGAAAGACAAAATATATCACACATTCTTTTTTGTCAATAATCAGAAAATCATATTACAGAGAAATCAGAAAGGCTGTGAATCTATAATTTAATACAGCTTGGACTTTTCACAGCAGTTGGACTGGTGTGATATAAGACCACGCTCCTGCCTGGGATGTTGATAAGCAATATGAACGTGGACACAAGGGACCACTTTGATTTAGAGCCTGAAACAGAGTACCCTTCTAGAATTTGCTCCTACACCAGCTTGAAACAAGACCATTGGAGACCTAGTCCCTCAATTCAAGGCCTCGGGTAAAGAGGGGAAAAAAAAGAGAATGCTCTGGGACCAGCTGAAGAAAGAAGGAACTAACAGAGGAGTTGAGGCCACACAAGTTCTTCACATCTTCCCTTAGGTCCACCCTGACTGCTTCTTCGTTTATATCCATGAAAAGCAAGCACAAAGGGCTGAGGCACGAGAGTCATGAGGAGTCAGTAAAATGAAACATCACTCCAGCTCTGACCAGCCCCAATCCCCAGATCTTAGCCCAGGGTGGAAGGGAATGCTGCAGACAGCTTGCAGTGGGAGATAGGAGGTGGTGTTACTGTACCTATGTTTGGATGTTTTTGCAGATTTGCAATAAAGTGGTGGTTATTCCCTGGGGAAAAAAATCACTAAAAGAGCACATGAAAAATGGAAGTACCATCATATTAAACTTTACCACACATTTTAACTTCCTTTCCAGTAATATATTACACAGAATAATAAGAATGTATATATATGATAGACATAGATATAGTCTTCAAAAACAATACCTTTTGCATAAGTCCTAAGAAACTTTTTGAGTTTTTCTTCTTCCCCTTCCCAAATAGAGCCACTAATTATAGTCCTGTGCATTCTTCTGTGCCCGTAAGTTGAGCAGATGACAAATGCAATTGGATTAAAAATCTTATTTTTCCCTTGATTATATTACAGTCTCCAAGCAATGACTCTACATACGGTATTTAAACACGTTTGATTAGAATTCTAAGGGTCATACCTGTGAATGACATTCTTATTTCCAAAACTCTGTGTGAAATGAGAGTTAAACATGGAAGTGTGCTTTTGAAACATCACCAGCAAATGCCCCTCATGAACAGCTGGACACCCTGAAAAGCCATAATCAACCCCACTATCCACTATTGTTCTATGTAAAAGCGAATTAAGAATACAATCTTCTCCTGATTTGGCCGTTAACATTAAAGTCACATAGCATATTACAGAGGAGCATTCTGATGGGTAGGAGAAAAAGGAATCCAGTGATTTATTCAAAAAGTTATTTGAACACATTCTTCTATTCCATATGGCTTTGCCAAGGACTTCCTAAATTTCAAAAGAGCAGCCCATTCATTTAGGTGGCTTCTAACACATTTAAGAGGTTGATGTATAAAGAAATGCCCTAAGGAGGCTTTTAAAGTTTTTAAACCCAGTACTTTCCCTTTGCCTTTATTTGCAGCCACCAGTATACTAACGATAAAATCTGAAATTTGGGGCTGGCCAGTGGCGTAGTGGTTAAGTTTGTTTCCTCCACTTCGGCAGCCCAGGGTTTGCAGGTTCGGATCCCAGGCGCAGACCTACACACCACTCATTAAGCCATGCTATAGTGGCATCCCCCATACAAAGTAGAGGAAGATTGGCAGAGATGTTAGCTCAGGCCCAATCTTCCTTACCAAACAAAAAAATCTGAAATTTACTTACTATGTTCCAAGAACTCTACTAATGTGCATCTTATGTAAGTAGTTGCAAGGGAGACCATGTATATTTACTATCTGTCCTTCTCTGGTGGGAAAAAAGTTTGCCAACCCCTGGCCCAAGCTAAACCTAAAGACTCTTTAAGATCTTGCCTACTTCATTGCTTTGGTTAAATGTCGGCTTATTCTGTCACTGGATAGTCAACGTCTCAGCATTTAAAATTCTGCAGCTCACATCTACTTCTACTAAGAATTAACACTCTCCTGTCAGCTCTCATCAATTCAAACGTTGCTGAGAAAAAATGTTTATACCCAGCCCCTCCTTGTCTGCATTGTAAACCTACCTTCCAGGTCCTTCCATGATGTAGGTCTCATCTGACTTTTATAAGGAAGCTATGCGACTGCCTTGGAGCCATCCCAGCTGTTTCCAATTACCTAACTGAGCAAGTGATTAGGCAATCAGAAATTTTAAAGTCTATTTTTCATCTATGGAGCTAGTAAATAAAGCTCTAAATTTTAGTCGCTAATCTCACTCGAAGAGTAGCAACCAATCCATGTTTGTTCCATGAAAGGAGGAAGTTTCTGGACCAACGAGCCCTTAGAAGACAAGCCCTTATGGCCAAAGTGAACAGTGCTTAAAAAAAGAGAGAGAGAGCGATAAAGAAACCTTAAAAGACTGAGGGAGCACATTGGGAAGGAAAATGTGGAATAGATGTTAGAATCTTTCCATTTATCCCCTTCATCAACGCCTACAGCTGCCTGCCCATCCATCTTCCTACTTCTTCTCTCTTTCCCTTTTCCTTATTTTCTCTTTCCTTGTCTCCTGGAAGAAAAGAGCAGAACCAGATATCAGACAAGCAGCAGAAAGAGAAAAAAAAAGAATTACTCTAGTTCCTTCTCTGCTCATACCCCAGCCTCTGTCCTGTCCTACTGGCTGACGCTGCCATATATTTGCTGTGAGATAAATTACAGAGTCAACATGAAATATCACAAAAAGCAGCAAAATGTCCTAGAGACTTCAGCCACATGCATTATGTAGTGTCACTAATTAATACAGAGTCTAAAGACTAACGCGTAGAAGCAATTAGGGCCAAACCAAAAGGAAATCATACTGTTTTCAAACAGGAATGTTAATAAATATGGAAATCCTGACCTATAGCTCAAGGGTGTTGTCAGTATTCAGATAACAGTTTGGGTCAAGGCAGGAAGAAACAAGGCAAAAGGGAGTACAGCTGGCAGATTAAGAGGATTCTAGAAGAACTATTGAAAATGTAGCATGATCTTTGGGAGAAATGACCTTTACGTCTGGCAATAAAGATGTCTTTGGGGACCTTAGATAAGATCCTTTCCACAGAGCAAAGGGAATAGAAGCTGGATATTCACACCCGAGGGAAATATAAGTAGAAACAGACTCTTCAGATCCAAAGGACAAAGATAAATAAAAGAAAGCTTTGAAGCATAAAAACCCGAGGCTTCTTCGGGTCCACGTCTCATTATACTTTCCTCTCCCTCTGCAATACAGGAGCCCTAATTAAAAGAGAGTCAGAAAGGGAGGATGACAGGGGGAAAGAGGAAGAAGATAGGGTGGGGGGAAGGCATAGAAGCAAGAAGGAGGTGAATACTCTGAGTAGAGGACAGAAAGCTGGCTGGAAAACACAGATGGGTTTGGGAAACAGAAACCTAGTAGAAAAGAACGAAAGTGTAGAGGGAGGGAGAGACAAGGCTGATGAGACAGGTAAGGGGAGACAGGGAAAGAACGAGAACCAGAAAACAAAGCGAGAATCATAACGAACGAAAATGAGAACAGAGGAACTGAGAAGATCCTGTGGAGGATGAATCCCCAGAAGGAAGCCAGGAGGAGGCGGTAGAAGCAAAGATGAAAGAAAAGAGGGATTAACCTCAAAGCAGAGAGCTACAAAATGCTGGTCTGTTGTTAAGATACCACCAGAAATTTGAAACCACAGTGAAACTGTCTAGTGGTATGCTGCTTAAAAAATTATTCAATTCAAAAGAGGGAAGAGATACTAATTTTCAGGATCTAGGTGGTAGATGGAAGGAGAGGATCCAGGCATGGCTGAGATTTGAGGTGTAGGTTGTGAAAATTCTGGACAGTTCAGGAAAAGAGACTTCTTTCGACATAACTCACTATTCAAGGACAATAACAGGAAAAAGAATCCCAGATGTTGAACATAGTGTTCTTTTAACATGCTCTAGGGTTGAAAGCATATTTACTAGCCCTTCCACCTGCAGCAAGAGAGGGAGAATGAAAAATGGCATTGTCTATGTTCCCGTGTGTCCAGCACAAGGTAGGGGCTCATTAAATATTTACTGATAGAATGAACTCATCCCTTTTATGAATGTTGTGAGATAAATATCATGGGTTAAAGGACATTCGAAATTCCAACCCAAGAGTTGTAAGCAACAACTGAATCTTTCTGAAGCTGTAATCAAAAAAAGATATGAGTTAAGATATCCCAGTAAAAAGACTTGTTAAATTCCTACTATGTATAGGACAAGATCGTAAGCCCTTTATATGTTATTTCATTTACTCCTCACAGCACATCTGCAAGATGGGTATTATTCTCTCCAATCCAGTTTAAGAAACTAAGACTCAAAGAGTTTCAGTGTATTATCTACTGGCCAATGAGGACCTTGGAGGAATGGATCATGTCTACGAGAATGTAAACCCCATGAGGCCAAGGGTTCTGGTCTATTTTGGTCTCTGCTGTTTCCTCTTAGATAAATACTTGAAACAAAGAAGAAACTAAACAAGTATTTACTGAATAAAGAAGTGAATGAATGCCTGTTTATGAGACAACTGAATATGGCTAGGGAAAAAAATACACAAACTTGTCAACTGGTCTTATTTTCAATTCATGATGGTTAACATCCAAAGTGGGCTCCTCACCTTGACACAGCAATCTAAGTTCCTTCTGTCCATTTTATATATATGTAGTATTTAAAACCGTGAGTCAGGATGACATCGCTTCAAAATGAGTGTAGGGAAAAGAAAAGATGCAAATCTAATATTTACAAGCCAGGGAGATAGGAAAAAAACAGAAAACAACTCTGAAAAAGATGAGCTAGTGAGACAGGGCAAGAGCTAAAAAGAATGTGGTGTCCCAGAAGCAGGAGAAGGGAGTATTTCAAAAAGGAAGGGATAATTGGTCGGTTTCCCACATTAAGACTGATGTGTGCATGCAGAAGGCTCACTGGGGAGTGCTCTCAGGATTAGCTCCTGTAAGGAATTGGGAAACAAGATAGTGCAGAGGGCTTGACCACCTTCCAGGGGGCCCAGAGGCTGGGATAGCTATACAGATATTTCCCCCACCCGCCTGGACGCAAAAGGCCTGCATCCACCTGTCATCAGATGCAGCTGGTCTCGAGGCTGCACCTGATTCTCATCCCCATTCACCCCCTCAATAACTAGATTCACCTTACCCATGGGATTGATCTCTAATTCTCCTCCTGGTCATCAACCCAATAATTATAGTCAAGTCGCAACATAACCTGGCCGGCAAAGTGCTGGACCAGCCAAAGAAAGGAAAGGGTCTTTACTCCATAAGGGCTGCAGGACTTAGCCACACGATTACTCTTCCATATGCCCCACACCACTGCACCTAATTTTCCTCTAATTCTCTTTTGTGTGTAGTCTAGACCATTGACGCACTGCTCCCCCGGTCCTAGCCCTCCCCATGAGAGCTTGTGCCATCTGATGGTGCCACCTATTCCACCTCCTTGTAGTGGTTATATATGGAGTGTCTCATTGAGGTCCCCTCAGTCCCGGAGGATTTAAGCTTCTGGGCTCCACACTATTCTCTCCAACACTATTTTGGTCCTAATTCTTGGCAAGTTCAACATCCACAAAGATGATCCTTGCAATACCCCATCATTTCAGTTCCTTGACCCTCCTCTCCTCCGAAGATCCTGTTGTTTACTCTTCCCCACCCACTCATCATATGTTCCTACCCTAGAGGTTACCGGTACCAAAAGCAAACTGTATCCCCTCTACATCAACCAGAGGGGCAGAACCACGATAAGATGGATAGATAGAACAGAATTGGGACCCCATGACTCACTGTCTGTAAGGCTGTTATCTTCATGTCCGATGCCAGAACTTGAGGTCCACATGGCAGTTGAAAAAGGAAGCTGGATATAAAGTGGAGAAAAGCAAAGACTAGTTAGAAGCTACGTCAGTCTCACACAGCCTCCAACCTTGATGAAGTGGGCATCCCGCAGGAGATGCTGCTGCCCTTCCTCAGGGAGCTAAAAACATACTTGGCCCAGGGATTGGAGAAGCTGAAGGAGTATCCAGGGGTGGTGAAGTGGCAGGTTTGGCTGCTGCCTCACAGCAATGAGACAGGTCAAAAAATAGGCAACAACGGGTGTGAGTTATGAAAGCGCCCGCCCCAACCTTTTGAGTGTAAAAACAAAATGGCTGCTTCACTTCCACCTTCCCTAAATAGAAGCATACCAGAAGGCAATCTGGGAGAGGTGGTTCAGCTGGGCAGATTGGCTCACGGCAGAACTATCATCCCCTCCATAGTTTTAATTTCAAGTATAGCACTCTCTGGCCACCAGCTCTTGTCTTTCCAGCTCATTCCCTCTACTACTTTTCCAACAGTTCATTGACCAAAAGAGTCCAACAATCCATTGACCCTACAAGGTCTCTCGCAGTCACCATAGCCTCAGGATCCTCTGTACCCATTGTATTATTGAATCATTCCCTTGCATAAACCCATACTTCACTTTCCTCTCCCTCCTTTCCTCATGCTCACCTGCCAAAACGCCACTCCAACCTGGGTAAATCCAACTGCGCTTACTCATTGCCTGCACAGGTGGAAGGTTACTGGAGACAATACAACCATTCTGACTGGCCTTACTTTAAACTACTTTAAGTTCATTCAGCTGAGATGAATTCCTATCGGTCTCCATCAGCCCTGCTGTATTTCCCTAAGACGCTCACACATATACCATCTCAAACCATCTCCATTTCATGCTTTTCTTCAAACTCCAGACATCCTCCCCTTTCCACACTCAGCTCGTGACCTTGTTCCTATTTGTGTCTGTTATCTATGGCTGGAAAATAAAACCCACTAAAAGGTAGAGGCTTAAAACAAAAACCATTATTTAACTCACTATGCTATGACTTGGTAATTTGGGCTGGGCCTACCTGCTCTCGTCTGGGTTCACCCACAGGTCTGGGCCTCTATTGAGATGTTTGGGAAGGCAGAGACAGCTGGGGCCTCTCTCCACCTGGATTTTCTTTCTCCATCAGGATTCCCAGCATGAGAGGCCTCGGGTTGGAGCTTTTACAACATCACTTCTGGGGCCTTCTATTGGACAGAGCAAATCACAGGTCCAGCTTAAAGGGCTGTGGAAATAGACTTCACTTCTTGATGAGAGGACAGTTTGTGGCTCTATTTACAATGTTTCATTATTCGTGAAAATGCCAATGTATCACAAGTAGAGGTAGAAGGCAAAAGAAACACCATATCCATATTTTTTACCTATTTTATTGACGTTATATAAATACAGATTTTGAATACTTATTCAATATTTGTGGTATTGTTTTTCACTTTAAATATTGATTGAATCACATACTAAATGTTTTCTGGTAGGGGTCAGCATACTATGGCCTAAAGGCCAATTACAGACTGTAAATAAAATTTTTGTAAATGAAGTTTTATTGGAACTCAGCCATGTTCATTCATTTATGTATGTCTATGGCTGAGTTCACAATACAACAGTAGAGTTGCGTAGTTCCAACAGAGATTGTATGGCCCACAAAGCCTAAAACATTTATTATCTGGCCTTTTACATTAAAAAATTGCCAATTGCTGCTTGATGGCGTCATCTTTCCATCTCTGAAGTAAGCCCATTGATTCTATAGAATTCTAACAGACATAATGTCCATTACTCAAATCCCATAGGTTTATGCGAAAAGCTGCCTTAAGAGAGCCACATCTTATAGATGCAAACTTTGATAATCTAAGAAATTTCTTTGGTAGGTCTTTCAGATTCTGCCACATACAGTGAAATATTTATTTCCTGTAATGAACCAAAAGTCTCCTGCAAAAAACACTTAGCACGGCCACGTCTTCAAATACCCCTGAACCAAAGTGATGCATGAGACTATCTTTCACTTTATCTGTAGCATCAAACCATTGATCCAGCATGGAAGGGTAACACAACACGGCTCTTGAGCACTACCGTACTTCAGAGTCATCCAAGGAAGTTACCAAAGGGCCGATTCTCAGGTCCCCTCCCTCAGAGATTGTGATTTAGTAAATTTGAAGAATGGCCCAGAAACCTGCATTGTTAGCAAGCACTGCATTGATTTTGATGCTGACGGTCTAGACACGTCACTTTGAAAAACTCTGAACTAATTAGGATGAGGAATCAGAAACAAATGGGGCTTAGCTAACCATTGCTTTACTCCTTTATTTTCTAGAAAAAAAAAATGCAGTAGCCCCATAGGTTACCAGGTAAATAATTAGCAACATATCATCTCCTTAGAATTCTTCCTAGGATTTGACAGAAAGTCATTGATGGGAACTTTCCATTCTATTCCAAAAGATTACTTTGCTCCCTCCCTTATGTTCTTCCTGACTATCCTGATTATATCTTTATTTTACCAGCATTTTAAAATAATCAAAACTATTGTATCTTACTTGGCATTCCAGAAGGGATGCCTCTATTTTCCCCCCTTTCTCTAGAACTCTATTCAGTACCATTTGCTGAGATTTTTCTTAAGAAAGACATGTAATGGGGGCCAGCCCCGTGGCTGAGTGGTGAAGTTCACGCGCTCTGCTTCAGTGGCCTGGGGTTCACAGGTTCAGATCCTGGGCCCAGACCTAGCACCGCTCATGAAGCAATGCTGAGGCGGCATCCCACATGCCACAACTAAAAAATATACAACTATGTACTGGGGGGCTTTGGAGAGAAGAAGGAAAAATAAAATCTTTAAAAAGAAAAAAGAAAAGACGTAATGTAATGGAAAGAGAACTGAAATTAAAAGACCTAAATGTGACTCATCTAATATACGTGTGCAATCTCAAAGCAAAATTCTCACTTGTAACACGAAGGGATTATTCAACTACTCTTTGCTATACCTTCCAAATTTGACAATCTGTGATCTTCTGCTCTTTACATTTATGCCAAGGCTTTTAAGATCAGTTTCAAGTGTTTACATGTAATACTCATTTGGGGAATAAAAGTGGATTTAAAAATTTCTATGGCCACAAATATTGTACCTACCTTTAGGAGGCACCTATATAAAAATACAGGAAACTGTACTTTAAATCTACACTCAGAGGAGGAAATGGTATTCTTTTTTCCTTTTCAATCTATGAATGCATGGAAAGTTACATTTCATTACAATTTCAATTTTATGTGACTATATCATTGGATTGTTGCTAGTGAAATTTGTTGATAGGTTAGCCCATCGGTTCACCTATGAATAACTGCGATGTCTTAGCTGGATGAAATCTCATTCCGTGTCGACCATTGGGTCACTCCCATAAATAACGCTCAGGCAGAGCGGTGTGAAGGAAAATGAAGAATTTTGTGCAGTCCTTTTGAGAGCACAGATCTGGAAACACCCAAAATTGTTCTCCTTTTTTATTATTTTGCATTTATGTAGCACCTTAAATGTAGCTTAAGTCCCATAAAAATGAGAGGCATTGAATGGATGCCTGAGAGAAGCCTGTAGAACAGGGCTCAGAATGGGGCATGGAAGAAAAATAATGCTCCTGTGATTATGATTTTATAAACAAAGTCAATGGCTCCTTTTTTCCTTTTCCTCCCCTCTTTTTCTTTTTTTTTTGAGGAAGATTAGCCCTGAGCTAACATCTGCCACCAATCCTCCTCTTTTTTGCTGTGGAAGACTGGCCCTGAGCTAACGTCCGTGCCCATCTTCTTCTACTTTCTACGTGGGATGCCTGCCACAGCATGGCTTGCCAAGCAGTGCATAGGTCCACACCTGGGATCCAAACCAGTGAAGCCCGGGCTGCTGAAGCAGAACGTGCAAACTTAATGGCTGCACCACCGGGCCGGCCCCCCCAAAGTCAATGGCTTTTGTTGTTGTTTTTATCCTATTTGGGTACCCATGTGCACATATGCAACAATAAATCCAGTGATTTCCAGCAAAGGCAGCAAATACATGTCAAAGAGACAAAGGAAATGATGGGCTCTTGAAAGCAGGGACGAATATCACCCACTCAGACGCCATGGCTTTCTGATCAGATGTCCCCGAGCAAATATAACAATAGCAGCAGAAAGAGTAGTAGCTTCAATTCATATACTGCGTTTTAGGTACTAGGTACTATCCTAAGTATTTTACACACGTTAGTTCATGTAATTTTATGAAACACAAAATCCCTGTGAGGAAGAATTACATCCCAGTTTAGCGATGAGGAAACTCAGTGTTGGAGGTTAAGACTTCTGGTCGCAATCACACTGTTAGAAAGAGGCGGGGCCCAAGAGCAGATCTGGGGGTGACCTCATCTCTATCATCTCCACTCAGGAAGGTCATGATGTCCTTCGTCTTTTAGGGGGTTCGCTCCTCATCTTTCCCACCCTCTAACCCAAGATCACACCTTCTCCAGAGGCCCAGTGCCTTATTTCTGAACTGTTTCTGTTAAGGACCCTTCAAATTCCTTAGCACACAGTAGGTGCTTAACAAACGGTTCTTCTTTTCCTTTCCTCCCCACTACCAATAATTACTCTTCCGTCACGGTGCAGATCTCTGCTGTCTAAAGTGGAAGCTGCATGGCTGATAAAACACTCCCGGTAAAAATTGAATGATGAAAACCGATATTAACGTGTGATCTTGGTACGTTTGCATTTTAACGTGAACTCCTGAAAACACAATACTCAGTGTAAAAGGATTCACTTCAGAGTCTGCGACAGGCCAATGATAGAGAGATCTGGGGGTCAGAAGATCTTCTTAGGGTAACCTATCATCCCAGCTTGCCTGGAATGACGGGTTTCCCAGGACACGGGACTCTCGGTGCTGAAACTGGACTGCCCCAGCCAAGGCAGGGTCACCTTATCCTCACTCCTCTGAAATAACCCAACACTATTCCCTTAGCATTAATCCACTAGTGCGGAAAAGTTGTACATCGTTTTATCAACCCAAACAGATATACCTAAACATTAGCTGAGGAGAAACTTCGAGAACAGTGGAAGACGGTATAAGTGTGTGAAGCAGAAACGAAAGTATATAACTCAGAAACATGCTTTGAATATCACTAATTAAATTTCTTCTTGAAGTACTCAAGGGGACCCTGGCTATAATCATGGGAATTCTGTATAATTACATTACACAGTGATTTACAGTTTCTTTTTCTTCCCCCTTGGGTTGATTTCTATGGAATTTGACTTATTCAAATATTTAAAATTTGTTTCATATATATAAACTTACTTAAAACTGAATTACCAGTATCACATGTGTCCATAGGCATCCTTGCTTTCTTATAACATAAGGAGCTAATGAGACCACAGTGGTTATTTATTTACTTTGACCTAAATATTTGGTGAATCGTATTTCAAGATAAACTATGATACTGAAGCATTGTTTGTAATTTCAGATGTGAGAAACTGGTCCAGGGCTTCTCCACGAGATAGCTGCCCTTAAGACGTTATAATATCTGTGTTCTCTGTCTCCTAGAAATTGCTTTCGCACGTTATATACCAATGAAAATGGGAAATACAACGAATTTCAAAAAAATACAACGAATTTTCAAAGACAAAGACAAAAACAGTGCAACTTTTGTCTGAACTTTCTTGAACTGCTTTCTCAGGAAAACATAGCATTTAATGGCATTTAAAACATGGTTTTTTACAGACCTAAGTTGCAGGCATAACAAAAGACAAGCAACGTACTGAGGAAATTTAATGTCCAACTTAAATAATAAAATATCTATACATATTCTAATGTCTTTCCTACAAAAAGATTTGCAATTTCTACGCTTTTTCAAGTCTGTGAGACTTTTTCCTGTCTGATGCTAGTTAGGCAAATATAGAGAGGACAGAGAGGGAGAAATAAATAATTTAGTATTTATTAACATATTCTTTTTTGTAGCTAAATGATATTGCACCATTGTTCCCAGTTCATCCTGGACCAGGACGTGAGGAAGTGCGGGTTAGGATGGTGGGGGGAAGGTGAGTGGGGGTGAGGAAGTGAAGGGAAGGTGCAAAATTTTTCAGTCACTTTTGATCATTTCAGTCATTTGATCATATGTTTCCATCTCTTCCTCACCACCACCACCCCCAATAAAATACTTCAAATCATAAACACTGCCAAGGTGGGACTAGGCCATCAACACTAAGAGTAAATAATGAGCTGGGGAAGTGAGTTAAAGCATAATAGTATGGAATTTCTTTTCACTAATATTTCTCTCTATATCTTTTTTTTTTGGTGAGGAAGATTAGCCCTCAGCTAACATCTGTGCCCATCTTCCTCTGTTTTGTATGCAGGACACTGCCACAGCATTTCCTGACGAGTGATGTGTAGGTCCACACCCAGGATCTGAACCCACAAACCTCAGGCTGCCGAAGCAGAGTGTGCAAACTTCATTACACCACCAGGATGGCCCCTCTCTATATCTTTATTTGAGAAAATATAGTTTTTGTAGCAAATTAAATTTTCATCACTATGTACTAAATGTTATTTATTAGATTTTCAGTGAGTAATTAGGGTTTTTAATTAAACAATAAAGCATCAAAAATTAAATGTACGTACTTTCCATTTGAAGTTGACAGAATGGGAGCAAAGGGCAAATGATATCAAGAACCTCTTTTTGATTATTCTATTGAGATCATATTGGCTTCTCACACTTTGTAGATTTCAAGCGTACATTATTATTTTTCAGCTTCTGTATAGTCTGCCTCACGTTCACCACCAATAGTCTCGTTTTTAATCCATCACCAGCTACGTGTGCACCTTTACCCTTTTTGCCCTCTCCTTACTCCCCCTCTGTTAACCACTAATCTGTTCTTATCTATGTGTTTGTTTATCTTCCACATATGAGTGAAATCATACAGCATTTGTCTTTCTCTGTCAGACTTATTTCACGTAGCATGATACCCTCTAGGTCCATCCATGTTGTCACAAACGGCACGATTTTGTCTTTTTTGTGGCTGAGTAGTATTCCATTGTATATATATTCATTTTATATATATACCACATCTTCTTTATCCATTTATCCACTGGTGCAGCCACTATGGAGAACAGTATGGAGTTTCCTCAGAGAATTAAGAATAGATCTACCACACGATCCAGCTATCCCACTGCTGGGTATTTATCCAAAGAACTTGAAAACACAAAGGCATAAAGATACCTGCACCCCTGTGTTCATTGCAGCCTTATTCACAATAGCCAAGACTTGGAAGCAACCTAGGTGCCCATCAAGGGACGAATGGATATAGAAGATGGGATACATATACACAATGGAATACTACTCAGCCATAAGAAATGATGAAATCCAGCCAGTTGTGACAACATGGATGGACCTCGAGGGTATTATGCTGAGTGAAATAAGTCAGAGGGAGAAAGTCAAATACCGTATGATCTCACTCATAAGTACAAGATAAAAACAACAACAAACAATCACATAGCAACAGAGGTTGGATTGGTGGTTACCAGAGGGGAGGGGGAGGGATGATTAGGCGCATGTGTGTGGTGATGGGTTGTAATTAGTCTTTGGGTGGTGAACATGATGTAATCTACACAGAATTCAAAATATATTACGATGTACATCTGAAGAAAAATAAGTAAAGAAATAAATAAATTACCCAGTCATCCGTTGATGGGCACTTAGGTTGCTTCCAAGTCTTGGCAATTGTGGATAATGCTGCAATGAACATAGGGATGTGTATCTTTTTGAATTAGTGATTTCATGTTATTTGGATAAATAGCCAGTAGAGGAATAGCTAGATCATATGGTATTCTTATTTTTAATTTTTTGAGGAATCTCCATACTGTTTTCCAAAGTGGCTGCACCAGTTTGCATTCCCACCAGCAGTGTATGAGGAATAATCTTCTTTTTTTTTTGTCAAAGGCGCTTCTTCCCTACTTTTGATCAGTTGGCATACATTATTCCCCCATTCTGTGCTCAGAGATTGAAGTAATGTGGAAGGAGGAAAATGAAGTGTGAGTTAGAGAACTAGTAATAGCTTACACTTATTGAGTCCATATGCCAGGCACTCTCCTAAATGCTTTACATGTATTAACGCACGTTAATGCCTACCTTATTAAGGATTCACTCCATAAAGAAATTATTATTATTATCCCCATGTTATGGATAAGGATATGAAGGCCACAGAGCTTGAGTGACAACTCAGGATGACATATCTAACAAATAGAGGAACTGGGTTTTCAACACAGACATCCTAGTTCCAGATTCTGTGCTCTTGACCACTCCCATCTCTCTAAGAAAAGAAGCTGGCTCTTCACACATACAATATCAAATTAAGTAGTGGAAAAAGGCAGTGGACGAATGAGCGATCCAAAACTACATGCACCAACGTGGATGAACCTCACAGACACAACATCGAGTACAAGCAGCCAGACAGAAGAGTGCATTCTGGATTACTCCATTTATATTAAACAACAAAAAGCAAGCAAAGCAAATCTGTGCTGTTGGCAGTTCAGATGGTGGGCACCCTTGGGAGTGAGGGGTAGTAACTGGAAGGAAATTGGAGGAGGGTTTCTAGCTGTGGTTCAGTCTGGGTTTTGTCCTGGGTGTCGATTACATGGTGTGATAATTTGAGAAAATGCATCCAGCTGTGCACTTATGATACGCACCCCTTTTTGTACATATATTTCAATAAAAGATTTGAAAGAGGGGGGCATAGGAACTTTGGGGTCACTTCAAAGAAAGCAGGACACAGCCCTCTCCTCATTCTTATTAACGCTCTCCTGTCCCATTCTAAGGCAGGGATCCCAAAGTGTCATATCCTCATTGTATCTTTTCCTACCTTTCTTTCTCTTTTTGCTCTTTAATGCTCTCTTGTCAAAAAACTAAAAGGAGGGAAAGCTGTTTCTAGTTTCCTCCACTAAATAGTAATTTGAATATCCAGGCGCAATTTATTTGGGAGGAAGGGTTACAGATGAAAGTTAAGAATGATGAAATTTCTGAACCATCAATAACTGAGGGAGTTGTCAGTGACTAAACAGCTTTGTCCCAGACATGGAGACTGATGAGTAAACTTGCCTCAACCTCCCTGCAAGACTCAGTCTACCGTAATTAGTGCTGCCCCATCCCTGACAGGAAGGGGAAGAGAGGGGAGATGGGGTTGGAGACTGGGCTTTTCGGAATTAGGAAGAAGAAGAAAAACCTGGAATTCACATTCTGAAAGCTTAAAAAAATGTATAGAAACCTTGATATCTGATTTTCATGGCTTGAAAACTCTCAGAACACTGGTCTCATGCAGGATACATATTTCTCGAAACTGCCATATGAGTCTTTAGAGCCTGAGACACCCAATAATGAGAAAAATAAGGAAGAAAACACACCACATTCTCAGAGATTGTTTCTAACAGGAAGCCAGTTTTGACAACCCTTCCACCTGCTTTATATCATTAAACTGAAGGAGACTATGAATAGGAAGGGGGTAGAGGAGAGACATTGCTAATAAAATATTTAAGAACATTAGGAAGAGCCATATCAGGCTTTTAGTTTACCCAGAAAAAGCATCTTCCTAACGTATCAGTCAACCAAGATTTACTGTATTAATGAAATCACCTTCAGATTATAAAGGTAGAAAAAAAATGCACAGAATGCAGACAGATAACCTATTTTTAAAATCTAGAAAGGACAAAATGTTCTAGAAGAAAGATAATGCCAAGCATCTTGCTCTTTGTGGCTGCTCTATTTACTCTGACCTCATCATCCACAGATAATTAGTACTGAATACCAATATCTGCAAATGATCTAGGAGCCATATCCTAATGGGGCAGGGAGGTCCACATAATGTGATATAAGATTTACTACCCCTTGAAACAAACAAACAAGTAGGGATGACTACCTAGTTAAACTCTGAACTACCACCTCCCCCGCAATTATCGTCGCCATAGGAGATGAATGATTGATTGCAGGCGACGGAATTTACCATCTTTCAAATGTGCATTTTCCTCTTGAACACTGAAATAATGATGGTCCCAGAGAGCCATGCAGATTGCCCAATCTATCAGCATTTTTCGCTGTGTTTGACTTTCACTCCTCTGCATTTGATTGCCTCTGAAATAATGGCAGCAGAATTGAAAATGCTCCTTATATTCCCAAGATGATTTTCATTTGTGATAGATAGGCCAATGCGATTTTCCCTATTACACTAACCAGAGAAGAACACCCCCGTACATTAGGGGGCTCAGTCAATACAGGGGAGGGGATTCCATTGGGTCCACGAGCCCACTCAAAGAGCGGGAAGCAGGGACAAAATGCAGCTAAGCAAGCAATGTTTTCATCTACACATTCTTAGAAAGTGACCGGACAGCCTAAAAGTATATTTCATTCTAATTCTGGGGCCTATTTCCTACATAGTAAAAACGAGATCAAGCACAAATCCTAGGCAGTGGTTTTGTACTAATGTAAAGTGATATGAGAAGCTGGAATCATCTGTCATTTCAGTACATTTGAGTTATCTCTGTCTAACTCTGGCTTCTCTACAATAAGCTTCTCTCTCCCCTCCCCTTCCCCTCTCCCACTCACCAAACCAGTCGGTTTTGAACAAAGAGAAACTGTTTTCCTTATGGCGTTTACCATTTATCACTGAGTGGGGAGTGGTCTGCGGAGGAAAATTCTTAAGAGTTTTGCGAAAAAATGTGAGCTGTCAGCCTCGCTGATGCACATAAAATCACTCCTCAATCTCAACTATTTTGCTTTTGTTTATGGGTTATTTTAAATAGGGAAATAACAAGAAGGGAAAACATTTTAAAAGCCCAACCCCAGGCATCTTTCACTTTCTATTTTGTTACTTTCCTTTTTTGGCAAGGAAAACTTAATTATGTAAAGGAGTGACAGCTCACCCAGATCTTTCACTGATCCACAGCACAGACAAGCAATTTGGAGGAAGGTAAATATTCAGTGAAGATGCGCTAATCGCTACCCCAGAAAGAGCCAAGTAGAAAGATTCTTTGCATTGTGGATGAGGCTGTCACTTGCAGAGTTTTGCAAACACTCCAAAAGGCAGAGGCTTGGGGAAAAATAACTCTCAAAGGTGAAGATGCAAAATTTACACGCTTTCATAAATTATACCATGATGATAAAGGTGTTATAATACTCTTAGAAATTAAGGGAGAGGCTATTCTTATAATTTCAGAAGAAAATGCTTAGGAAACAGATCTTAGGTGAGATGGAATCTCTACAAATTAAACTATTCTGCTGGAAAATATCTGAGCATATACAATACAACATTCTTTGGAAATAATAATTAACGCATTCTAAGAGCATTTCTAACTAAGGCTAGAAATAATTTTTCCCATTTTTGATCCATCTCTTGACAAATACAGTCCCAGGTTGGTACCTAAGTGCACAATCCCTCACTTCATTACATTATACTTGGAACACAAATCATTATTAGAAAAACTTCCTAACCTTGAAATTCAATGTGACAAATAAAAATGGCATGCAATAGGATATATTGCAGTATATGAGGCCATTCTGTGTAAACCTAGTTAGGCCTCACTGTGTTTTTCCAAAAGGGGCTGACACGGCCATTGAGCATGCATTGTATATCTGCTTTAAGCATTTCCTATGTCCCAAAGACAAGAACAAATGGCCTTAAGATAAAGGTGCAACTTCCCCCCAATATTGGCATTTCCTTAAGGATAAGCATCTCTCCCTAGGCTAGGAACTGATTGCTGTGCTCACCTGTGACCACCCAGCTCCAGACAACAGAGCTGCCACCCTGCTGTGTCCACCGAGACAGCAGACCTACCTGCTGTGTCCATCAATCGCTGCGCCGACAGAGCAGTCTCGTGACTATTGTAAAAGGGACATTTCAATCCTATGTGAAACATCCTGTTTGGGTGTATATGACCACTCTGTGCACCCCACTTCTTTGGTGCCCTGCCTTCCTTGGGGAAGGAATGCCCCAGGCTATATGGTCCTCACATTTGGCTCAGAATCAACTCACTCCAGTTTTCATTTATAGATTGGTTATGAATTATGTGCATCAACAAATGTGTTCTGTTTGGCTAATTTCATAGTTTTCAGAAAATGCAACCACACTTAAACTTAAAATAAAAGTATAAAATCTAAAAGCTGAATCAAAGTATGATGAAGATTATAGTAATGTAAATAATATGTGAATGAATAAGTAAGATATCCAAAAATGTAATTTAAGCAACACCACTATAAATGTCATCATTTTAGGCGTCCTTTGGTATGTCTAAGAATAATTAATCACATATTTGCAGCATTTGCATCACACCCTTCCTACACAAATTTCTGAGACTGAAATTTCATGAAATTTTACAGGTTGAGCCTTGACCCTATTTCCAGGGCTCGGGTTTCCAGGATGAACTCTGGCTCCGAGCTGCTGCTTCTGTGCGTTCTTCACATTCACTCCTTGCTCACACACCCCAGGCATCCTCTTGTCTCTGCTCTGAACCGAACCAGACATATAACTCATTTTCCTTTCCCTGATTTCCACCAACAAAACAAACTACAATTTTCCTGAACGTTCAGGGAGAAAGGAAAGCTTTATCTCTAGAAACACTAACAGCTGAAAACTGAACAGTAACCATCCCTGTTCTAAAAAGTGCTTTTGCAAATGGCAGCCTTTCTACTTAGTCACACCCTCCTCCTCGGTGGGTGTGCTCTCCTTCCCAATTCCCAGCCATTTCTCTTTCAGAGCGGTTTTACTGCCTTTTCCCTTCTTTTAGACCTTGCACTACAAGTCTCACTTTCCACCCTCAAGTAAATAGTCAAGATATTTTCCTTATGGAAGACAGTTCTTGCCCAGAGGGGAATTCAGATGTCCACTTTGAAGGTAATTGTTTCACTCCGTATTTATCTCATTTGATCTCGACAGTCTCTTGTTTTTAGCAGAATTGATATTGTTCTCATTTCCATTCTGCATACAGGAAACCAAGCTTCAGAGGGATGAAGTCACTTGCACAGGTCACAGGTTTGGTGGCTTCAAGACCAGAGCTTGGGTCACTGTGCTCTGGAGGCCCCACTTCCCCTTAAGCCAAGTTTCTTTCTCCTCAATCAATTGCCCCTTTCTCCTCTCCCTCAATAAAGATTGGAAGTCTTCAAGAGACATAATTCACATGTTATGTGATCAAGAAGGGTAACAAAGGCACATTAGCTCAGTGGTTTCCAAAGTGTTGTCCCTGAATCAGCAGCATCAGCATCTCCTGGAAACTTCATAGAAACGCACATCCTTGGGCTCACTCCAGACCTACTGCGTCAGAAACTCAGGGACTGGGGTCCAGCGATCTGGATTTTAATAGTCTTTCCAGGTGATTCTGATGCACACTAAAATTTGAGAACTACTGGACCAGCTCTTCCTCAAACCAGGTTCCTCTTCTTCCTAGGCAGAGAACAAGACTACATTTCCCAGACACCTTGGATGCAGGCAATGGAATATGAACAAAAGTCATGTCCACAATTTACAGGTTTGGACCATAAAAAGTTTCCACTAACGACACTCCATGCTTTTTCCCCCTTCATCGTCTTGTTATAGGCAGGTGTGGTGACCCTGAAAGGTTTGTATAGAAGATGCTGGAGCCACAGGATCAAAGGACGCTGGATATCTGAAGCACTGCTTAAAGGAGAGCCAGCAATTGATCAAGAATACTCGATTTGGGGTCCAGCTCGGTGGCACAATAGTTAAGTTTGCATGTTCCACTTTGGTGGCCCGGGGCTCACCTGTTCACATCCCAGGCACAGACCTACACACTGCTTATCAAGCCATGCTGTGGTAGGCATCCCACATGTAAAGTAGAGGAAGATGGGCATGGAAGTTAGCTCAGGGCCAATCTTCCTCAGCAAAAAAAAAGAGAAGGATTGGTGGCAAATGTTAGCTCAGGGCTAATCTTCCACAAATAGTTGATTTGTGTAAAGCCACTTGAAGCATGACAGTCATCTTTTATAGCTGCTAGCTTTACCCTAACTCATATATGAAAGTGTTATTTTGCGTAGGCATAATTTCTAGAATTCTAAGAGAGAAATAAGATATGCAGAAGGTAAAACAACCCACACCAGCCCTATTCGCTTGTTTCCTGAAGAAAGAGATCAGAGAAAAAATTCTTAAGTTCTAGAATAGGAGCAAAGCTGTCACGTGGCTTCTGACTTGCTCTCGGCAGTGAGGGGGTGAGTCATGAGAGAGAGCAAATGAGAAGAAGAGACTTTTAGGTGCTAGAAAAAGAAAGGGTAGAGGACATGGTAACAATAGCTATATGCCATTTCCCATGCCACTTTGGATCATGTGAATTCCATAGGTACTTACCCACTTAGGATTGAAATGGACTTGTGGGACTAAAATTCACTCAAGTAAAAAGATTTAGCATTTCGGGCTGTTACAGACACTAACAATTATCTGGTCAAACTCTCTCATTCTGCAGAGATTTCATTAACTTCCCAGGATTCTTAGTGGCAGAACCAAGGGAAGAATTGAGCTCTCCCAACCTCTCTTCTACCATCTAACATTTCTTTCTACCGTCTAACATTTTTAACTTATTTTTAATCTTTCAGGCACTTGCTTATAAATATCATTTCCTTCTCTCATATTTCATACCCAGAACTTACTACAGAGGTTAAGGACGCTGAACTCGGCTCTACTGTCAATATTTTAAGAATTCTGACAGCTTTATGGACTAGATTTCTACAATAATACGGGATTCATTTGTCCACAAGAAACTACAGGTAGAGAAAATAATCCCCAAACCCTCTTTTTTCATGAAAGAATGTGTGAAGTTCAGACAGGACTGAGTATTGGAAGGCTCCCGGGCCTAATGGAGTGCTTACTGAGATTATTGATCCTGACGCAGCACATTGATTGGGCATCTGACGCCACGCTCTGTAATGTCTAGCCAGGAGAAGAAGCATAGCACATATACAGGAACAGATAAAAGATGTCCCCAATGTCACCTGCTGTGACCACAAGTTTCCAAAAGGGATTATGACAGTGAAGCATCTCTTGAACGTTGGTTCCCAGGAATATACGGTCAACTATTCACCTTGGTAAGAGCCAGGAGATCATCTCAGATATTTCCACTCTAGAGTCGCATGAAGTTTTAATATAGAGGTTTGCCTGGTTTTGCTTTTTCACTATTCGTTTATTTGTTACTATGTATTGCCAACTGAAGAAAAGTTAAAGAAATAGAGACTTTTAGGAAGTCCTTTAGTATAATGAGGGTTTCTTCCACCAGTCATGTAAGACTCCAACTCTAAAAGGGTCTGAATGGATAAAATTAGACAGATCATACATTAGAACAGCAGCATGTCACCGTGACTTGAGTTACATGGCCTGGGTTCAAATTCTCATATTAGAGCTTAATGGCTGTGCCTTTGGGAAAGTTATAGCTTATTTGTGCTTCAGTTTCCTCAACTATGGGATGGGGATAATTAATAGTAGCTACTCCATAGGATTAAATGAGTTTGTATTTTTAAAGTGCTTAGAATAGTGACTGGCCCCTAACAAATGATATGAAAACCTTTTAAAAAAAACAAAAACAAAAAACACCAAGGGGCCAGCACTGTGGTGTAGCGGTTAAGCTCGAGCACTCCACTTTGGTGACCTGGATTTCACAGGTTTGGATCCTAGGCAAGGACTTACACACCACTTATCAAGCCATGCTGTGACAGGCATCCCACATATAAAGTAGAGGAAGATGGGCACAGATATCAGCTCAGGGCCAATCTGCCTCAGCAAAAAGAGGAGGATTGGTGGTGGATGTTAGTTCAGGGCTCATCTTCCTCCAAAAAAAAAAAAAAACAACATAGTTTCCTGGGTCAACCTAGGGGCACATCAGACTTCATTACTATTTAAGTGCTTCCGGGCAGACAGTGTCAGGAATAAGGTGACTCAGGCTGCCCCCAGGTCAAAAGATAATAATAAGCCATTGGGTTTGTCAAAACCAAAATGGTGTCTAAATATCATTAGAAAAGTCTTTACATCCTACTAACCTCCTCAAATAAACCTGTGAAAACCAAAAAATAATTCATCTTTCACGTCTAAGAACAGAAAATACGAGACCAGTGAACCTCCTTAATAGAGATACTTAACCTCAGGTTAGCTACCCTTGCCACTCAGCAGGCTCCTCCAACCACAATTACTGTGTATTCAGGGAATGCCAAGCAATTAACCTGAGAAAATATGAATAAAAAGGTAAGTCTCCTGAAGGTGAAAAACCATACAATGCTCTCCAAAATGAGTCCTCCCTATATGAATTATAATCTTCATTGATTCTCTCATTCCCCCCTCCCTTGTCAGGACGGCCAATCAAAAGTTGGCCATACACAATTTTTATATAATGCTAAATGTTCCTGAAGGATATGAGAAAATAACTGAGCTAAATATGGAGATACCAAAATAGCAGTCAAAATGAGGTACCACAGGAAGGCAATAAATGAAAAAATATGATGGGGAATGAAAAAGAATCAGAGACGAACTCAAACAAAAACCACGTACCCAACTTAAAGGAAAAAAAAATAGCGACAGTCAGGAACAGCTACATAACTCGTGGGGCCCAGTGCAAAAAGAACAGGCAGAGGTCCTTGTTCAAACCTTATTAAAAATTTCAAGATGGCAACCGCAGAGCATTAACCCAAGCATGAGGCCGTCCAAGTGTGGAGTGCATGTAACCGAACAGGTGTCACGCTCATGAAGCCTGCCATAGTTATGAAGGCATGAGCTTATAAGAAAAATGAAGATAAATACAGATAAGCAGATGAATTCAGATGAAAGTCTAGGAATATTTAAGGGGATGGAAAAGGAGATATGGGAAGACCTGATAAAAGGTATGAGATTACAGAAATGGCAGGAAAAGAGAGAGGAGTAGGAAAAAAAGATGAAGGCGCGAACAGATAAGAAAGACTAAAGCGAGAGGCTGGCCCGGTGGCACAGGGGTTAAGTTCACACTCTCTGCTTTGTTGGCCCACGGTTCACAGGTTTGGATCCTGGGTGTGGACCTACGCACCGCTTATAAGCCATGCTGTGGCAGGCGTCTCACATATAAAGTAGAGGAAGATGAGCACGGATGTTAGTTCAGGGCCACTTTTCCTCAGCAAAAAGAGGAGGATTGGTGGCAGATGTTAACTCAGGGTTAACCTTCCTCAAAAAAAAAAAAAAGAAAGAAAGACTAAAGTGAGAAGACAAACCTGAGTCATCTCAAATTGCCAATGGCACAATAGAAATATGGACCAAAAGCAGCAAATCCATATTTGGGTCACCACATCAAGCAACCAACAGGTTGGTACTGTGTGCCCTCATCCAAGGAAATGATGACTCCGGTTGCCCAAGGAGCCTACTTAGAAGCTGGAGGAGGAGGGATTGTGAAAAGCACAACGACTAAATGTTATGGAAAAGTTCTCTCAAAGTCCTTTGAGCAGGAAAACATCTAAATGTGGGTCAATCTGTTTTTTTAGAATAAAAAGGACATCTAACATTGAAACCATACTACCATGGCTAGCTTTTCAAATGACGGAAGAAATAGGGCACTTGAACAAGAACAGACGAAACTCTTCATTATGAAACATTGCTTTATATTACACAGAACTCAGGCGTTGGATAGCTGTTATATAAACGATAGCTAAAATGGATCGCCAGCCACTACACACAGCCAGAGAGAACAAAGAGCCAACTCACAAAACAGCATTCGTTCACGTTTCTATTGCGAACAATAATCGAAATAATTAACTACTGGTTGAAGTACATGCTTTGATGTTCAAAAAAAATTCCAGTGCACATATGTGTATCAAATGAGTTGAGCCATCCAAGTCCATTACCTTGAAAAATTATACTTGCAGGGTGGTGAGCATGATGTAATCTACACAGGAATTGAAATATAAAGACATACACCTGAAATTTATGTAACGTTATAAACCAATGTTATCGCAACAAAAAAAATTATACTTGCAGCCCAATAAAGCTGCAGTTGCTCAAAAAATTTCTAGAATTGCCTTTCTTCATGGATTATTTTTAACCCCCAAGAGTTTTGCGTTGTTCTTTTTTAATCAAAATCTAGAGAGTAAGCTGTCAGTTCTGAAGGGATGGCAAAAAGAGAATTCACACAAATAAATACAATACATATATAATATAAATACATAAAAGAATTCACAAGATGTTTGAAAGTGATGACACGATTATCCTGCACCACATGCCCGTAATATACAAATCTATGGAATTAGAGAAATTTAAAACTGGAAACAACCTCAAAGACCATATAATCTAGCCTATAGCTTCCTATTAAATGGATGAAGAAACTGAGGCCCCACTAGACCTGCCCAAGGTTCCATGTTCAGCTCATGAAGAGGCATGACTAGAACTGAACTCACATTTTTCCTTACCCAGTGGTCTTTCCACACCACTGGGAACCATTTGCCAAAAGTGTATGACCTTCTAGAAAGTCACTGAGAACCACAGGTATCATCCACAAATGTGCTGATGGTTACCATTTCTGAAAGGCAAGTCAGTCCGTCCTGGTTGTCATGGCAATAACTCTTCATACTCACAGCCTAGTGACTGCACATGTAAAATGCAGCCGACCCAGACAGGAACAAGCCTTATTAAAACAACATTCTAAAAATGGCACGGCTTACCTGCTTTGCCCATTCTGAGTTCCAGAATCTTGACTGTAATTGTCATCTAAGTTCAATTTAGTCCAGATATCTATATTTAAGAGTATCGAGAGATATTCTTTGTCTTGGAACGTTAGAGGAAAGAAAATGGTTGAGAATAACTGAACCCAACATCATGAAATTGAAATTTAAAAGGTTACTGTACATTCATTAGCATAATTACACAAAAAACTATAAATAAACAATGAGATTCTAGTATTAAATCTTCTCACTAAGAATTAATGAAGCCTCTTACCTCTCTTTACTTCTTTCTCTTACTGTCCATTTTTTCCTGATCCCACGCTGTTGGTTTCCCCTGCAAGTATAAGTTACGGTCAATTTCTGGTATGGGAGCACTAACACAGACTCTGTCTACGATCGCTCAGAATTCAGATTCAAAATAACAGAGTTCTTTCCCTGAGATGTTTCCTAAGGAGACGTTTTGCCCTCTGCAATGCAATCTGAAAAAAGTGCCAACAACCAGCTACTAGAAATGTGTTTTCTATTCTAACTTGAAAATGTCATTCTCGAAGTTTCTACCCAACACGTCTCTGTAGGCAGAGAAATTTCCAAGTCAAGCCCAACCTGAAAACTGACCCCCCATAGGAGAGAAGCAGGAATCCTATGAGACCCCTTAAGTGCTGCCACCTAAGATTTTTCCCATTCGAACATTCCATGATACGCAAGGGCTAGTCCAAACATTTCAAACATGGATGCAAGTCTTCTGTATCACAGCATGGTTTTTAAATAAATTTTCTCTGTGGTTATGTCGATGTCGAACAGCTGGGCCATGACACGTTTGTGTGATCCATCGCCACACCAGCTCTCAGAAGAGAACAATCACTACCTAAAACCCCAAATTTCCCAAGACATTCAGCATCCACAGGATGACACCCAACGTTACATCTCCTAACTAACCCGCTTCCTCTCCCTGTCTCACCCACTCACGGTGCTTTCTGAAACTTCAGATCTATGACCAACAAACTCACTCATGCTCTCAGTTCTCCTTTGAATGTCCCTTTGTCCCTATGCTAATCTGAAATTGTTCTCTGCACCTGTCTCTGACCGGAAAGGAGCCTGGTGTTCTTTTTGATCCACATTGCTGCTTCTAAACTATTGATTTCTTCAAAAGCTTTTAAAACCCACGTTTCCCTTGAAGTTCTGCCTTCCGGCTGTGCCACTCATTCTCTTCTGGCTCGCTCTACGGTCCTATTTATACAGACCTCCTATTTATTGAAGACGTTGTTACCAGACTACCTACATGCATTCCAGCCCTACACCATTCATCATTCCTTGGAACTTGAGCAGCCATATGCATGATTTATCAAAAACTTGGGTTTACCAGTTCTTTGATTTCACTTTCAAATACTTCTCTTCCACCTTAGCCACCCACTCCTGTCATTACAACTGAGACCTCGCATTTGTCAGTAAATGCATCACCACCAAAATCTCCATGTGAAACATCTCACTCAGATCCTTCTCTTCTTCCAGCTCACTCACTGTAGAACATCCACCTCGTTAATTTGTCTACTGTGATCTCCATCCATGGCCTCATTACTTTTCCACCCCCTTCCTGTCTTCCCTTTCCTTCTCAGTCAAGCTAGAATCTGTGGTCCATGACTATAATCATGCTCTTAGAACACCCTCAATGTCCCCATCACATCTTGCTCTATTGTATGTAACTGAAAAACAAAACAAAAGTCTTTTTTCTGCGCTCTTCCTTTTGTCTGCCTGCCACACAGCAGCTGGATATTGCTAGCAAATATCACACATTGGCTTATTCATTTCACCTTAATTTCATGATAAAAAATCTAACAGGATCAGTCACCAATTCCCAACAACCTTACAACTCTTCCCAAGTAAGTCCATTTTCCCACTTGCCAAGACAACTTCCTTTCTCTGCAAACCTCCTCTCTACGCTCTCAGATGAGGATTTTGCCTCAAAGTCATTGAAAAAAGTAGAAAGTACTAGATTAGAATTCCATCATAGTGCCACCATCAACTCTACAAATGTTTCCTCTGCCTTCAGTTTTGAAAACGTCTATACACCTGTCAAAAACAGTTGTTTCCACAAATACTTTTGCTCTCTCTCACCTTCTCAAGGATTTCACAGCTGCAGTAGTCTCGTCATGCGCTGCTACCCATCCACTATCTCTGCTAGATCATTTCCATCAGTCTGCAAATATTTTTTCTATCTCCTATCTTTAAAAAAAGAAAACTCCCTTGACCTCATACCGCCAACCCAGCAAACACTTTCTTTTTCTCCTTCTTTCCACAGCAACAGCAAAACTCCTTGAATGAGTTGTCTAGATCTGCTTCCTTATTTTCAATTCACTGTTCAAACTTTCCGATCTATTAGGTCACCAAACACCTTTTGTTGGCAAATCCTTGCTCATTTTTTTCTTCTTCTCACACTTATTTCTTCAGCAGCATCCTGTGATGGTCACATTCAGTCCCACACTTTTAAATACCATCTACAATAAGAACCGAAATTTACACCTAGATCTGAGTCCAGATCTCACTGTTCCCTACTTGAAAACTTCTCTTGAATGTGTAACAGCCATCTCATAAGATAAAAACATAGCTCTTTCCCCAAGTCTTTCCCACTCCAGGAAACAGAACCACTGAGTTGTTCAAGCTGAAGTCAGTGATTCCTTTCCCCATAACTTCTAATCCATGTGCAAGTCCTGTTGGTTCTGGCTCCAAAACACGTTGCAAGTCAATTCCCTGCTCTCCATTTGCATTTCCACCATATTCCAGGACACCACCATCTCCCCCTAGGACTGTTCCAGCATCTCTGAGTTGGTTTTTTGTTTCATCTCACTTCCGCAACACCGACTACCCACGCTCCACAAAATAGCCAGATATTTTTTAACGTAAGTTAGATTGTGTTACCCCTTGCTTAAAACCCTCCAACAGCATCCCATTTCTCTCAGAATAAAGCCACATTCCTAACCATCCTCCTCTTCCACCTCTCTCCATACAATTTACCCCTTTAGTCGCTATGGTCCTTCCCATTGCTTCCACACACCAAACCTTTTCTTACTGCTAAGCCTTTGCATTTGCTGGTCTTTCTACTTGAAATACTTCCTCTCTACTACCTCTGTCCTCCATCCTTGCACTTGACTGGCTTATTCTGATTCTTAAAGTTTAGCACAAACATCACCTCCTCAGAGAAGTCTTCACCATCTCCGTCTGGAATGGCCTCCCACAGCTCCTGTTTGTCTCATTACTCTGTTCATTTTTCCCCAACCCTTATTACAGCCTGTAACTACCTTGTTTATGTGTTTACTTGCTTTTTCATTGTCTTGTCTTCCTCATCACAGCTTAAGCTTCCCGGAGGGACTCTGTCATGGTCCCTGTGAATCTTCTGCACCTAATACATTGGCACATTGTAGGAACTCACTAACAATCTGCTGAAGAAATGAACGAATTCTTGCCTGATACATTTCATCCGGAATCTATACATTGAGGCTATCTGACGAATAATTGAGGATATGACTTAGATTTTCCATACGTTTAATTTTCAAAAGTATGCATTACACCTGATTTTAAAGTTTTGGGTTTAAAGATAGTTGTAATGTTGTTAATAGCATCTTTATGGAGACTGTTATTTGCTTGGAATGTTTGAATATTTTTACTACCTAGATTTAGATAACTATCTGATATCCAAGGGGGTCGCAGTACATAAACATAATGCTAATAACTAACGTTTGCAGAGAGCTTCCCAGGTGACAAGCACTGCTCGAACCTCATTATGAACACCAAACCGAAGACACAATTATCGTACCTATTTTATGGATGAGGAAGTCCTTTACGCCTTCTGATTTGAAGCAGTTTCAAATAAAGGGATGTTTTCTAATTCTTTTCACTAGGACTCAGTAGTAATAATTATCAGGAATGACTGAAAAAACAGTACTAGGATCTCTTCTCCAGATCACACAAGTTGAAAAGGCCTTCCAGAATCTTGATTTGAAAAGATTTCTGTCTTTGGCATAATAAAGCACATAATGTATTTAAGCCAACAAAACCAAATGCTTAAATCAAATATTTAAATGTTGGTTTACGTGCATTTTCTCTCTCTGTATAATAAAAGAGAGCATCCTTTGATCAGAGGCTTTCGTTTCTTTCCCTCTGGGTCCAATGTCAGGCCAGCCCATTTCACAGACAATACTACTGAGATAGACAGCAGCAGCTAATGTGGTATTGATTACTCTATGACACTACATATCAAATACTCACTCCAATAAGTGGTTCTCCCTGGTCCCTCTGGGTCTGGGGTTGGAGGGAGCCCTAGCTGCCAGCAGAGCGGGAGTTAGACTACCTCTCCATCACTGCAAAAAGCAAGACTCTACTATCAACAATACCATGAAGGATGTGGACTAGGCTGCGGATAGAGTCCTATTGAAGACTACTCACAAATAATTACAGGTTCTGGTTTGTTATGCAAAACATATACATAATATTAATGTTTTTATATTTTAAAAGAAAAATGAGTTTTATAGCTTGAATCTTTATTAACAGATCCCAGTGGTCTTAATTTTTACAACTCTAATAAATAACTTTGAAGAGCTAACATATTATATTTATATAACAATGTAAAATTAATAGGTGATTGTGAGGGGAAAGGAAGAATGCTTTTTAAATCCCCACCTTTTCTTTGAATAGAAAAAGCATCTATATTGTTAGCTCAGGGACAGTCTTTCTCAAGCAAAAAGAGGAATGGGGCCAGCCTGGTGGCGGAGCAGTTAAGTTTGCATGCTCCACTTTGGCGGCCCGGGGTTTGCCGGCTCAGATCTCGGGCGCAGACATATGCACTGCTTATCAAGCCATGCAGAGGCAGGCGTCCCACATATAAAGTAGAGAAAGACGGGCATGGCTGTTAGCTCAGGGCTAATCTTTCTCGCCAAAAAACGAAAAAGCATCTGGATTCAGCAAAGGAGTGCCAGATCTTGGCAAAGAGGTAGCTATTCAATAACGCCACACATCACCCTAGGGCATGCCCCTTAGCATCCCCAACTCCTCGTCCCATGTTCCTGAAAGCATCCCTCTATTTGTCCTTGATATGCACCGTCGTACATCTTCTTAGCCCACCCCTGACTTCAGCCACTATGGCAGAAACCGGTCCTCTGCAGGCTTCCACCAGTTTCCAAAATGCAATCTGACAACAGCCCTCCTTGGCCCGTTACGTCTTACCCCTCAGTCCTGCGCCAGGGCTTTTGTGCAGCCGATCGTGGCTCAGGCACGCACCATCTTGAGAGCAGCACAGTTACTGCCTGTGGGGCCAGCATCAACCACGGAGGAACAGAAGACAATGGATAAATGCTTCCATCTCTCAGTCCTGTATTGGACAGTTCTGAAAGGTATTTCATAGGCTCCCCAGAAGATTCCAGCAAGATCAAGCACCAGTCAACCTCCAGCAGTGGCCAACTTGATAACTCATCCTTATTTGACTTTCCTTGCTTCCTGATTTCCTGCCCCCATAGTCTTCTCTTCTGGCCTCTGCAATTAGTCCCAAAGAAACCACAGCATGCAGGACTTGTCCTAGCCTCCACTTTCAAAGGAAGCCAGGCTAAGACATTCTCTTTCATTTAAAGAATTTTTACGTTGGAAGAAAAGGTCAAGTTCCTCAACTGATAAGCAATTTTAAACATAATTTTATATTTATAATTAATTCCAAATATAGTACAGAAAATGTACATTTTGCATTTATTTGTATCTTAAAAGATAAAACTTCTAAAAATTTTCACACTTTCTGTGGGTGACATAGGAATGCCGTCTCAGAAATCAAATGGTTACTGTAGTAGAGGCAGAGTAGGTAGGTCCCTCTGGGGTGACAACTTATGCTGGTGCCCTCAGCACCTATGGGCCAACTTTGACCTACCTCGCTGAATCTTGTGGCCTGAGGGCTTTTCTCTGAAACCCACTCTGCCTGAGCAAATAGTAGGTTGGCCTTCCTAGAATAAACCCTCTGCTGTAGCCCTCAACCAATGACTGGTAGGAGTGGGGAACAGTCAGCTCCCTAGAGAAAGAGACAGAGAGAGAGTGTAGATAGAGAGAGATGATAAAGATAGAAATACAGAATTAGAGATATTACTACAAACTGAATTGTGCCCCATCCACCCACCCAAATCCATATGTTGAAGCTTTAACCTCCAACGTGACAGTATTTGGAGATGGGTCTTTGGGAGGTCATTAGGTCTAGATAGTGCCATGATGAGATTAGCACCCTTATAAGAAGAGACACCAAAGAGCTTGCTACCCCAACCTTCTTTCTGCCATCTGAGGACACAATGAGAAGGCAGCCGTCTGCGAGCCGGGAGGCGAGCCCCTGGCAGGGAACTTCACCGGCCTGAACCAGCCCGAACCTCCATCTTGGACTTCCCAGCCTCCATCTTGGACTTCCCAGCCTCCAGACCGTAAGACATAAACTCCTGTTGTTTAAGCCACCCAATCTATGGCATTTTGTTATGGCAGCCTGAGCAGACTAAGACAGATATAGCTATTCCTCACCCCTGAGGTGGGAGATCTCTGGCGTGTGTCTTCTGTACTATTCTCCAGATCTCCCTCTGGGATTAAGTGTCAGTGGCCATTGGTAGTAACTGGCTTGATAAGGTACATTATGTTGGCTGCCTTCCCTACTCTGTCTCACTTCCCCACTTCCTTCCTGGTGTCTCCTACATTTCTCAAATAGATTCTTTTGCACTAGGAATCTGTCTCAAAGTCTTTTTCTGTGGGCACCCAAGTGGAAACAGTTCTGCTGGTATAAAAATCTGGAAAGCACTGCCCTAGGTTAAACACAGTGAGAAAACTACGACAAAGCTAATTCAGCACTTCTACCCACTAGTGTTAAACCAGCTTAAACGAGACCCAAAAATGAGAACTCAGATCTTAATTCACCAGAGGATTTGTGGGGAGAAACTCAGTATGCGTATCTATTCTTAAAATGGCGGCACCTCGGTTCCTATGTGGCTTAGGGCTAAATTGGGGTGGGATTTTTTGTTTTGTGGTTTTTTCGATTTTTTTTTTTATGACTCAGTGGTAAATTTCATTCACACTCCTAACAAACCGCTTGTTTCAAAATATTTTTACCGAAATCATGTGAACTGTATTTTCTTCACCACAGAACAAATGAAGGAGAGCTAAATTGATTTCAACCACTTTGTCAAGCTTTTCATCATAGTCTCTTCAACTGTCAAACCGCCGTCTGAGGTACATATTTTGAACATTCCAATATCTTGGTGTGTTTGCTTAAGACCTCAACCCTCACCTTTCTCCTCAGACTTGCCATTTTTATGAAAGATAAAATTGAATCAAGGAAGATGCCTGAGGCAGTGAGATGAAGAAGATACCCAGCCTGGGTTTATGCCTGCTCAAAGTGAAAAGAAATAGAAAGTCTCCTCTTTGGAACTTATCACATGAAGTTTGGTTTTAATGAGTTCCTCCTCATTGCCAGCGTGTAGACAGGATTATTCTTTGAAGATTTTTCTGTCTTCATCTAGCTACATCCACAGATTTCCTCAGACTCTAAGAATAAAGAACCCACAAATCCAAATCCAGTGATTTAAGATGGACTTAGATGATGGGCTGAGATGGGAAAATAAGAAGCAAAAGTTACCATTACTCACTGGAGAGAAGAGACCACCACATGGCTACTCAGGGTGAATCTCTCAGAAGAATATTTACTGGGCACTTTCTATGTGCTAAGTATTGTACCGGTGCCCAAAAAGCCAATATTAAATAAATTATATTTATTTAGTAATCCTCAAAAAGCTGATAATTTATTTTAAAGGCAGAAAAAGGAGAGCCCAGATTTCATCACAGTGTTATCAATGTGGCCACTGTGCTCTTCAGTTGGGTGCTGCGAGAGCTCAGGCAGCGGCTGCCAATGAGCCTGTGGATTTCAGTATATGGGTTACTTTTCTTCCCCTTCATGTCTTACTGAAAAAATCTACTCCCCCACCCCTAATCCCTCCAAAACTCATAGCAATTGAAAGACTTTTTTTCATTCTCTATCAATATAGTTGGTAATTAGAATTTATATAATGGGGTTGAAATAGAACATTTGATCAGAGAAAACTGTACAGATAATATAAGTCCATTTCTCCCCTAGGATATTCTTAGCTTAAAGTATGAAATTTGGTTCATCTATCCTAGCAACCAACACTTTTTTTTTTTACAGACCTAGCTACACAATATTGGTGGAGATAGTGCTCTCTTAGGTTCTGTGACTCTTGCCCCTGGTTCCCTGAAAAACTATTGAACTTCTTTCTTTCTGTCTTTATTTCTTTTTTTCCCTCAGCAGCTCAGGCCTAGGCTCTCCTTTTGATTTGCTGAATTCTCTGAAGTCACGAAAGCTAAGCCATGACTCTTGATAGACTTCTCGCCAGGTACTGTGGGACCAGTTTAGGACCACTGGATCAGATCACTGACTGTAGCAGACACAGCACCAAGAGTGAGACATAAAGAAATGAAGGAGACTTCTATCTCAAGACGTAGAAAGATAGATAATTAAGGACTGTTTTGCACAGTGTAAGGACTGTGCTATGATGGAGGCATGAGAAAGATGCCATGAAGGAAGATCCAGAGCAGAAGAGGGGAAAGATGATGATGGAAGTTCTCCCAGAGGAGGTGAGATGTGGACCGCGTCTTTAAAAAGGAGCTGAAGTTGGCTGTGCATAGAAGGGCTGAAGGACTCATGCATGTGCTGCATCCCTTCTCATCTTAAAAGGCTCCTTGAGAACCTTAGATGAAAGATGAAGGGAAGTCACGAAGGCAAGGACTCACACGCCATCCCATTAGCCAAAGAGCTCAAGGAAACATTACAAAGGTCAGGGATGTACAAGAAGCCCTGGGCCAGCTAGGATTGCTATCCTCCGTTCAAATAAATCTCTCTACTCGGTTCTACCTGGGTTTGCCACTTGCAGAAAAAACAAGGCTCCTGAGAGGTTTATAAAGGGTCCTGAAAATGGGAAGTTCCAGCTGTCAACATTACTTACCAGTCCAACAAAGGCCAGTACGAGAGGCCTTACAAACATATTCAGAATTTTACCTTACTAAAAAGAGGAAAAGTAGCCAGTTTTGATATATTTGCTTGACCCACAGTTAAGGAAGGAGCTTGCCTCACAGGTGTGTAGACATGTTTGAGAGGACACTGAAACACTTGTAATTTTTTTAAAGGTAAACAACACTCCATATAAAAATGTCTTGTGTTTTACGCACTTTTGCAAGTTAGTTATAAACCCAGTCTCCTTTTGTCATTGTCAAGCCTCCGGAATATATAAAGATGACAGACTCTTGCCTCTTGAGCAAAAATAAGACATATAAGAACCAACCAAATTATAGAAATGCTAGTATGCTTTCACCTTTTCATGAGCAATAATTCTATTTTAATCCATAGAAAATATCTTATTGAAAATTATTTATATCCTTCACTTCTTTGGCAATTGGAGAAAGAAAAAGACTCTAATATGAAAATTTGTCACATGTTCCTGCCTGGCATGGGAATCAACTAGAGTGGGCTTCAGCCCTGATCTACTTATGCATAGTCATAACATATCTATCATTCAAATAAAAAAAAAACAAAATCAAAATGATCTGGCCCATTGTGGACGTTCATTCTCAATAGCCTTGCGCAACGTAACAAGTATAGAGGAGTCGCCATTCTGTGAAAGAGAGAGAATCCATAGCAGGGAAATACCACCTATGCTGAATGGTTTGGTGGAAAGAAGCCATAGAAGGGCAAAGTAACATTTTTAAGATGCTGCCAAAATAAATTAGAACTCCAAAGTCTTGACCTGGAGCATTTGAAAACTACCAGTGGTAATGAAGTTAATTAGGTGGTTAAGGGCAAAAGATGAATAGCTATGTACATTTAATGCCAAATCAAGTGGATACATTGGCATCTAGGAAATAGATCTATCAGCCTCGTAGAATTATCAAGACAGCTCCAAGTCCACAGTCTGAGTCAATAGGCATAAAAAACAGAAATTTCCCTAAAGGGTTTGTAGTTTTATCATTAGCTCTCATCAAGTTGCTTTAGAAACTTGCTGGCTGTTTTCAAGTAAATTGATGCTTAGTTTCATGTTTCATAATTTGTTTCGTTTCCCTGGAATATTATTAAGGGCAGTGATGTAAGTGAAGCCTTGGGCCAGCTTCACACACAAGCAAAAGATCCATTCAAAATGCAAAGCAGACCAATGCATTTTAATGTGAAAGAGCACAAGTTCACCGATACAGTTTCAGATTCCACATTGCAGCTAACCTTTAAGAAAACTACACTTGTTGCATATTGTGCACTATCAAAGGAGGAAACCTACAATTATGTGAAAATACCATCACAATCCTCCTTTTTCCAACTATGTATCTGTGTGGGGCTGGATTTTCTTCCTATACTTCAACCAAAACATCCCACAGCAACAGATTGAAGGCAGACCCAGATGTGAGAATCCAGCTCTCTTCAGTTAAACCACACACTAAAGAGCCGTGAAAACGTGAAGCAATGCTACTTTTCTCACTACAGTTTTTGTTTAGCAAGAGTTATGTCTCACAACGCTCTGTATGTCAATGTATAATGGGTTTATTATTTTTAAATGAATTAATAAATATTATTAAATGTTCTTTTTAAATCTTTATTAGTATAAATATCAATAGATATTTATAGCTAACATAAACAAAAACTCCTTGGGATTGTTAATAATTTTTTTCTTTTTTTGAGGAAGCTTAGCCCAGAGCTAACATCCATCTGTCGCCAATCCTCCTCTTTTTTGCTGAGGAGGATTGGCCCTGAGCTAACATCTGTGCCCATCTTCGTGTATTTTATATGTAGGATGCCTGCCACAGCATGGCTTGATAAGTGGTACATAGGTCTGTGCCCAGGTTCCAAACTGGTGAACCCCAGGCCGCTAAAGCAGAGCGTGCAAACTTACCCCTACGCCACCAGACCGGCCCCTTGGATTATTAATAATTTTAAAAGTAAAGGGGTCCTGACACACTGTTGGAGTGAGTGGTGAAGAACCCAGGTTTAGAGTTCAACACAGGTTTGGGTTTCACCTCTGAGACGTACTTGCCTGACTGTGGGTAAGACGAAACTCTCTAAACATCAATTTCCTCTTACGGAAAGTGGAGATAATATTAGCTACTTCAATGAATTGCTGTAAGTTTTAAATAAAATTATATCAATGTATCAAGTCCCTGGCATGTAACAAGTACTCAATAAATGAAAGCTCTTATTGTTACATCCCTAAAGCACAGGGTGAGTCCGCAGCAGACACGTAATGAATAGTATAGTATTGTAAAATCTAAGAGAAAAAGAAGTTTCAAGCAAAGAGATTTATCGATAGCGTCGAATCTGGAGGCACGATGAATTGTGGGGTTCCTTGGGGAGCCTTGGAGAGATCAGGTTGAGAAACATGGTAGTGTCCAATGCCAGGTGGCAAGAGACCAGGATGAGTGGTAGTGCAGAAGTGCAGGCTGGGAAAATCACTCGCCTTTCAGAGCTGCCCAGGCAGCGTGAGTCCTGTGGGTCACCTAGCAATACCCTTGACTATTAACATTACATGTGGACCAATATTTTACCTCCACCCTCTCCCCGTTGAGAGGACTTATGACACCAGCAGCATCTATTAAAGTGTCTTCCCCAGAGTAGATACAATGTAAAAAGTAAAGCTGAATTGAACACATAATTTCTACAGTGTAAACATATAGGGTGACTCAGACAAGTGAATGGCATATAGCCGTCAGGTGTGAGGCTAGAAAATTTCATCAGATGCCCTTGAACCACCTTCAACTTGATCTGGTCTCCACGATGAGTTCTTCCTGTGTACCTATAATCTTTCACTAGCAAAGACGGAGACTATTTTTCCGGGCTCATCTATGTAACAGATTTATTCTCTGTTATTAAAACTCTACTCTTTGCCTTTCTGGCCCACTCATGGCCTTAGTAACAAGCTGCATTTATAATTTTTGATTAGGTTTGAACCCAGATGGCCTACATATGACATACAATTACACTTTATTAATTTGGACAATACTAATTCAGAATTTGCCCTTATTCAGGTGTACAATTAAGCTTGCTTTTTTTCTCTTCAGGAGAAAAGATTTTATAAATAAGTCAAACTCTGACCTACATCACAATGATATTTTTTTATAAATTAGTTAAAAGAATAGGCAACTTTTCAAGTTGTCAGTCTCCTTTCACCTTTGAAATAAGCAATATGGTTGGTTTCAACAAGCGAGATCATTACAACCATCCAGGGAGATTTTTAAAATACAGATTCTTGCTTTCTGCCTCAAACCTACTGAATTAGAGTAAGAATTTTAAATCTCTAAGTGTAAAATGCACCCTACTAAAGCTTATGATTAACCAAGATCGGGGGCCACTGGACTAAATTATTTTTAAAGATCCTATATTTAGCCTAAGTCATGCTGTGCCAGCAAATTACTCCGAAGTCTCCGTGATCTACAAGAAAAGTCTACCTCTGGTTCATTGTACACGTCTATCGTGGTTCAGCTGAGGCTCCGCTCCGTGTCAATCATCTTCACTCCGGGGCTCAGGCTGACAGTGTAGCTTCATCTGGAACTTTGCCTGCCTTATGGCAGAGGGAAAAAAGATATGAAAAGCCATGAGCTCGCTCATCAAGCCTTTGTTAGGAAGTGATGCATGTCACTTCCACCGACATTTCATTGGCCAAAGCATGACACACAGCCACTTCTGAGGTCAGTAGAGTAGGGTTGTACAATCTTCCTTCAGGAAGAGGAAATGAATAATAGTGAAAAATAGTATAATCTCCCACTGGCCCATCCAACTCTAAAAATTGTATAATAAGATCAATGATTCCCATATAGACATTAAAAGTGATTCTGATTATAAAAATTATCTGCTTTTTAAAATGGTTCTTATAATAGTTTGTTAGTCTAAAACCTTACTTTGAGCTCCTCGAAAAGCAGACAGAAGATAAGGACTCAGAGGCAGATAGATTATTTGGAAGGTAAACCCAGGAAGACATGTTAGGAAGTTAGGAAAGTGAGACGAAGAAGGGAGAAGAGTCAATAAAAAGTGAGAGGGGCTCAATCTTCGTGGAGACAAACATCAGGACACTCCCAACCAGAGAATAGGGAGGCTGGGGCATTGTCCACATTCCCATCTCTACTGAATGAAGATCACCTCCCAGGCCATTAGCTCCCTCACATTTTCTGGTTTAGCCTGCGCAGCTGAGCCAGCTCTAGTAACACTGGAGAAAATCCTCAGGAAGAGAAAGAAGAAGATGCAGGTGCTTAAGGGAACTTGTTGGGGGTGGGGACGGGCGTATCCACAGGTGCAAGAAATCTCAGGCAGCCCTTGGTGGACCACCAACAGCATCTGCTATACCTAGTTCAGAGTTGACCTCTATTTGTTATGAGATATCTTATTACCAGACATTTCATTTTTTTTTTTTCTTTTTTTTGGAAGATTGGCCCTGAGCTAACATCTCTTGCCAATCTTCCTTTTTTTTTTCCTCCCCAAAGCGCCAATACATAGTAGTATATCCTAGTTGTAAGTCCTTCTAGTTCTTCTATGTGGGATGCGGCCACAGCATGGCTTGATGAGCGGTGTGTAGGTCCGCACCCAGGATGTGAACTGGTGAACACCAGGCTGCAGAAGCAGAACGCGCAAACTTAACCACTACACCACTAGGCAAACCTCCGGACATTTCATTTCCGTAAGTCAATCTGACCTATCCCACAGTGAGTCCAAATTGGTCATTTTTTTCCCTATTCACTGCCAGCAGTTAATAATACCTTAGTTTTCACTTTAAGTATCAACTTGTATTAAACGTGAATGGCTACCTGAAACGTGTTGAAAAAGGGCCAAGGTCAGGTTTGATGCGCAGTAACCAATTAAGGACATCTTCCATCGACAAAGAACAGGGTATACAGTACTTTTTCCACATATCTGTTATCGTTTAACTTAGTACAATAGTGGGCACAAAAAACAGTGCTAAATAAACATTATTGATTGACCTGGAGCTTCGTAAGATTTATCTAGGCTGCTCAGAATGGGAAGAAGTTTAAGTGACAATTATCTATGATTTGCATCTACAAATTTAAGCAACATATGGCAAATAGAGAGCAAGTAAACATATAACTCATGGGTTTGGGGAAATCCTAATGTCAAGAAGAGATGCTCCCACATCTTCAAGCAGAGAATTAGTACAACATCTTCTCTCCATAGAAACAGAGAAATCTAAGAAATTAAAAAATGAGTTTGAGTTTGCCTTGTTCTTTCTTGCTTCCAAACTCCTTCTTAGGACTTTGCAGTTCTTGTTTCTGTGAATCGTAAGCAAACCTTTAGTGGAGTGAACACCCACCTCCAGTCTTGCCTCTTCGTCCATCAACTATTACACAGGCCTTAGAGAAGGGGACGTGCAAGCTGGGATATCCTCACTGTTTTTATTCACTAAAAGGTGACTTTTGCAGCTTCCCCAGCTAAAGCTTTTTATCTCCAATGTGGACTTCAGCTTCATTAGCCAAATTTTGATGGGAGCTGGCGCAGATTCTGAGTCCAGCTTTAGCTGATTTGAGACTGTTAACTCCGCGTCCCCTGGGTCTGACCTTCCTGGGCTGGCGTTCTATTTATGGTCCCCAGCTGACACCAGACTTTCCTCTTTCTGTCCACGGTTTTGCTGCCTTTTTCTCTCCTGACATTCCCTGACCCTTAGTTAGCTTATCACAAAAATTAGACCAAATTGTCAACCCCTCAGGGAAAAACAAATGGGAGAGTTCTGCCCTTTTTCACGGAGAAAGGCATCTTCTACTCCCTGGTCAAAATTCAGCAGCAGAGTGCAACTGAGAGCATTTTCTTTTTTCCATAGGAAATAAAAACCTTACAAATTTGTAGCCCCTGAGTGCTTTCATAAGATGTTATAAGGTTTATGATCCAGCTATCATTTAGCCAAAAGCAACTTTTTCAGAGGCTTCGGGTATTTGATAGAGTGGGATTATAAATTTACTTCGGCTCTCACCAATGACATTTAGATTATGCAACCTTCCTTGGATTCGCTCTGAGAGGGTCTCACACGAATCTGGAAGTGCTGCCAAGATGATGTTGTCAAGGGCCTGTGCTCTGGCATCAGAACTGCCACAGCTGTGTGACCTTGGCCAAGCCACTCAACCTCTCAGTGTCTCAGCGTCTTCATTTGTTCAACGGGAGTGATCATATCAACATTTGACAATGGTTGTGAAAATTACATATGAAAATGAGAATGTAGAGGATTAGTATTTGGCTATATTTGTCTTCACCAGAAAAGCAGCCAAATACTCTTCTTTATAAATTGTAAAGATCCAACAAAGGGCTAAGAAAAGATTTTAGGAATTGAATGATGAGGAGTCCTTCTTAATTTAGTAATTGTGGTACTTTTAACCCATAGTCTCAAAATTCTCTGACGCTCTTCCCATGAAGAGGTGGGGTCTATGTGCCACACTACCAGCTTGATTGGGACGGACTTGTAACTGCATTGAACTCTATGTTAGGGCGGAAGTGACACTCTGTGACTTCTGAGGCTGGGTCATAAAAGGCCATGCGGCCTCTGCCTGCTTCTCCTGAAGTGGCCTCCCAGGAAACGGTCCCCCTCAGAACCCAGCCCCAGGCTGTAGGAGCCCAGCCACATGGAGAGACCAGTGCCCCGGTCATTAGTCTCAGCTGAGCCCAGGCTTCCAGGCTTCCCCACTCAAACGCGTGAGTGAAGAAGTCCCCTCACGATTCCAGGCGCAGCTGTTTCTGAGTCTTTCCAGCTGAGGCCCCAGACATCGCGGAGCCACTCCTCTGTGCCTTATCCAAATTCCTGCTCATAGAATCGATGCGCATAATATGATGGCCGTTGTCTCTGCTACTAAGTTTGGGGTGATTTATGACACAGCAACACATAACCGGAGCAGCAATACCAACCAAAGCATGAGAATAGTCCAAAAGGAGACAGAGCACTGGGCCTATTCACATTGATTCTTTGAACTAAAGAACAGATAACCCTAAAACCTCAAGAGGCAATTATTCCCGTCTTAGGAAATAGTCATGGCTCCATTTTGGAAGGATGTTTTCCTGAAGCTTAGACTTCATCGGGACCTGCTTACCAAAGCCTAATCATTCTTAACTGTCGTAATTCTCTTTTTAAGTAAATAAATTTCAATTGTGTATGTTACAGGATTAAGATTTACTTAATTAAACAAAGATTTAAAAGTGTCTGCACAACTTAGCACCATGTGAGGCAGTGAGCCTCAAATTTTAGAGTCATAAGAATCACCTTGGGTGCTGTCATGAGTCTGATTCCAAGACCCTTCCACAGAGATCAGGATTTAGTAGATGTGCATTTTTGACAGGAGATGCTGACACTGGCAGGATAGAAAAGAAGACTTTAAAAACTACTCCTGGGGGGCCAGCCCTGTGGCCAAGTGGTTAAGTTTGCACACTCCAATTCAGCAGCCCAGGGTTCCCTGGTTCAGATCCTGGGCGCAGACCTAGCACCACTCATCAAGCCATGCTGTGGTGTCATCCCATGTAGAAGAACTAGAATGACCTGCAACTAGGCTATACAACTATGTACTGGGATTTGGGGGAGAAAAAAAAAAGAGGAAGATTGGCAAGAGATGTTAGCTCAGGGCCAATCTTCCTCACCAAAAAAAATAAATAAAAGAGGAAGATTGGCAAGAGATATTAGCTCAGGGCCAATCTTCCTCACCAAAAAAATAAATAAAAGAGGAAGATTGGCAAGAGATGTTAGCTCAGGGCCAATCTTCCTCACCAAAAAAAAAGAAAGAAAGAAAGAAATTTTTTTTAAAAAACACTGCTTGTTTAAAAAAAAAACTACTCCTGGACGGGTGAACAAAAATACACAGAAGAAGTATGTACCTAGCTTCTGCCTCAAATAACTTAATTCGAATTAGCAGAAAAGATGTTTGTGTGAAACAATATAAAGATAGAATTTAGGCTTCAAAGTGTGTTTTGGGTTCTAATCCATGGAGCCAACATTTTTCTTCTTTAATTTGAATTGTCAGCTGGGTGAATCCCTAGGTCCAAGGGTCTGAGGTTTCCCACCCTGCAGGAGAGCTTAAACAATCCACTCAGTGGTGGATCTGATTACCACAGTTTATTTACAACTTATATGAGCAATATATTCTATGGATGAAGTGAGGAATTTAATGTCTTAAAGTCTAACGTTACTTTCCAAGAAGATGAAAGGAGAGTTCTGTATTTCTCATTGAATGACCAGCCCAGGAAGAGCTTTGAACTGGATATCCCAGGAAACTTTTCAGTAAAATGACAAGGAATAAAGCATGAGTTGAAGTTTTAATAACACCTTTTCCCCCACCTGTCTGGTCTCTTCTTTCCTCTTGGGATCACGAGATAAAATATTTTCCAAACTCCTTAAAAATCCAAACACATATATTTTACGTTAAACGTGGCAGATTGAACATATGTGTCTCTATCTTCTTTCTCTGCAGGAATGCCACTAATGTGACAGAGAAGAAATAGAAATATATAATCCCACAGGGACAAAGAGAACAGGAGATGTGATGACACCAAATAAAAGACTTTGACAAAATTTTAGAAGCTGAAAAATTGATGGACAATCCTTTTTCTTTTTTCAGATTTTTTTTTTTTTTAAGGAAGATTAGCCCTGAGCTAACATCTGCTGCCAATCGTCCTCTTTTTCTGCTGAAGAAGACTGGCCCTGAGCTAACATCCATGCCCATCTTCCCCTACTTTATATGCGGGACACCTACCACAGCATAGCCTGCCAAGCATGCCAGGTCCACACCCAGGATCTGAACCTGCAAACCCTGGGCTGCCAAAGCAGAACGTGCACACTTAACTGCTGCACCACCAGGGCGGTCCCCCTTTTTTTCTTTTTAAAGATTGGCCCCTGAGCTAACATCTGTTGCCAATCTTCTTTTTTTCCCTTTCTTCTTCTTCCCCAGTACATAGTTGTGTATTCTAGTTGTGGGTCCTTCTGGTTGTGCTGTGTGGGACACGACCTCAGCATGGTCTGATGAGCGGTGCCATGTCCACACTCAGGATCCAAACCAGCAAATCCCCTGGGCCGCTGAAGCGGAGCGTGCGAACTTAACCACTCGGCCACAGGCTGACCCCAGTGAACAATGATTAGCAGACTTAGTAAAACAGAAAAAGCTGAGATCTGAGCCTTTAATGTGAGATGACAACAAGAGACAAGTGATTCCTGCCTCAGAGCCTCAGACTCAGACACTTGGAGGCACCTGGTACCCTCGAAGTTGGGGAACAGGAAGATTGGTTAAACATTTGTATAGGGACGACTAAAACCATGAATCCCGCCACATACAAGCTAAGAAGCCAGGCTAGTACCAGTCTTTCCTGAAGCCCACAGGAGATGGGGTGGTTTCTCTGTAAAGAAGATTGCAGCCCTGAGGATGAGCGTGAGATACAGAGTGAAAACAGGAGATTAAGTGAGAGTGTCCATGGAGAATGGTGAAAGCCCCTCTACCCTGACAGTTTCCTTTCCCTATTCCTACCCCTCACCTAGAAGGCCAGCAGCCAGGCCTATTCTCCAAAGCTATTGACTAGAGGATGCCTTTCCGAGGAGAACTACTTAATCCAAGGAAACAGACCTACAGATAATGACATTATAGGATATCCTAATGAAAAAGCCACTTTGTCACCTCATCACACTACAGTGAAGCCCACACAAGGCACTCACCCAAGCACAAAGATTTTCCAATCAAATATTTTTTAAATTTTTTTTTTGGTGAGGAAAATTGGCCCTGAGCTAACATCTGTTGCCAATCTTCCTCTTTTGCGTGAGGAAGATGGTCCCTGAGCTAACATCTGTGCCAGTCTTCCTCCATTTTGTGTGCGAGATGTCACCACAGCATGGCTTGACAAGCGGTGGACAGATCTGTGCCTGGGATCTGAACCCACAAACCCCAGGCTGGCAAAGCAGAGCATGCAAACCTAACCACTAGGCCACCGGGCTGGCCCCCTAGTCAGCTTTGTAATGCCTCCCTCATTTCTATGGAGAGACACTCAAATATTAGTAGTCGTTGAAACAGAAGCCTCTAATATTAAAAAAAGAGACCTAAACAAACAAGCAGGTAGAAGAAATTTAGAGGAAACAGAGAAAATGTAACAAGCAGAAGAAAACCTGAAAACACTTATAATTAATACCTACAGAAAGATAAGTAGAGATATTGCAGCATGAGTCAAGAACCACATGCTGGAAAAAGGACATTCAGAGAACAACTGTGATATAACTAAAGATTTAATAGACATGTCAAAGACAAACTTGAGGACATCGCAAATCTGCACCTATTCCCCCCAAAAGAAAAGTCTGAACGACAGAAAAGAAAAAAAAGAGAAAATTAGAGTATTGATTCAGACCCCCACATCTGCCTAATTGGTGATCTAGAAAGAAGGAACTGAGAAAGTGAAGTGGAATATATTCTCACAGAAATAGTAAAAGAAAATTCCCCATAGAGGACGTATTTCCATAATGATAAGTAGGACCCACAAAGTGCCAACAAAATATATGAAAATAGACCCATACTATGTTAGCTAAAGTAAAATACACCATGGTAAACAAACAAACAAACAAACAAACAAAAAGACCCAGAAACATATAATGGCTCAAACACAATAGAAGTTTGTATCTCACTTACCTCGGAGCTCTTCCACGTCATGAGTGCAGTGCCCATGATGACTCCCTTTGGTGGCCCTGCCATCCCCTAGTCCACCACTGTCATCTGCATCCAGTCTATGGAAAGGGAAAGAAAAATCATAGAGGAAGCAAATCTGTTTCATAAAAGACTTGCCCCCCACCCCACAGCACACATCACTTCTGCTAACATTCCATTCATAAGAACTAGTTATGTGGCCACATGCACTTTCAAAAAGAACTGGAAAGTGAGGTTTCTCATCTCTCAGCCTCCTTCCAGGTTCAACGCTGTACTGTGGAAGAGAAGAGAGGATTTCAGTGGACGGCTAGCCATAAATGCCACACACAAAGGCATATCACTGTATTTCAAATCACCAAGATCAAGAACAGATTCTAAAAGCTTCTAGAGAGAGAGAAACAATTGACTCACAAAGGACCAGTAGTCAGAATGCCATTAAATTTCTCAAGAGGAATACAGAAAGATAACGGAGAAAAGTCTACATAGTTCTTAGGGAAAATGACAGTCAACCTAGGATTCCATATGTAGCCAAACCATCAGTGTGTAAAGGTAGATACACTTTGCAGACTTGTAGAATCTCCAAAGGTTTACCTCCCAAATCCTTTCCCAGGAAGTTACTGGAAATGTGCTCTGCAAAAGCAAGGGAGGAATCCAAGAAAGAGGAAGACAAAAAGCAGGAGGATGAAAAAACAAGAGTGAGAGGACCTGAATTCCGATAACAGTGGTGAAAGGATTCTCCAGTCTGATGGCTGAGCAGCAAACCTATAGAGCGAGTTCTGACTGGGGCAAGAAGATGAAGGTTTCCAGAAAGAATGAGCCTAAACACACACAGGTACACACGGGCAAATTGAACTAATAGATTCCTCGGTGTGTTTGACTCTAACGCAAGAAGTTTTAATGTTCTGTCAAAGAGTGTGGGGTTTAATTAGTGATAGGTACATAAAAATTAGCTAATTAAAAAGAAAAGAAATAAATTCTAGTATACTATATGACTCAGCTGTGAATTTTATTAAGGCAATTATAATAATATAGTCATGAAATATTTATTTAACCAAAATTGCTGCAGAACATATAGAGGGATGAGAGTGAAAAATGCATTGGGTGGTGGGAAATGGAAATGTAAGAACACTAAATCCTCATCTTTCATGAAAAAAAAGCCAATTGATAATGTCTTAAATTGAAAAATCAAGATACAGCAGTTTAAACAAGTTATTTAGAAATATGGAGAGTTTTACCCTTGGTTCTAAGAAAGCAGAGCCTGAGACAAAGGCTGATATGCGCTCTTTATTAAGGACAATAATAGAGAAAGAGAGATGAGGGAAAGGGGGTGGGAGGTGAGTAAAAGGGGAGCATTAAACAAGGGGTTGTCCAGTTGTTACCAAGTCAGCCACTCTTGATGTCAAGTATGACCGATGGCTCATGCTCACTGGACCATCCTGTGAGAGGCCATATAAATGGCCATGACTTGAGATGGTCCATTATGTCGGGGGTAAAGGGGAGAAGATTAACCACCAGCTTCCATATCGTATTGGTCAAAGGTTCGCTTCCTATTTTTGAGTTAAGCAAACACAGTCACCAAGGGTACCAGCTGATACCTCAGCATCAATAGGGAAGCCCCGGATGTGAGGCAAGGGAGGTGGGCTGGAAGTGAGAGCCTATTGGATCATGACTGGTCAAAGTTAGAAGTTAGTGAGAGCCCACGCAGAGCTGGTCACTGCAGAGGTGACAGAACAAGCAGCCAGACTCTTTAGAGACAAGCGAGGTTGTCTGTCTCCAAAGTTGCACATCAGAAGTGTTTGATAAAGAGGGTAAAAAAACAACTAAAAGAATTAAATGGAATCGCCCATGGAAAAAGGGAATTGGGGGTAGTACAGATTGGGATAGGACTCTTGAAATAGAATTTTAGTTTTTAATTTATGTGTATGTATTATTTGATTAAAAACACAAATGTAAAAATGATTAAAAGTATTTTACATAATAGAATTATTTTAGACACATCATTGCAACCAAGAATGTCTTTCAATTTTAGTGAAAAATGCTAAATCAAAGTGATTCTTTTTAAGTTAGGACATTTCTATTTCCCTGTTACTAACATACTGAATGAAATCAGTTACCAAAATTCATAGAATTGGCCTGCAATTCTCAAACTTTGTGGTCGAAGGACCTCTTTATACTATCGAAAACTCTATAGGTTTAGTGACTGATATTCACTATATTAAAAAAAATTGAGACTTTTAAAAATATTTGTTTATTGAGTCAATAACAGCAATAAACCCATTGTACATTGTCATAAATAACATATTTTAATTTTTTTAAAAATGTATTTTCCAAAGCAAAATGCTTTATTGCCAAGAGTGGCCTTGTTGAACACTTTTGCAATTCTCTTTAACTTCTGGCTTAATAGAAGACAGTTTGTTTCCTGTATCTGCTTCTCTATTCAGTTTTTGTGATATGTCCTTTGTCTAAAATGTATGAAAAAAATGTGGCCTCACACAGATGCATTGTTAGAAAAGGAAGGATTATTTTAACAGCCTTTTCACATAATTGTGTTTATTCTTCTTTGATATACTACACCACAATGTGAAATTGGAAACCATACCCATGAGCTTTTTGTATTCTGTTACATTAAAAGTCATTGGTCCATCCTGCACTTTGAATGGACCTTTTTGTTAACCTTTCATGATATTGCAACATAATGCATTAGTCACTTGAAAAGTACTCGTTCACTGAACTATTTAGAGCTTTCACATTTCATTTCATTATTCAATGTCCAAAAAATCACATTCATTAATATCACCAGCAGTCTCATTATAAAAGTCTTTAGGTGTTGGGAAACAATCTAGCCTATGGTGATGAATACATGTTTTCCAAATTTCTAGTTTTTTTGTGAAAACTCAAATGTTTGCATTAGTAATAATGTCAGGTTCTTTTTTAAAATGATAGGTTCATTTTATTTACTTTTAATAAAATGTCTTCCAAATAAATCAGAGTAGCCCTAGTTTGCATTTCAGTTATTTCTTCAAGTGAAAATGATGTTCCATGAAAAAAGCAGCTAGTTTAGCTTGTAACTCAAACACACAAGTGCTTTTCTTTGAGACAACCCTTATTCTTCAGTATGCAACCAAGGTGCTTTATTTTTTCCAGCTTTATCGAAATATGATTGACATATAATGTAACATCGTAAAAGTTTAAGGTGTACAATGTAATAATTTGATATATGTATGTACTGTGAAATTATTGCCAAAATAAAGTTAGCATCCATCCATCGCCTCACATAGTTACCAATTTGTGTCTGTGTGTGTGAAGACTTTTAAGATCTACTCTCTCAGCAACATTGAAACATCCAATACAGTATTGTTAACTACAGTCACCGTGCTGTATGTTACATCCCCAGAACTTATTCACTGATAAGTGGAAGTTTGTACCCTTTGACCAACTTCATCCATTTCCACCATCCCCCATCCCCGCCCATTTCTAGAGTTTAGCAACCCAAGTACTTTATGCCTACTTCTCATTTTGTCATACAGAACGTTAAAAAGACATGATGTCAAGGGTTGAAAATTAATAAAATTAATAATCTTACTGCTTCATAAAAAATATTTGTAAGTGTAACAAGCATTTTTTTCTAACTGCAAGCATATGGCAATGAAAAATACAATGACTACCAGTACAGTTTGGCACCACTGCCTCCATTCATGCTAAGGTGCCAGCAATTTTACCTATCATTTTTTGCACCATGCTTGCAAATGTCAACCTAGTAAAAAAGGCAAATAATATTTTAGTATTATCATGAAAATAGCTTTTCCCTCTAAGACATCCAAAAAGGATCTCAGAGACCCACAGAGTTTGTAGATTGCCTTTTGAACTGCTGATATAGGCACTAGGTATCATAAATGATTACAAGCTAGAGTCCACACTTTTTTGCCTGGTTGAAATAAGAATTCAGTTAAGTGTTCAAAGCTGTGCAGATTATACACAGGCAGTAGGATGCAGTGGTAATGACACTTGATCACAGCTCAGAGGACCTGAGTCCCAGGGTTATCATCTACTAGTCATAAAACCATAGACTAGTCACCTGGGCTCCTTTGAGCGTCATTCTCCCCATCTGTACATAATGAGATGCTACCATCTACCTCTTAGGGTTGTTGGCTAGACTAGAGCTACTCAAAGTGAAGTCCCTGAACCCTCAGCATCGGCACCATCTGGGAACTTGTTAGAAATGCAAATTCTAGGGTCCCAACCCACATGTGTTGACTCAGAACCCCTGGGAGTGGAGCCCAGGAATCTCTCTTTTATCGGGCTCTCCAGGTGATTCTTACCCATCTGAAAGTTTGAGGAGCACTAATATAGACCATACATGATAAAGGATTAGAAACTGTAAACACTATCAATTTACATTATAATGATAATAAGTAGAAAAGAAAGGCCTTCCAGGCAAAGAACTGTCTGAAAACAGTTACTGGTGCATTTGGTTTTGGGGTTCCCCACCCCTACTAAATTATTAAACAGACCTTATCCATATTTGTATCATCCACTGTAAGGTAGCGCTGGTCTTATTGTTAGTATCAAAGATATATGTGTTCCATGGAAATGAATTTAAAAACACAAAGCCTAGAAATAGCCTGGAATAAGGGGAGATGCTGGATGTATGTGTGAGGAAGCAGAGGGAAAGAATGCTGGATGTGGTTAAAGCATGGGATGATATGTTGATACTTTACACAATAGGCAATAAGGAACCACTATGGATTTTTGAATAGTCAAGTGAGAGGATGAAAGGCATGTTTCAGGAAGCTGGTTTGGTAGCCAGGGTACAAAATGAATTGGAAAAGGAAAAGAGTTGGTGGCAACTCTGATTTCATCAGAATCACACATTTTTTCCTCCATTGAATTTGGACAAGATCCACACGTCATAGGCATTTGTCTGGTAGAAGGAATATCAAGATAAAGAAAACTATAAAAATGAGCATATTGTATATGCATTATTTACCCCAACAAAGCACTTTCTACCTTCCCCTTGAGTTCCCAGTCCTCCTGTTAATTCCTTGCTCTCAAACTCTTGCTCTCATTGGTCTGTCTTCCAACCTGCCCTCCTTTTCTCAGCAGCCCAAGTTCTTTCCCTATCAATGAGGATTATCTTTTCTCTATTTCCTCTCCTGTAATTCTCTATGCCTGCCAAAATTTCTAAATGATAAGAAATTCTTACAAGAGTTTCTCCACTAAAGGAGTGGAGAAATGGAAAAGTCTCGCATCCCGGTCAGGGTCTGCCCCTCTTCCCAGACGTATAAGTAGTTATCTACAGCTTTTGAAGATACTGGTTTGATTTCAGTGTTAAAAAAAGAAAACTGAGGGTTAAGAAGAGAAAATAAAATGAAAACAGGATAGAAGCAAGGTCCCTGCCATGCAGCCTTGGAAAAGATTAATAAATCAAAAACACAAGGACTTTGGAGCTGAAGTTGAGTTTCTCTGTGCGTGTGTACTGGGGACAGAACCAGGTCAGAACGTTCTGCTGGGATTCATCTGTCCTGGAATGGAATCACCCTGGGTAAAACTAAAAGTGTTTAATGCAGGGGATAGAACAGCAATGGCTGGAGAAGCCCCTCAGGTTTGACCCTTAATTAAGCCAAGTTAATTACATTAATAAAAGATTATCCAAAGCTATCTGCATCAAAAGCATTCCAATTACGCTACACTTCTGGTTGCAATTACACTGGGAAGAGGAAGCTAAGAAGACTTAGGGAAGTGACCCGAGTCATGTGACATTAAAGCTCCGAAGGAAGGAGGACCTTGGACCACAGAGAGGGAGGAGCGGATTTGAAAGAGTAAAGGGATTTTAGCGTCATCATAGTGCCTAAAGACACACACCTTTCCCTAACTTAAACGGAATGCAAGCACTCAGAGTCTCCTACACGGAGCTGTTATGGTGAAATCTCAAGCTTTTCAAATGTTACATAAAATTTTTCGGATGAAAATTATAGCAGGAGCATATGTATGAAAAATAAAACTCGTTGTAAAAAAAATGCTTGAGAATGAATTCAAAACATTAACGACTGACTTCAAAACAAACACCTGTTTATTGGAATGAAAGCATGGTAAGATTAAGAGAAGCTATAACTTGGTCCCTTTTTTCCTCATTCATAGATAATACCTAGCACAGGTCTAAGTAACAAGGATACCACGGTGAACGATGTGCGGACATGGATCTTGTCTTTATGGAGTTGATATTCCAGTGAGGGAGATGAGGGGAGGGACAAGAAGTAAGCACGTGATTATAAATACACAACTACATGAAATAAATTGTAAGTGTCAAATAGAAAAAACAAGTAGCTAAGATAGAGAAGAATTAGGGGATGAGTTTAAATAAAACGGTTGGGAGGGGCGTCTCTAAGAAGAGGACATTAGAGCTGAGACCTAAGAAGGAGAAATTATCTATGCAAAGATTGGAGAGACGCTCTCTCTTGCCAAGACTCCAGCAGCATATATGCCCTGAGAAGGGAAAGAGCTAGACGTGTGCAAAGATCTAAGAGAAGACAAGTGTGCTGGAGCCTGGTGAGCAAAGAGGACAGGGGCAAAGGATGAGGCTGGAGAAAGAGGCAGGGCTCACACTATCAGGGCCTTATAAGCTATGCTGCTGAGAGAGAGGAGAGAAAAATGAGGACAGAAAGATGTCCTGTGGATTCAGCAACCTCAGTGTTACGGATGTCACTCACTATAGTAGGTTCAGTAAAGTAGAATAGAAGATTCAGCGTCAAGAGTCTCTGGAATGAGTAGGAGAGAAAGGCAATGAGGAAAGAGAGCCTCACATCTCTGACTCTCTCAAATGCAGCTCTGAAAGGGGAGCGGAGGATGGGGAGACTGCTAGAGGGAACATGGGGACCCAGAAGGTTTGGGGGCTTTTTCCAAAGACAGGAAAGCCCAGAGCATGTGTGTGTGCAGACAGGATTGGGAAGGTCCAGGGGAGAGAAGAAGGTTGATTAGAAGCATGGATGGGGTCCAGAACACAACTGAAGGATCGGATATGAGGAGAGACAAGAGAGGACAAAAGATCGCGTGGATACAGGTCAAGGTGCATACACGCACCCTCTACCTGTGCGGATGCAGGTACTGGTGGAAGCTTCGGAAACACCATCCTCCAGCACCCTAACCTCCTCTCAACCTCAGCATCTCTGAGCTACTCCTTTCTATTCACTTACCCTCTACCTCCAGAAACTCTTTCCAGATTTAAACCACTAGCACATCCTATCTGCTCTACAATCCCTAAGAATTTCATGTAAAGAATTGTTTATTTTCCTAAATACACAAGCGTTTGCAAAGATTGCCCTGCCAATTCAATACAGAGATTGTTTTTAACAGGTAGTCCTACAATTTTGCTTATACAATATAATGCGATAAGCAAAACATTTTAGAACAAAAGATAAACTAAAGGTGGCCAAAAATAAAAAGTAGCAAGATGGAGAATCACTACATATAGTTTTCTATATATTTTTCCTCGGCATCTCTTTACAGGGTCTTGACACTCATTTTTCCATCCACGCCACTTTCACTTTTTCTATCAGTGTGGCATTCAAATTGTTTCTTGGGTATAATATCCCCAATGCTTTATAGAGCATGTCACCTCTCTGAAAAATGTGTGTATTTATATATTCCTATATCCTCTCATCTACTTTCCACTACTAAATTAAGAAAGAAATAATAGGAAATGTAACATAAGCATATTACTGTGCCTTGTCCAACTGGATAGATGGATCATTTTCGAATATAGCAGCAAATACTGTTTAAAGAGTTTTTAACTTTTCAGATCCAAATGTGCTGAGTTATTTTAAGCTCCACTACCATCAGTCAGTTGCCTGGTGTGGAAGAACATATAACTTAGATAAAGCTGGAGCGGCTGAAGCATTCGCCACAAATCACCAGTTAGAAGCCAGCTGACAGCAGTGATGCAGGCTGAAAATTCCCCCTTTCTCCCCCAAAAAAACCATGAAGAAGTTGGTGTGGTGTTACAACTAATAGTTTACTGTTGTTCAGCCATCTGTCACCCCGCTGGACCACACAAGTAGGACTCAAGAAGAAATTCATCTTCTATGTCAACATCACACGATGTCATTTTTTATTTATAGGCGTTGGTAAATTCCGTTTGATATCAAAATTAACCCAGAAGTTTCTAAGTAAAAGAAGCAGCAAGAAAGTTTCAAATCAAGTTTCAAATGTCTCTAAATGAAGGAAAACCCTCTAAGCTTTAGGAGCATTTCTAATCTTCTGCAGAATAAAAGCATTTATCCTATAGCATGAGCTTTCAGTAAATAATTCTATTTGTTCAACTGTTCCTTTCTTCATTGAGGAAGAGCTGCCCACAGAAGTTATGTCTGGGTTTACAAATCTAGGTAGCAGCTAATTTGAATAATTCAAAACTTTTCCAAATGCCGTTAAACTCAAGGTGACATTCTTACACACTCACCAGAATGGCGAAAATTAAAATCAAGACAGCAAATGCTGGTAAGAACGTACAGCAACATGAACTCTCATCTATTGCTGACGGGAGTATAAACTGGTAAATGGGTAAAAACCAAGTTGGAAAATCGTAAGAAAATAATTACTAAAGTCAGTGATGTGCCAGTAAATGTTTAACTGATTCTCAGGGGAGTGGTAGGGGGGACTAATTTGTAGTATTTGCCTATTTCCATAGGTAAATATTCCCCTGATGGCTAATTTTAAGATATTGATGTGACATCACTGAACAGAAATTTGGGAAGAGATTTGCAAAATCAACTCTTGTGAGACTGGTGGTACCAGCCACTCCATCTTACCTCTGACTAGAGCTGAACATACACCTTCCCCATAACCCTGAGCATTTCCTCCCAGTTATAATCCCGGATGTGTATATATGTTCACCAAAAGCTACATACAAGAATGCTCACAGCAACAAAATTTATAAAAGCCAGAAACTGGCAACAACCTAAGTGTCCATCAATAGGGGAATGAATAAATCAGGCTGTATGCTCACAAGGAAATAATATTCAGCAATGAAGAAACTACTACTATACACAACAACACCGATGAAACTCTCAAACACCATGTTGATCACAAGAGCCAGATACCAAAGAATAATGATTCCACGTATATAAAGGTCAAAACAGGCAAGACTAATTCATGGTGCTCGAAATCAGAATAATGGCTACCTTTGTGGAGTGGTCGCACCTGTGAATGGGGACAAAGGAGGCTCCTTGAGCTGGCGATGGTAACACAGGTGTGTCAATTGTGTAAAACTTCCTTGAGCTGTGAACTTATGATCATGCACTTTTTTTGAATGCATGTTTCAGGACTATAAAATAACTTTACTTGAAAAAGCCAACTTTGACACAGCAAGTATGGAGTTCATTTTCCTCTGTGGTTCTTCCCTCTATCCTCCTAACTGTAGCCACCTTTTAAAAAGAGGGCAGACTTTACAGACAGACTGGTTCTCAAGTCCTGGCTCTGCTATTTACAAGCTTTGCACAAGTTTTTTTGAGGAAGATTAGCCCTGAGCTAACATATGCAGCCAGTTCTCCTCTTTTTGCTGAGGAAGACTGGCCCTGAGCTAACATCCACGCCCATCTTCCTCTACTTTATATGTGGGACGCCTACCACAGCATGGCTTGATAAGCAGTGCGCAGGTCTGCACTTGGAATCCGAACCAGTGAACTCCAGGCCACCGAAGCAGAACATGTAAACATAACTACTGCACCACTGGGCCGGCCCCTCAGTTTTCTCATGTTTTATATGGAAATCATAATAATAGCTCCTTCACTCGTAGATAATGAAGATTAAAAATAATACAGTAAAGTGCCAATACAGTATCTTTTCTACAATCCATTATCCTGAGAGCAGTAAGGGTAATCTTTTAAAAGAAAACATATATCTTATCATACTAGTTCCTTGCTTAAACTGCTCCAATTACTTAGAATAAAACAAAATCCTTACCATGGCCTAAAAGGCTTTACATGGTCTGGCCCCTGCCCTCCTCTTGGACTTCACCTCCTACACACTCAATCTTACTCCCTGCACTCTAGCCACACTGTTCTTGTTCAAGCTGGCTGTTGCCACAGGGGCTTTGCATATGCTGCTATCGCTGCTTGGAATGCTCAAGCCCCACATACATGCAGGTCTAATTCCATCTCCAGGCAAGTCTTACATCAGAAGTCATCTTCTCAGAAAAAGGCCTTCCTTTAACTCTCAATAAAGTAGTCTCCCCAGTCACTCTGTAACTCATTACCCTGTTTTATTTTCAATATTGCATTTATTGCTAGCTGAAATTACCCCAATGTGTTGTCTTTCTCCCATCATGCTGCCACTCACCTCAGCTAAGCCAAAAGAAGGCAGAGATACTGTCTGTTATTCACTCCTATATCTTCCCACACTAGAAGGATGCCTGGCAGAAAGTAGATGCCCACAAGAAAGAATAGATTAACTGATGAATAAACAATAGATACCTTCATCCCTTCTACCCAGAAAAAGAGTCGGTGTTTGCTTCCGGGACGCCCTCCGTACAATCCGGATTGGAGATGAAGACAGGATTCCCTTGGAATAGCCTCAAGCCTCAAAAGAGGTATGAATCCAAAAGTATTTTAGGAAGACATACGCTGGCCACATTTGCTTCTTGAACCATTCAGTCTTCATGTGACAATTCTCATTTCCTTCCTATGAGAGACTTTAACCATGAGGACAAGTGCAGGACTCACTTGCAAGAAAAATGTCGTGTGTACCACCTCAGCATGGTAAAACGCACTCATTCGACGGAATAAAAAGGTGAAATTGTAAGCACTAAAGACCCTGACTCCCACACATGGGAGGCCGTGTTAATCTGAGACGTGGTTTTTGTAACTGCATTACACCTTTCCGAGGGCTGTGCTTCCGGTTCTTTTCCCCACTGGGACTTCGATGCAGAAATCCTGAAATCCCTGCCATGTGCGTGGCCCTTTGCAAAGCAATTCTTCCCGCTATTCCTGGGAAAACAGACCTTTAAAATCCTTGGTCATTTTCCCAGGTGTAAAACATGCAATCCTTTCAGGACATCAAAAACATTGTTCACCTGCACAGTTTCCTGTCTACTGCTAATTGTGTTTTCTTTCTTATCGTCTTGGCTGAGGCTGAAATAATTCATTAAAATGAAAACCCATCACCGATATGTAAACCAAATCATCTGAGAGGGTTTTTTCAATGTTTCTGTAAGCTGAATATTTAGATCTGCCCTATTCGAAATCACTTATGCTGGAAATTGTTTAAAAACATGCTTGATTTAACAATCCCAAGACATACAAGAATGATATATAATCATTCTACCATGTTACAGAGGCTGATATATAAAATTTAACGTCACCCAATTAATTTGGGGGCCATCAGAAGGATTGTTGTCTAAAACAACAAAGAATTATATCTCAAACTACAATCTTTAAAAAAAAACTACCTTATAAAATAGTGTTTGAACTTAATCTGACACAAGAGGAGCCAGCTTCCTAATAGCAAATATAGATGGAGACGGGCTGCGAGTCAGGTAGGAAAGGGTGTGGAGGAGAGAAATGGAAATACACAAAGAACGATCTGGAAACCTTATGGACTCAGCCTGGTAGGGGTCTGTCTGCTTTAGAGAGAATTAGTGCTAGAGGAAGAAAGATGTTGATGCCTTTGATCAATGAGAAACCCTGGAGAGGCGAGACTTACATAGTTCAGGGTTAAAAAGAGATTAAAAACAAAATGTTAGAGGAGATGAGGGGGCAAAGGGAGCCAGAAATGTTTCAAGCAGTTGGAGCCAGCCGACACAGGAACTATGATCAATCTCCAGCTTCTCTCACTTCGCTCAGAGCTTTCTTCAACCTGCTGAAGCCATGTTCCTCCGCAGCATCTGGCCCGACGTTATGAGATATTTTTAAGACCGACTCTCAAAGAACGAAATTTCCCTTCAATATCATAATGAAATAAATATTGTTAAAAGGAAACCATTCGAATGAACTTAGAAATTAGATCACTTCTTTCCTCAAGAGGCAGCCTTATTTTAGAGTCCAGATGGCAATGCTGACCCTTATTAACACAAATTAAATTGCACATATCACCTAAATTGCGCCACAGAACTCTATCCAAGAAAAACAGTGAATAGTAGCAGTCCAGCTTTCCAGAGAAGCTTCTTTTCTGTTGAAAGAAAGAGAATCCATCAGAAAAGATTAGTCTTACCCTCTGACATTGAGATCTAAATCAGCCACGTAATTGCTGCACAAATTTAAAAACATAATTTTTGTATCAAATATCTGTAGGAGAAAATCAAATTAAACCTATCACTCCAATTTCAACTGCTTTGGAGAAGGATGTCACTGATACAATAAGATGGTCTGGTACAGTTAAAAATTCATTTAGGGACCAGCCTGGTGGGGCAGCAGTTAAGTCCGCACATTCCACTTCGACAGCCTAGGGTTTGCTAGTTCGGATCCCAGGTCCGGACCTACACACCACTTGGCAAGCCATGCTGTGGCAGGCATCCCACATATAATGTAGAGGAGGATGGGCACAGACGTTGGCTCAGGGCCAATCTTCCTCAGCAAAAGGAGGAGGATTGGCAGTAGATGTTAGCTCAGGGCTAATCTTCCTCAAAACATAAAATTAATTTAAATGAACAAAAACATGTTTGAGATATTTCATTCATGAAATCCAACAAATGAAAAAGTTCTCTTTATTTAAAAATTTTAAAAGTGTATTTCAGTTGGATAATTATCATGATGAAAATTATTCCTTACACAATCGAGGGTGGGTGAGAAACTCGACAGAAAGAACATTACAAGAAAACATCTACACAATCAGTGACATGAAATTCTGACCAAGTCGAACCACATGCAAAGAAAAGCAATTATAACTAAAGTTAACACAGGAATATGCCTGAGTATATGAAGTAGTGACTGACTACCAGTGAGTGAAAAAATCCATATTAGGCATCTTTTGTTTTACTGCAATGGTCCCGTGATTAATCCACCAATGGATGTAAATTTTAATAATTTTTTCCATAATGTAAAATGCACTCAGAAAATGACAAGAATCAGGGGCTGGCCCCGCGGCGCAGCAGTTAAGTTCACACATTCCGCTTCTTAGCAGCCCAGGGTTTGCCGGTTTGGATCCTGGGTGCAGACATGGCACCACTTGGCAAAAGCCATGCTGTGGTTGGTGTCCCATGTATAAAGTAGAGGAAGATGGGCATGGATGTTAGCTCAGGGCCAGTCTTCCTCAGCAAAAAGAGGAGGATTGGCAGCAGATGTTAGCTCAGGGCTAACCTTCCTAAAAAAATAAATAAATAAAAATTTAAAAAAAGAAAATGACAAGAATCAAACCCTAGATTCAAATTCCATAATTTGGAGTGTGACAATCAAAATACCACCTAGAGAGGCCGTGTAGGGTACTGGCTAAGAGTGTGGAGTCTGGAAGTGAACTGCACAGAATCCCATCCCACTTCTGACAGCATTGGCCTTGCCCAGGTGACCTGACTTCTGCAGCCCTCAGTGTCTTCACTCTGACACAGAGACAATACCAACAGCAGCAGCACTAATTTTATATACAGATGCCACCGTTTCTTTCAGCCATTCATTTGTTTTCTAAATTTACCACAATACAGAGGCAGGTTCTTCCCTTTGCAGGACAGAAAGTGGTCTTTATCAATAAACCCAGAGTCCACCAGGTTCTCAATAATAACAGTATAATAACTAAAACCACAAAGAGATTGTAGGTAACTAAGAATGCCAATCCTTAAAAACAACCCCATGCTGCACCCCTATGTTCATTGCAGCACAATTCGCAATAGCCAAGATGTGAAAACAACCCAAGTGCCCTTCTATGGATGAATGGATAAAGAAGATTTGGTATATGTATACAGTGGAATACTACTCAGCCATGAAAAAGGACAAATGGTCCCATTTGCAACAATGTGGATGGACCTGGAGGGTATGATGTTAAGCGAAATAAGCCAGATAGAGAAAGACAAATACTGCATGATTTCACTCACACGTGAAGATAACAAATACATGGATAAAAGAACAGATTAGTGGTTACCAGAGAGGAAGGGGGTTGGGGGTGGGCGAAATGGGCAAAAGGGGCACATATGTATGGTGATGGATAAAAACTGGACTACTAGGGGTGAGCACAATGAAGTGTATTCAGGAATTGATAAACAATAGTGTACACCCGAAATTACACAATGTTATAAACCATTATAATCCCAATAAAACTACTTAAAAACAACAAAATCCATGAAGTAAACATTATTATACTCATTTTTCACATGGGGAAATGGAGGTTTGGAAGTTTAATTCTCCCAGGATAACAAAGCAGTTGAACCACAGAACTGCTCTTCACACCCTAGTCTGACCACTCTGATATCACCCTGCAATAATAGTCCCCATCAAAGTTTTCATTCCACAATAAAGATGTATGAAGATACTCATGTTTTTACCATCTGGCTCAGTGGTTCACAAAGTGTGATCTGGGAACCCCTGAGGGTCCTCAAGACCTTTTCGGGGAGACCATGAAGTCAAAACTATTTTCATAATAACACAAAGACATTATTTGCTTTTTCATTCTCATTCTCTCAAGATCCCACAGTGAAGTTTTCCAGAGGCTGCATGACCTGTGATGTCACAACAGATTGAATGCAGAAGCCGATATAAGAACCCAGCTGCCTTCTATTAAGCCAGACGTTAAAGAAACTTGAAAAATGTAAACCAGGGCCACTCTTCTTGCTAAGGTTTGGTTTTTTTTTTTAGTTTTAGAAAATAAGCTTATTTTTCATGAAAATGTTATTTATGTTAACATGTCATGGGTTTGTTATTTTTAAATAAATTATCGATACATATTTTTTAATTTTCTCAGTTTTAAGTGTGAATAGACTAAACATCTCTAGATAGACTACACATGACACTAGACAAAGATCTTTGGGGGCCTCAATAATTTTTAAGAGTCTAAAGGGATCCTAAGAACAAGAGCTTGAGACCCTTGAAGAACATTCATAGTATTTATGCTATTGTCATTACAAGAGACTAGGCAAGGACACAAGGTGATACAAGGAATGGTTTTCAATGAATTTAGCTTGACCCTTATCCGGGGACCCTGATACCGAGTGTCATTTCTATCACAAATCCACCAAAACTGAAGGCATTCGTCCCTGATGAAAGACCTTCCAAGAAATTACTGCCAGGTGATATTATGAGACTGTTTTAATTGTGTAGGAATAGAATGGAATAGGAATTAGGCAGTGAAAAGTTGAAGGCTTTTATCACGAGATTTGATTGCACGTGTTTTAATAGGAGTCCATATTTTAAGAGATTGTCGAGGAAACCTTTCAACATAGTACATTAAAAGAGGGTGAAGAATTGAGCTCACTACAAACCGTGATGAGCCTTTAACTTTAAAGAAAAAGAAGGGTACGTGTATGTGCGTAAAAATATAACCATAATGAAATTATACATAATTTATATAATATTGTATATCATAGTATATGTTATATACTATGAGAGATGTATAGATATAATTCAAATAAACAAGAAATTTATGACAGAGAAGAAATTAAGAAGTACACTTGATCAGTGTGACAACTTTCTTGATATATGGCAAGCTATCTAAATGCTCAGAATACAAACTAATGACCTTATATATAACATGTGCGTGTTTACATGGTGTTTGTCAGTCTATCTTCAAACTAATCATAGAAGATTTTTAGAACAAAATTTTTTTCAATTTTCATTATTTTTATTTTGTTTTTTAATCTTTTCTGCTTTCTTACCCCTATGGATAGAATGGTACAGCCAAGAAAGAAATAATTCTCACATACTTAGACCAAGGCTAAATGGTTAAAAAGCATAATTACCACAGCTTTCAAGAATGATAATGATGAGGACATATCCATCAAGATGAAAACATATTAACAAAACAATGCCAAGTGCTCAACACCCTCTAGCACATCCTTATATAACCTACCTCATGAGACAGGGGTGGGAAGAATACAGGAGCGAAAATACTTGCCACGTTAATAAAACAGGCTCAAAATACTTTATACCAGCCATTTTGACTCCGAGGTTTCTTAGACTTACTATTTGACAAACTAATTTCAAATAATTATAAGAGAGCAAAATCTGTGAAAGCAATAAGAAAAATCATGAAAAAGAAACGTCCGAAACAAAGGCCACAGAGAAAATACGACCAAATGTGTCAAATCTTCCATAAAGTGACTTTTTTAAAGCAGGAGGTGGTGGTGTGGAGGAAGGAAAGAGATGTGACTTTAATATTAAATGTTATTAGAGTTAGCAAGCATTACCTCAAGACTATTTTTCTCTTTGATTTACATAAAGGTCAACCTCTGACTGAAAAATTTGAGTCACAGGTGGGATATTTAATTTCCTAGATGACCTCTCGTGGTCATCCAGGACACACATTGGCATGTGAAGTAAGAGCTGTTTGTATTACAAAGTACAAAACGATCAAATAACAAGAAGGATCCTGAAAATGTCCTTTAAGAAAACAGAAATTTTCACTAGATAAAATAAATTTAGAGTACCATCAAAACATTGAAAATGCATGCCATTAATTCTGAAATTCTATTTTTAGGAATGTACCCTAAAGAAAGAATTTGACAAGGGCTCAAAAACGTTATGAATAGGGAGGTTTCTTTGAGGATTGGTTAATAAAAGGGTATCATGGCCAACAACGCCAACTCGTTAAACAAATCATGGACCATCCATATAGTGACATATTAATGCAGCCATCAAGAATAATAATGATGACATATGTATCAAAAAGAAATGTGTTAGCAAAATACTGTTGAATTAAAAAGCACATTACAATCAGAGTAAAATAGCATAATTGTTGATGCCCTCTTGGTTAAAAAATGATGTGTGTGTGTTTGTCTGGAAACTATGTAAATAAATAAAGGATTAGAGGTCAATCTTTGGTTGGTGAAGTTATAGATTTCTCAAACAAATTAATTTCCTATTTTGTTCTATAATAAATAAGCATTACTTTGTAATAATGAATGCATTTTTTCATAAAAATTAATATGCATAAAGGCATGTTGATCCACGAGATTATAGCCAATTTCACACAAATGTTATAAAAGAAGCATTTTTCCTCATCCCAACCACACATATCTATAACAGACTTTGCAAATAGGATAATCTTTCTGACTCACTCACATGTTTTTCTTTTCCTCTAAAACGTTGAAAGACAATGCAATATCCTGTGTACGCTTTTTTCTTAGAGTTTTATTTTTTAAGCACGCCTTAATTTACCAAAACAAAAAAGCATCCCATAGACTTATTTTTACTCTTGAAAGAATAGAGAGTTTTTATCTAGATGATTTTATAATAGAGTCATATTAAGTCTAAAGTTAAATATCTAAAAATACTTGACCATTCTCTCCACCACTGCCAAATTACTCAGAGCATGTTTCATCTTTTATGTAATGTTGGAAAGAATGATTTCTCGAAGACACCTGAAAGCAACAGCCAGTAGAAGCCTGAGAAAAGCAGACTTTGTCAGGATTATGTGTGTCTAGATACAGAAAAACTTGCTACACCTGAGTGATGACAAGTAACCTGAGCAAGTAACAGATAATCCAGGTCAATTTCCCTCTAAACTGAGCAGCAGATATCCAGAAAGTAAGTAAATTTGACTCTTGGTTTAATAGGCTATGTTTATCCAATTGCGCATAGCAATAATGTTAAAGTATTTATAATACTCAATTATGGAACTCCAGACCAGTTATCATTAGGGTCAATTCTGGCTCTAGCGAATAATATTTTTTCCTGTTATATCTTGACCAGTTTTATTGACTTGGGAGGAGTTGAAATTTAACACCAGTCAACACTTGGTTCCTTTGTTAACAGGACCCAAACTAATAGGGATCATTGAAATTAGCGGATGTTTTCTCTTACATTCAACTTCCTCGTCCACTAACCCTGTTTATCAGAACAGTCAAACCACAGGATAAACTGATCCAGCCCCTGGCTTCTGGTTGAAATGCTTAATTGCAGTGTCCTAAATACAGAAGAATAAGAAAAGAATCTAGATCGTGCAAAACCACACTTAAGCTCAGAGCTAAATTATTTAGAATCAGCTATATTCATCAGAAGATGAAAACCACAACACTTAACAGAAAACTTCAAACCAGAGCTCTCAAATTTGCACAAAACCGTTAAGTTACACCTGGAATAAAGTGAAACCAGAAACACCACTAAATTTCACTTCGTTTGCTCGCAAAGTGGCTTAATAAACTTCAGCCTTACTTCCCAGAGACTCTTCCTCACCTGGACACATTGGCTCGAAGTTGTAGGAAGAAAATATGGCGAACTCCTGACTATCGTGTCATGTAATTGACACAACATCTTTAATCACATTCTCCAGATGTCAACCTGCTCACAATCTGCTTCTTGAATCACAAATTACTTAGGGTGAGGGGAAGCAGTGAAAAATTGGTATCATGTAAATTCAAAGAAAATTTCCTTTGACAACTTCCATCTGGCACATTGCATTTGACAGTGGCAATCCTCATTCTCTTCTGTGTGTATGATGTAAGTCATCATGACTGGCACGATCCAGATATATCACGTCAAAGGAGCACTCTGCCGAGAACACTCCATGGGAAGTAACTTTTTTCGTGGGTAATGAATATATTATAAATATATGTTATATTTCGTGTTCCTTGACATGACATAGCCTGGAGCTATGACATGCCAAGCATTTTTGTCAAATTATTTTATTTTTGTCATTTGGCTGGTGAGTAATTATGTATAAAGAAATATTCTAGGATCACAGTTTTTTCACCACATGTAAAGTAAGTAGATCATTGAAGCTCAGGCTGGGCGTGGAGTGGGAAGAGGAAGAATTATTAGAAAAATAATTTATGTTCAAAATATTGTATAATTCTTTTTAACTCTTCAGAGACATTTTATATAATATCTCAGATAATTGGAGTCAAATGAACAAAATTGTATGTCTCCACAAACCAAATTCATCAAGTAAATATTCAATTTACTCATTGTTTTAGTTATCTGCTGCTGTGTAACAAATTACCCCAGAGGGTTAGTGGTTTAAAACAACATTTATTATCTCCTGGTTTCTCTCGACCAGGAATCCAGGCACAGCAGAGCTGGATATTCCAGCTCGGAGCATCACTCAAGGCTCAGTCATCTCAACGTTCTCCTGGAAAGGATTCACTTTCAAGATGGTTTATGTGGTTGTCAGCAGGATTCAGATCCTAAGACGTTGTTGGACTCAGACCTCAGTTTCTCATGAGTTGTTCTCTGGAGGTCTCCCTGAGTTCCCGACCACATGGGCCTCTCCACCGAGCATCCCACAACATGACAGTCAGCAAGAGAGCAAGAGGAAATGCAAGACAGAGAATGCTAGCAACCCAAAAACAGAAGGGATATCCCATGCCTTTTGCCTTTTCTGTTCATTAAAAGCAAGTCATTAGGTCCAGCTCATACTCAAGGGCAAGGGATTACACAAGAATGTGAACACCAAGAGAGGCGTTCATTGGGAGTTATGTCAGAGGCTGCCTACCATGTTCACTCACACCTTTGTCATGAAAATGAGTAGGCCAAATAACATTTTTTTATCCTTATACTTAATACATATGGAATCATGATCCCTTGCTAGAGAGTTAATCTCCAACCAAAAAAAATGATTTGTTTTACAATAAAGCCAACTGATGTAATCAGCAAAGGGTCTAAACTTATGCTAAAGGAGAAAGTGTAAGGTAGCAGTTGGTAATATAAAATGGATATCACTTTCCTAGGATCATTCTTTCTGGTTCTTTTACCTCAAATATTCATGTCACATTTCTTCCTTTCCCTGGCAAGATGGTGTCAAAATTAACATTTATGGGCTGGCCCGGTGGCTTAGCAGTTAGGTTCACACACTCCACTTAGGCGTCCCAGGGTTCACAGGTTCACATCCTGGGTGCAGACCCACACATTGCTCATCAAGCTACACTGTGGCAGCACCCCATATACAAAGTAGAGGAGGATTAGCTCAGGGACCATCTTCCTCAAGCAAAAAGAAGATTGGCAACAGACCTTAGCTCAAGGGACAATCTTCCTCACACACACACACACAAATTAACATTCAATGCTGAGAGAAGCATTGACCTTTTAGCATTTAATGGTTATCACCCACACACTGACTATTGAAATGGGTATTACCAGAGTCAAAAGTTCAGACTGACAAGCAACTACCTCCATTTATAACTAATACAGCAGGATTATCTCTGCTTACTTAATAAACATACCATCAAATAATATAAAGATAGAACACTAATATGTCCAAATAATACTAACGAATTAACATTGAGTCCTTCACTGTGAGCCAAGCACTGTTCTAAAGCACTTCACCACCTAATACATGTATTCACATATATACTTATTCATGTATGGAAGTCTATGCACAAACTCAGGAAACTCCTATTAATTGATGGCTATTAACACTATTGGTGTATTTATAGTCTATTTATAGTGCAACTAGATGAATGGTACTCAACTGTTTCAAAGCCTACAATTTCTGCTTTTCCTCTTCCGTCAGCAATGAGACCCCCCCCCAAGTAATAAAAGATGTCAAGATAATTACAGAGTCAGTATAAAGTGACGCTGCCTACTTCATACTCAACTAGACTGGTTTACACACGTTTTGAATTTGATTCCTTGAAAAGAATAAAATACTATGCTTGGAGAGTTGGTTATTTTATTTCCGCTCAAGGAAATTATTTTCAAATTCCCACAATTGCTTTTTTAATCCTGAGGTGATTTGCTTTGCCTTCCTATCAGTGCATACATATTACTAGAGAAGGAATGAATGCTTTTGCATTTGCTCTTTCTGGTGCAAAATTTATATTGATATATAAAATAGACACTGAAGTGTATCATAATTTTTTTAAGTAAAATAAATGCTATATCATCAGCTCTAAATGTTGGTGGGATGTCTACTGCATTTAAAGTGCTCTACTAAAGCTGCTTGAAATTTTTCCATTTTTTAAAATTCCACACTTTGTCAAAAACTTCAATACTAATAAATTCATGTGTTGATTTTTAAAAAATAGCAGCTAAATAAGAAAAACAGAAGTTCACCTCTTGTAGATTACTGTGATTTCTAAAAGGCAAGCTCAAAACCACACATCTTTCCCCTTGCCTTCAAGACTGGCTAGCTGGTGAGTTGCTTGGCAATCGATCACAGCCCCACCTTTTCCCTGCCATTCATAACCCGCTGTATTATGCATACATTCTTCTCTTCTCAAAAGGAGCCATTTTACTCTGAACACCATCTATGTTTATAAAGAAGACAATTTCTACCCCTACTTTCTTTTGCAAAAATAAAAAATATATATATTACTGTCTTCGACATTTCCAGTCATTTTCAGATTACTGACATAATGAATTCCTGTTTAGTAAAGGGATAATCCTGTTTTTTTCCTGCTCCCCTCCATGAAACCCTTGGAGATACACTCTAACAGATGTGACTGCTCATGTGACGTTGAAGAAGTACTTCCACGTTAAAGGACAAAAGCAGAAAAGAACATTTCAGAGAATGAAAAGAAATGATTCTCTAGAGAAGTCAAAGTTGTTAGCAGAGAATGTAGAATTAGGAAGATAAAAGAAACAGCTTTCCAAGATCTTCTGGTGAATTTTATTGCAGAAATATTTCACTTAAACATAGTATCTGCTAAAATGAGTTACAGGGGCAGCCTGGTGGCACACTGGCTAAGTTCACAGATTCTGCTTCAGCAGCCCCAGGTTCGCTGGTTGGGATCCCAGGCGCGGACCTATGCACCACTTATCAAGCCATGCTGTGGCAGTGTCTGACATACAAAGTAGAGGAAGATGGGCATGGATGTTAGCTCAAGGCCAGTCTTCCTCAGCAAAAAGAGGAGGAATGGCAGCAGATGTTAGCTCAGGGCTAATCTTCCTCAAAAAAATAAAGTGAGTTAGAGATCAAAGAAGTTAGCCTCTCTGGGTTCTGATTTAGTAGTGATGAAAAAATGTCATCGATTAAAAAATTGAACTAAAAGTATAAATTGACTATTGGGTTTGTTCACAAACTAACAGCACTAGAAATCAGAATCACTTAACTATTTACAAACTAGGTGATTTTAAAATAGCATAATTTTAATGAAAAACTCAGCCATTTAAAATCGCATCTTTATTCTTATTAACCATCCATTTCATATGCATTCATATCTTTTCCAAGGTATTTTTCTGTTCCCTTTTGCTGAATTTACGGTTTCCATGACTAGGTAAGGCACCATCACTCCTGTTTAGAGTTATATACAAAATTCTCCTGGGATTGATCCAAATTCTTACTCCCTTGATCCTTAATTGCTGAGATTTCTGGATCAAAGTGTGACCACATACTTACTTCCTTTAACTAATTTTCAGCAGTCCTAAAGCCCTTCTCTAAAAAATTAAGATTCAGAGAAAAAGAAAACTTTAACCCTGAATCTTGGATCAGACATAAACACAAACAATGTCCTCATAAACAAGCACCCAACAAATGTTGATGGTATCTTGAGGACACTTTATCACTTTTTTGAAAGGCAGCAAACAAACAAAATTGGCCAGACGAGAAATTCCTCTATTTTTTTTTTCGAGGCATGCATTTTGGTGAGGAAGATTGGCCCTGAGCTAACATCTGTTGCCAACCTTCTCTCACTTTTTTTTTCTCCCCAAAGCCCCTATACACAGTTGTATATCTTAGTTGTAAGTCCTTCTAGCTCTTCCATGTGGAATGCCGCCACAGCATGGCTTGATGAGCTGTGTGTAGGTCCACACCCAGGATCCGAACCTGCAAATTCTGGGCCACCACAGCGGAGAACATGAACTTAACCACTACGCCACTGGGCCAGCCCCCAATATTCCTCAATTTTATAGAGTGGGTGTCACATCTCTACCTGTATCTACCTACATCCAGTAATCAAAGGGTAGCAGCAATACCTGATATTCATTTGGCAGTTTGTAGTTTGACATACAATATTTCATTTGATCCTATAAATTCATTATTAAATAAACACATTACACACATTTGCATACTAATAGTTCCTCTCCCTCCATGAAAGCCTATAAAACAAAATACCACCATACATAGTATATTTTATACATAGTATAATATATACAGTGTATAGATTTTCTTTTTAACAAAGTATTCACCCCCTACTTACTAGTCTTTTGATATTGGCAGTAAAAGTTTGAAAATGGCCACTTTAAACCTAAAGCAATCTTTTTCTGTGCTGGTATATGGGGTCTTCCTGCTTCCAGCAGAGATGTGAATTGCTCTAAGCATCTTAAAAATATTCCCATTGGTAGAACCATCCATCTAACTAACACACAGAAGAACTTGTTCCAGAAATTGCTTACTCTGATTTTTAATGATCAATTCCAAATTTTCCACATTTAGTCTCTTTTTTATTTTCCTCACTTGCATTTTCTAATTGACTTCCCATCTGATTTACTGTTCAGAAAATATCCCATGAACTTTCAGCAGCTCCTAACTCAACTTCAGTGTTATTTATTTATTGTCAATTCACATGTTTGTGGGCGATAAGAAGAAATTCTCTATGTTCCTTAGTTTGATGGATGTGACAATTTCGGCACTGACTCTGACCTCTTCTTTTTTTAACCTTGCCCTAGCAATGAGCCTGTGGGTTCGAATGAGGTCCTTTTTCTTATAAAAATTCTCTTTTTGGGCCAGCCCCGTTGCCTAGTGGTTAAGTTCGGTGCACTCCACTTAGGCAGCCTGGGTTCATTTCCTGGGCACGGACCTGCACCACTTGTCTGTCAGTGGCCATGCTGTGGCAGCAGCCCACATACAAAAAGAGGAAGATTGACACAGATGTTAGCTCAGAGTGAATCTTCCTCAAGCAAAAAAATAAAATAAAAAAAGAGGAAGATTGGCAACAGATGTTAGTTTAGGGTGAATCTTCCTTAGAAAAAAATTTAAAAAAATAAATAACCCTAGACCTTGACGTTAGACCGTACACAAAAATCAACCCACATGATCATAGACTTAAGAGGTAAAACTGTAAAACTTCCAGAAAAAAACATAAGAGAAAATCTTTGTGGCCTTGAGTGAGCAAAGATTTCTTACAAATGATACCAAAAGCATAACCCATAAAAGAAAAAGTTGATAAATTCAGCTTCATGAAAATTAAAAACTCTTATGGTTCAAAAGATATAATTAAGAAAATGAAATATAAACACAGACTGGGAGAACACTTCCAATGGGTGAATTATATGGTATGTAAATTGTAATTCAATAAAATTGTAAAAAAAAAAAAAGATCCTGTGATCCTTAAGTCAGTGCTTTTCAAACCGAGGCTTGTGAACACCCAGGGTACAGGATTAAACACAATACCACTCTAAAACATTCATTTTACTCACTGGTGATTTCACACATTAATGGTAAACAGTATTGTTTCATGAAAACAAACATACATGCTATAGGATGTGGTCATAAATGAAAACAACCCAAAAGAGAACTGAGGCAATTTATTCAGAGCTTGCTATAGCAAGGGAGTCACCCCATCTCTTGTGTTTGGCAGACTCAGAAGCAGGCAGGGGAGTGGGGAAGCGTTGCCATGAGAAAAATGGAACGCTTCAGGCGTGCTCTGATTGGTGGCTGTTGCCATGGGGACACGGGAGGCGGGCTAAATGGAAGCAGGGCAGCTTATGTGATACTTGGCTTTCTCTGGTTGGTCCTGAGTTGGAAGTTGGAGCAAAAAGCAGGGAAGCTGGAGGTCACCGGCCAAGTCCTCACCGTTCTGGCCTTTTGTTGCATGGGTTGTGGTTTGGCTTCAGGGAAAAGTTGCTAAAGAAATTGTGGTTTGGCACCCAGGCTTCTTGTGTAGGTCAGAGTTCTATTGTCATGTGTGCTTTGGCCACTGTCTGTTTCTATATTCTGTCTCTCAAGAGTAACATGCAAAACCTGACCAGCAAAAAACAAACAAACGTTGCTGTCAGGACCATACTTTGCTCCTTTGTTCCTCCTTCTCTCTCAGATGCCCCTCACACCCCAAGCAAACAGACCGCCAACGGTCAGCTACGCTAGTTTTCTAGACGATCTGAAATTGTCTTAGGTTCAAGCCGATGTTATCATTTCTCCCAAATCTGCCACATATTTTTGATGAGGGGGACAACAGGTTACCTTTAGAGAAAGCCCTCCTTGTGCCCCTGGTCTCTTACATTCCCTCCCTTTACCCCACCGGCCAGATAGAATGAGGGGGTCCCACCTGTGTTTTGTGACTTCTCACATTTCAGTAGCTTTCTGTGATCCTGCATATCATTTTGGTCATTATCCATAATAACAAGAACAAAATGTGTTACCAGCAACATTGAAAGTACTAGTTTATTTAATCCTCATCTTACGAAAAATACATCATTATGCCATTTTAGACATAAGGGAAGTGAGACTTGGCAAGGCTAAATAATTTATCCAAGGTCACAAGGTGAGTGACGAGCTAGGAATTCAGCCCCAGGTCTGTGTGACCACAGAGCCAGATCTTTGGCCATAATATTGGTTTCCTAAAGGAGAAAGCAATGACATAACTAATAGAAGGGACGTTTTCTTCATTCAAATATAGGAAATATGCTCTCACCTCACTCCTTTGGCATGGTCCGTGAATGCTTCAAAGTTCAGTAGTCAGCTATTCTCTACCCTTCGAGGCACACCCTGACGTGGTAAAACAAGTCCTGGGCAATTTTTTCTCAGACTTTGAAGCAAAATTCGTGCAAAGGTCTGGGATCCCTGTAAGTAATGCTAGTGGCTTGCAGTTTCTCAACATTTAGTCATTCCTTGAGAACAAGTGTTGATTTATAGATACAGATAAGAGTGTCACTACGCCTAATTTTATTGGATTGGTGATATGGATTTCTGCGTGTGCAACTGAATAATCGCACAAGCATGCTGGAAAAGTAGAAGGCAGCGGGACAAGAAGACCAAACCTGAGATGGGTTGACTCCATGAAGGAAGCCATAGGAATGAGTCCACAGAAGCTGAGTAGGGCTGTGAGAACAGGACATTGTGGACGTCCCTCATTCACAGGGTCACCAGGAGTCGGGGCTGACTTGATGGCACATAACAACAGTTGAAAGTAGCAACTAAGAAGTTTCCAGAAATACTGGTTGTGAAGAAAGGAGGCCTAGAAGCATCTTCTCTCTTGAAGTTTTTCACCTCTTAACTGTTTACTTTAGAGGGCTTCTCCACACCCTCCCCCTGCCCAGCCCATTCACACCAATCCCCTGTTAAAATAAAGGGAGGTGGGTCAGATTATTGAAGGTCTCCTCCCCATGTCACTGTCCCTCTACATGTCATACCCCCAGGCCCAGCCCACACTCACTGCTGCCATAGCTAACTGGTACAGTTCATCTGTGACAGTTTTAGTTTAAGGAAGTTCCTCATGAACGTGAGCTATTCCTGAAGAGAAAATACACAGCCTTGGCCTACTAAGTTCCAGTAGCACTACAGGCTCTTATCCTCTTGATCAGATTTCTGTCACAAATGCCACTTTTCTGCAGACCTGAATCTCTCACAAACCTCTACCTTCAGGATTATGTTCCTACACACTAGCCATTTGGTTTCGTTTCAGTCAATTTATTAATCACCTTCTTACCATGGAAAATCCTCAACCAGTGTGATGTCATTAATAATGAGGGGTAGTGAAATAATTTTAACAGCAATAATTAGAATGTCAATCATGCAAATGGTTTACTTTCTCTCATAAATTAGAATAGAATCAAGGTTATCCCCAGAATAGCTCCACTGTCTCACTTACTTGTTTTCCTATCTGTTTTCTAAAATTGGAAGAAATTGTTGAAGCCGCAGGTAGAGAGAATTAGACGTAACCTGCAATTTATTTTTCCTCTGCCACATCCCTTAGCAAGCCATCGTTAACGATATGCTGTTAATAACTATAGCAATTATGAATCATCGTAGTGTTTTTGGTGCTGATATTGTATTTGCTTCCATTTTCATTTTAGTTTTACCCGTGGATGAATTTTTATTAAGAAAGAAGAGATAAAGAAAGCATGGCAGTGCATCTGTATCATGGGTTTTCAAATATCTTCTACGTAAAGGAAGAAGGAAAACTTTTTTCAAAGGAAGATTTTTGTAGAACCCCAACATATAAAACAGATACATGTGGAATTGCTCGAATTCAAAACTGGGCAGGGCACCAAGCTGCCCACTTAGCCTCTAGCTGCTCCCCTTTGGTGACACCTAAGGCCCAACCACAGAACCCCAGGGTTCCACTGATGGTCATTTGAAAACCAGTGATCTCCATTGACCTGATACATGAGCCACAATGATGCTGTCGATGTTGAGTGACAGTCCAAATGGCTAAACAAAATGAAGACCAAGTGACGATGCTGGTGGTATTAGCCATGATGTTCTTCATGTGATGTGTAAACATTTTTAATTAGCAAGAGGGTTTATTTAATAATAGCACTTTCTTGAAGAGATATCGGCACTCCTCTGTTCTCCACAGTACCATTCACAAGAGCCAAGATATGGAAACCATCTAAATGTCCACCAACAGATAAATGAATAAAGACGTGAAAGACATATAATATATACACACACACACATACACACACAACGGAATATTATTCAGTCTATTATTCAGCCTTAAATAAGAAGGAAATCCTACCATATGCAACAACGTGGATGAATCTGGAGGAGATTATGCTAAGTGAAATAAAACAGACACAGATAGACAAATAACGTCTGATCTGACTTATGTACACAATCTAAAAAAGTCAAACTCATTAAAGCAGAGAGTAGAAGGGTGACTGAAGGGCAAGAGGGAGGAGGAAATGGGGAGACGTTGGTCAAAGGTACAGTGGCATAATTGTCTGTAGTACTTGTTGCTCTATTTCTCCATAACATTTTCAGAGGGTCAACATCAGAATATGTCCGTTTGAGTGTGTTGTGGCAGGAACAGCACGTGTTGAAATAATTCATTTTCTCTGTTTGGAGTACTTACTCTTACCCTACCTCATCTTTATTACCCTTTTATTCAAGGCCTTGGTTCCATTGTTACGAAATTGATTCAATGAGTTACCAAAATAGAAACATGTTATATTTTAAGCAATTCATAAAATGAACCACATACCAAAATGTATCAGGAAAGAATATTTGTCAGAGAAGGATTTGTTCTAATATTAGAATCTTTTGCACTTAGAAGTCAGCAGATTAGAAAAAACAGTATTGGGTTTAGTATTCGTCATTATTTTTCTAAGATCATTTTTTCCTCCAAACTATAAGGTCAAAATCTTGGCAACAATATCAACAAGCTTCTCAGCGTGTTTTTTTCTTCCACAGCACATCCTCTCTATAGCTTCCTTCACTCCACTCTCTGGGATGCATAAGTAATCCCCAGAAAAAACAAAGATCCAGCTATGCTTTCGTACTTTTCAATTTTCTAATACAACTGTTTCAATATGCATAAGATAACAGAAAAGAGGAAGAAAAATATTTTCCTCTTAGTTTAAACCTTGCTTGGAAAGTGGGCAAGGTTAGCAATTATAAATTACAGATAAAATTTAAAATGCAGATGGTAATTCTGTCAAAGTACATCCAAATCTTCCTAAAGGTTATCTCACTCAAACTAGGGCTTGCTATCCTTTTTCCACATTCACTTTGTGAACAGCCAAAGCAAGAATTATTCATAGCGTGAAGGAAAATCTTTGAGATGTGCCTTATATTTTAATTTCAATCCAGCCTTGTTGGGGTTTATCTTCTTGACCCCAAAGAAAAATTCCATTTCAGAAGGAATAGACTATGTCTAGTTAGCAAGCACCTAAAAAGCGGATCCTGAATTTTGCTAGCAAAGTGATCATTGAATAGTAAGGGCTCAATGTATGCATTTGTTCAATCAACTAATTAATATATTGGACTCTCAAGGATTTCCCTCTCTCACTGGCTTCGTAATAATACATTAGATGGGAAAGAAGACACAAAACACACAAGCCTAAGCTTTTTCCCTCTTCCTTCTGAGAAGAAGGTAAAACTTCTCCCTCAAGCTTAGAGTTACTGGAGAGAATCATTTTTCCATTTTATTCATCTCTCACTCTCTTTGTGGGTCACCGCCCCCCCCCCCCCCGCCCCACACTCCCCACAGGGAAAGATTCACCCTGAACTAACATCTATTGCCAATCTTCTTCTTTTTTTTCTTTTTCTCCCCAAAGCCCCAGTACATGGTTGTATATGCTAGTTGTAAGTCCTTCTACTTCTTCTCTGTGAGCCACCACCACAGCATGGCAACTGACAGATGGGTGGTGTGGTTCCACAACTGGGAAACAAACCCAAGCCACCGAAGCCGTGAGAGCACCAAACTTTAACCACTAGGCCATCAGGGCTGGCTCTCTTTGTGTATTCTTGCTGGTCCACATACACATTACTAAACTCTTCACAGGTACAGAGATAAATTTTAAATTAAGATGCAGAAGATTTGTCTTGCTGTAATATTGGACTGTTGGCCTTTTAAATATTGTTGTTTGTAATCATATATTTATTTATATCCCAATTCATCCAAAGAGAGTTTGAAATGTCTTACTTTCCTATGTCCTTTGTGCACCTGATTTAATTAATTGTATCCAATACTTACCCCAGCACTGTGGGGGTTTAAAAACATGAAGAACAGGATGTCCCCGCATTCCAGGAACGACAGATCCAGTAGAATAAAGAGATATGAAGAGAAATTACTCTGAAGAGACCGACTCTGATAAGTGATATAATAGGGCTACAGACAAACTAACTACAAGAGTGCTAGGAAGAAAGGGTCACTCCCTCGGGAAGTCAGCTCCAATGCATGCCCATTCTACTTCTATAATCCTGAGGGCATTTGCTAGTACTGATTCATCTCGATGTCCCACATCTTCTGCATCAGAATATAAACATTCCTAAGGACAATTTTGAATCATCAGGAATATGGTTAAATTATTTAATTCCTTCTTTATACTAAAGTTAGAAGGTATATATTACATTTTCTAGGATTTCAATATAAGTAGGTTGAAATCAAATCATTTTTAGCTCAATTTTTGCTTTTCAGATATCCAGAAATGTCATTTATCCAGAATACTTAATTCCCCTAGAACTCTGGATGAGTTGAATGTGGCTGTATATTCCTATTCTTTCACTTTATGCTTTAATTCTTTTGAATGTTGTATCTTTAAATAAGCATTCTCAATAGGATTATACACATTGCCTAATACAATTCTGGCTGTATAATAGGCATTCAGTTTTGCTGATATGTATACAATTTTAAGTTTCTCAAAAAGTATTGATTGTGCAAAATTCAGTGCAATTCTGACAAAATTGAGAAAGATGTGCATTACATCTCAGTTCTAGAGAAAAAAACAATAACCTAAAAACCCTTCAATAAGAGAATAGTTAAACAAATTATGGCACATAAACACAAAATATAGTGCTTCCTTTAATAAAAATTGAGATATATTAATATATACTTAGATGAAGAAGTATCTCCAAGTTTTAGCTTCTGGTCAAGATGGGGTAACAGAAACCAGATTTACACTACCCTTCCCCACCAAAAGAAAAAAACTCAAAAAACAGTCAAAATATACAAAACAATGGCTTTCAAGACATTGAACATCAGGCACGAAGGGCAATAATCCCTGAGGGACAAGTAATAATCCTATGACCTTACTGTAGAGCATTTCCAGGCCATGGTACAGAGTGGGGGAACCCAGATGGAGCTCATTAGCTCCCCCAGATACGAAGACAGATCTGGGAGTCTGGGAGGTCAAGGAAGCTAGAGTTTGTAGGGTAGAGTACCATAAAGTAGAATGATGCACAGAAAGAGGGCGCTGAAGACTGAAGAGAGTCCCCCTCAAGTCTTCAGCTGCATACTCATCAATACTGACATGATTGTCTACATGGAAAACCCAACGATTCTACCAGAAGTCACTAGAACTAATAGATCAGTTTAGCAAGGCTACAGGATCAACATACAAGATCAGCATACAAGAATCAAATGTATTTCTATACACTAGCAACAAACAATTAGAAACTAAAAATGATCATTGAAAATAACATCATACCTCACTACTAAGTGGGATTTATGCCAGGCATGCAAGACTAGTTCAACATTCAAAAATCAATGAATGTATACAACACCAAAAGTACACTCAACAAAAGCGTAAAGTCAAGAAGCAGGACTACATCAAGCTAAAGAACTTCTGCACAGCGAAGAAAACAATCAGCAAAATATAAAAGCAACCTACATGATGGAAGAAAATATTTTCAAGCCAGATATCTGATAAGGGGTTAATATCCAAAATATATAAGGAACTCATACAACTCAACAGCAAAAACAAAAAACTAATATTCTGATTCAAAAAGAAGCAAATGACCTGACTACACATTTTCCAAAGAAGACAAACAAATGGTCAGAGGGCATATGAAAAGGTGCTCAACATCACTAATCATCAGGGAAATGCAAATCAAAACCACAATGAGATATCAGTTTACACCTGTTAGATGGCTATTATCCAAAAGACAAGAGATAACAAGTGTGGGCCAGGGTGTGAGGAAGAGAGAATCCTAGTATACTGTTGGTGGGAATGTAAATTGGTACAGGCATTACGGAAACAGAATGGAGATTCCTCAAAAAATTAAAAATAGAACTACCATATGATAGAGCAATCCCATTTCTGGGAACATATCCAAAGGAAATGAAATCAGTATCTCAAAGAGATATCTGTACTCCATATTCACTGCAGCATTATTCACAATAGCCAAGATAAGGAAACAACCTAAGTGTTCATCCACAGATAAATGGATTTTTAAAATGCCATACACACACACACACACACACACACACAGTGGAATATTATTATTCAGCCATAAAAAAGGAAGGAAATTCTGCAATTTTCAACAACCTGGATGAACCTGGAGGACATTATGCTAAGTGAAATAAGCCAGATACAGAAAGACAAATACTATATGAACTGACTTATATGCAGAATCTAAAAAAAAAAAAAAATCCAAACTCATAGACCACAGAGTAGAATGTGGTTCCCAGGGGTTGCAGGGTGAGGGAAATGGGGAGGTGTTGGTCAAAAGGTACAAAATTTCAGTTATGCAAACTAAATAAGTGCTGGAGATCTAATGTACAGCATGGTGACTATAGCTAATGATACTGTATTATATACTTGAAATTTGCCAAGAGAGTAGATCTTAAGTGTTCTCACCACAAAAAAAAAAGGTAACCGTGTGAGGTGATGGATCTGTTAATTAACTTGATCATAGTAATCATTTCAAAATGCATATATATATTAAATCATCACATTGAACATCTTTAAAAAATATGTACAATGTAAATTAAATATGTACATTTTTTTTTTGGTGAGGAAGATTGGCCCTGAGCTAACATCTGTTGCCAATCTTCCTCTTTTTGCTTGGGGAAGATTGTTGCTGAGCTAACATCTGTGCCAATTTTCCTCTATTTTATGTGGGATGCCACCACAGCGTGGCGTGGCTTGATGAGTGGTGCTAGGTCCACACCTGGGATCCAAACCTGTGAACCCCAGGCCACCAAAGCAGAGCATGCAAACTTAACCACTGCACCACAGGGTGAGCCCCAAATATGTACAATTTTTATTTGTCAGTCACACCTCAATAAAGCTGGGGAGAAAAAAAGAAAAGAAAATCAGTTAATGTAATCCATCACGTCAACAGGCTAAAGAAGACAGACGACATGATCATATCAAGAGACGCAAAAAAAGCATGTGACAAATCCAACAGCCATTTATGGTAAAAAAAAAAAAAAAAAAACCTCACATCAAACTATGAATAGAGGGGAACTTCCTCAACTTGTTAAAGAACATCTACAGAGAACCTACAGCTAATATCAGATTTAATGGTAAGAAACTAGAAGCTTTCCCACTAAAATCAGGAACAAAACAAAGATTTCCCCCCTCACTGCTCCTTTTCAACATCATACTGGAAATGCTGGCTAATGCAATAAGACAAGAAAAGGAAAGAAAACGTATACAGATTAGGAAGGAAGAAATAAAACGGTCTTTGTTTAAAGATGACATGATTATCTATGTTGAAAAGCCAAAAGAACTGACCAAAAAATTCCTGTAACTAATAAGCAATTATAGCAAGGTTGCAGGATACAAGGTTAATTTACAAAAGTTAATTACTTTCCTATATACCAGCAATAAACAAATGGACCCAGAACAGTCAACACATTATTGAAGAAGAACAAAGTCAGGGCACTGATACCAGCCCGTTTCAAGACTTACTATAGAAAGCTACAGTAATCAAGACAGTGTGGTACTGGCAAAAGAACAGACAAATAGATCAATGGAACAAAACAGAGATGTCAGAAACAGATCCACACAAATATAGTCAACTGATTTTTGACAAAGGAGCAAAGGCAGTACAGCAGAGAAAAGGGAGTGTTTTCAACAAATGATAACAGCTGGATATCCATATGCACAACATAATATTGACACAGACTTTACACCCTTCACAACAATTAATTCAAAATGGATCACAGATCTAAATGTAAAGTGCAAAACTCTAAAACTCCTAGAAGAAAACATAGGAGGAAATCTAAATGACCTTGGGTTTGACAATGACTCTTTTTAGATACAATACTAAGAGCATAACTCATGAAAGAAGGAGTTAATAAGCTTCTCATTCAAGAGAATGAGAAGACAAGCCATAGACTCGGAGGAAATATTTGCAAGACATATATCGGATAAAGAACTCTTACAAAATATACAAAGAACTCTTAAAACTCAAGAAAATTAACAACTCAATTAAAAACTGGGCAAAAGATCTGAACAGACACCTCACCAAAGAAGATATACAGGTGTAAATTAGCATACGAAAACACAGTCCACATCTTATGCTATTAGGGCATTGCAAAATAAAACAACAATGAGATAAAACTACACACCTATCAGAATGGCAAAAATCCAGAACATTGACAACAATAAATGCTGACAAGGATGTGGAGCAACAGGAACTCTCATTCATTGCTCGTAGGAATTCAAAATGGTACCACCACTTTGGAAGACAGTCTGGTGGTTTCTTACAAAACTAAACATACTCTGACAGTATTATCCAGCAATCGTGCTCCTTGGTATTTACCCAAAGGAGTTGAAAACTTATGTCTACGCAAAAACCGGCACAAGGATGTTGATAATTGTTAAAACTTGGAAGCAACCAAAATCTCCTTTGGTAAGTGAATGGATAAATAAACTGTGGTACATCCACACAATGGAATGTTATTCAACACTAAAAAGAAATGAGCTATCAAGCCATGAAAAGATACGGAGAAATCTTAAATGCATATTACTAAGTGCAAGAAGTCAATCTGAAAAGGCTACATACCATGTGATTCCAACTATACGGCATTCTGGAAAAGGCCAAACTATGGAGACAGTAAAAAGATTAACGTTTGCCAGGGACTGGAGGGATAAATAGGAAAAGCACAGGGGATTTTTAGGGCAATGAAACTTTCTCCATGAAACTATAATGGTGAATAAACGTCATTATACATTTGCCACAATCCATAGGATGTACAACACCAAGAGTGAACCCTAATGTAAACTATGGACTGTGGGTGATAATGAGGTGTCAGTTAGGTTCATCAACTGTAACACATGTACTCCTCTGGTGGGGATGTCGACAGTGGGATAGGCTCTGCGAATGTGGGAGCAAAGGGCATATGGGAACTGCTTGCACTTTCAGCTTAATTTTGCTTTGAACTTCAAATAGTCTTTAAAAAATTCTATTTTTTAAAAAAGATGGAATCAAAAAACATGAAATGCTGAAGGATAAACCAAGCTGCCAAAACATGAGAAAGACCTGTACACTTAAAACTACAAAACACTGCTAGCGGAATTAAAGAAGACTGAAGTAAACGGAGAGACGCACCATGTAATGAGGTGGAACGCTCAGGGTTGGGAAGATTTCAGTTCTCCCAAATTGATTTCTAGCCCATCACAATCACACCAAAATCTCAGCAGACTTTTTTGTAGATATTGACAAACTGCTTCAGAATTCATATGAAAATGCAAAGGACCTGGAATAGCCAAAAAAAACTTCTAAAAAGAACAAAGTTGGAAAGTTAATGTTATCTGATTTCAAGACTTATTTTAAAGCTACAGTAATCAAGATACTATGATATTGGCTTAAACACAGACAAATAAATCGATGCAACATGTTATAATATCCAGAAATAAATCCACGCATATATGGACAACTGAGTCTTAGCAAATGCGCAAAGGCAATTTAAGTGGAGAAAGGATAGCTTTTTCAATAAATAGTGCTGGAACAATTGAATATCTAATGAAAAAAATTCAATCCATGCCTCACCAAACATAAAAATTAACTCAAAATGGATCACAAATCTGAATTCAAAACCTGAAACTTTAAAACTCCTAGAAGAAAACACAGGAGAAAGTTTCTGTAATCTTGGCTTAGGCAAAGCTTTTGTATATACACAAAGAGCACCATCCAGAAAAGAACAAACTTGAAGCAGATACGGAAAACAATATGGAAATTCCTCAAAAAATTAAAAATTGAACTTCCATATGATCCAGCAATTCCATGTCTTGATATACACCCAAAAGAATTGAAATCAGGATCTCAAAGAGATATCAGCATTCCCATGTTCACTATAACACTATTCACAATAGCCAAGACATGGAAACAACCCAAGTGTCCATTGACAAATGAATGGATACAGAAATGTGGTATATACATACAATGGTATATTATCCAGCCTTAAAAAAGAAGGGGATCCTGCCATTTGTGACAACATGGATAAAACTGAAGGACATTATGCTAAGTGAAATAAGCGAGTTGCAGAAGGACAAATACTGCACGATTCCATTTATATGAGGCATCTAAGATAGTCAAACCCATAGAAGCAGAGAATGCAATGGTTTGCCAAAGGCTGGAAGGAGGGGGAAAGAGGGAGTTGTTAATGGGTATAAAGTTTCAGTTATGCTCGAGGAATAAGTTGCAGAGATCTGCTATACGGCACGATGCCTATACTTTACAATACAGTGCTGTGTGCTTCAAAATGTGTTAAAAGGGTAAATCTCACATTAAGTGTTGTTACTAAAAAAAGAAAAAAAGACACAAGGAAACTCTGGGAGGTGGTGGAAATGTCTATTACCTTGATTGTGGTGATGGTATCAAAGACGTTTGCATAATGTCCAAATTCATCAAATTGTATTTATTAAGTATGTGCAACTCCTTGTATATCAATTATACTTCAATAAAGCTGTTTTAAAAAAGAACAAATTGATAAATTAAAATGATCAAAATTACAACCTTCTGTTCTTTGAAAGACACAGCTAAGACTGAAAAGTCACAAATAAGGAAAAACTATTTGCGAATCATGTCTGATAAAAGACATACCCAGAATATATAAAGATCTCTTAAAACTCGATGCTAAGAAACAATCTAATTTTTTTAACAGGCAAAACTTTGAATAGACACTTCGCCAAAGAAGATATACAAATGGCTCTTAGCACATGAAAAGATGTTCAACACCATTAGACATCAAGGAAATGCAAGATAGAATCACATGAGATACCAATATGCATCTGTCAGAATGGCTATAGTTTTTAAAAAGACTAACCATAACAAGTGTTGGCAAGGATATGGAGGAACTGAAACTTCTCATACAATGCTAGTGGGAACGTAAAATGTACAACCACTTCAGGAAACTTGGTAGTTTCTTTAAAAATTAAGCCTTTAGGGGCCAGCCCAGTGGCATAGTGGTTAAGTACGCATGTTCCGCTTTTGCGGCCTGGGGTCCGCCTGTTCGAATCCCAGGTGCGGACGTAGCACCACTCATCAAGCCATGCTGTGGCAGGCGTCCCACATATAAAAAGTAGAGGAAGATGGGCACGGATGTTAGCTCAGGGCCAGTCTTCCTCAGCAAAAAGAGGAGGATTGGCAGATGTTAGCTCAGGGCTGATCTGCCTCAAAAAAAAAAAAAATTAAGCCTTCAATCCACTTCTTTCTACCCAAGAGAAATGAAAATGTATGCCCTTATAAAAGCTTGCACAGGAATATTCACAACTTTAGGTTCAATAGCCCAAAACTGGAAACAACCTAAATGTCCATCAACAGGTAAATGGATAAACAAAGTGTGGCATATTCATACAATGCAAAACTACTAAGCAAAAAAAAAGAAACAAGAAGGGCTGGCCCAGTGGCATAACAGTTAAGTTCACACCCTCCGCTTCAATGGCCCAGGGTTCACTGGTTCGGATCCCAGGCACGGACCTACCTACTGCTCATGAAGCCATGCTGTGGCAGGCATGCCAAATATAAATAGAGGAAGATGGGCACAGATGTTAGCCCAGGGTCGATCTTCCTCGACAAAAACAGGATTGGCAGTAGATGTTAGCTCAGAGCTAATCTTCCTCAGAAACAAAAAAGAAAAAAAGAAATGAAATATTGATACACATGGTGACATGGATGAATATGAAAATAATTTTGGTGTGTGAAAGAAGCCAGATGAAAACTGAGTGCAGACTGTATGATTCCACTTACCTGAAATTCTAGAAAACGCAAACTAATCTAAAGTGCCAGAAAGCAGATCTGTGGTTACTTCAGAGAGAGAGAAAAAAGGGACAAAAGGACAGATTACCAAAGGACACAGGAAATGTTTTGGGTGGTGGGTATGTTCATTATCTTGCTTGTGGTGATGATTTGACAGGTACAGAAATAGGTCAAAATATATCTAGATATGTGCCGTTGATTATATGTCAATTTTACCCCAATCAAGCTGTAGAAAAAAAATTAAAGATTAAAGCCAAAAATAAAATTTAAAAGTCCTCCTGGTCACACTGTCCTTCTGGGCCCCCCACTTACCCAACTTATTAAAAGTCCTCCATCCTGCAAGCCATGTGTGAGACGTGAGATTCTGCTGTTTAATCCTCTCAACTCACCACTGGCCATGTCTGCTCCCCTACACGGTTTCCATGGCTCTCCTTTATACCATCTCTAGATTTTACACACATCTTTGCCATAGCATTTATCATTCTGAACTGGAATTATTCTCCTATATGCCAAAGTTCATTGGGAACAACATAACGTCTTGTTCATTTTTTTTTTCCTTCTTCTCCCCAAAGCACCCCCAGTACATAGTTGTAGGTCCTTCTGGCTCTGCTACGTGGGACGCCGCCTCAGCATGGCTAGATGAGCGGTGCCATGTCCGTGCCCAGGATTCTAACTGACAAAACCCTGGGCCGCGAAAGTGGAGCATGCGAACCCAACCACTCACTCGGACATTGGGGCCGGCCCCTGTCTTGTTCATCTCTGTCTCCCCAGGTCTAGCATGCTGCCTGGTTGAGGAATGAATCCAAGAGTTTACAATTCTTTGAAAATATCTTTTTTTTTTCCCCTTGGCCCCGCATAATATACATAGTGCCAAAAATAAATTCAAAAGCTGAAGTGTAAACTAAATCAGAATTTAAGGGCTTATATTTAACGTCCTCAGGCTCCAGAAGAGCTTTCACAGTCCCTCTGCTTAAAATAAAAAATTTAACTTTTGACACTGTTGATACTACAGTGTTCAAAACACAACATGGTTTGAAAAAGCCACATTTGACTCTAGATTTCTCAACAGTGTTTTTTTCCTCCTCGTGTAAATGGGCCTTAAGAGGGGACCATTTTACTGCAGTGGAAACAAAGAGCAGGCAGCTTTTTCAGTCAGAGAATTGCTGAAAGGTATGGTTCAACGGTGTGAGATGAAGAACACCGAAGTGACAGGCTGCACAGGAGTTGGTAGGTAATGAAAACAAGAACCAAGTTAGCATGTCCGAAGAGAGCTGAGAAGGGTCCTGAGCTTGCAAACAGGAGGGGGTGATGCGCCTTGTAATCTAAAAGTGCATTTGCCATGTTAGTGCTGGATCAATTCAACTCGGATCAATAATCACTTCCCCAAAGTCAGGCTTGCCCTTCATAAACAGTCCAAGAAAATTTTCATAGCCTCGGCCATCAAGGTAGGTGTCTGGGATATGGCAAAACCATCCTCTGAAAAGATGGCTTTATACTTATTTTGTATGATAACATACGCTATCCTTTTCAAGGTGTTTTATAGGCTTTATTTCAAACGATCTTCGCCCCAAAGTCATGAAGACGAGGCAGAGATTAGCAGCTCCATTTCACCAGGACTCGGAGAGGCTGAAGATGATGCCCAAGGTTACACTGGAAATTAGTGACTAAGCCTGAACTTGAAACAGATCTGATTTCATACCTGTACCTGTACTCTCTCCACTGTCTTCCTCTTTATTCTTGTTGACCTTCAAGAAATTTAAGGATATTGTCTTCTCCCAATCTGGAAAAACAAAATCCCTTGCTTAGTACCCTTCAGTCTTCTGCCCTGTCTCTCCTCTCCTTCTCCTCCCAGCTTCTTAAAGGAATTCCTTGTTGATACTCACATCCTGCAATCTGGCCTCTACCCTCACCACTCATGAAGTCGCTCTCTTCAAAATCACCAATAATCGCTAAATCCGGTCCTTTCTCAGACCTCATCCTCCCACCATCCTTCAGTGTTTGGCCCTGTTAACCACAGTTCACATTTTTAAAAACTCAAAACCTGCTGGATCATCAACAGATAAAGGCTTAGGAAAATTAAATGATTCAGGCACTTTCTAGATTTTGAATAACAACAGTAAATTTTTTTTTACTGGATTTTCAGGGGTTTTTTTTTTTGGTGAGAAGGATTGGCCTTGAGCTAACATCTGTTACCAATCTTCCTCTTTTTTTTCTCCTTCCAAAGCCCCAGTACATAGCTGCACATCCCAGTTGCAAGTCTTTCTAGTTCTTCTGTGTGGGATGTCACCACAGCATGGCTTGATGAGCAGTGAGTAGGTCTGTGCCCGAGATCCGAATCGGTGAACCCTGGGCTGCCAAAGCAGAAGATGTGAACTTAACCACTACCCCACTGGGCTGACCCCAATAGCCAATAATTTTTTAAAGAATCTTTATTATAGTCTTGTGTTTTCCAAGTGAGTGCTAGATGATTTCATATATTTGGTCTCATTTTATTTGCACAATAATCCCGGGAAGCAGACATTGCCATCTCTATTTTATATCTGAAAAAAGTTAGGTTCCAAGAAACTGAAAGTTGTATCCAAAGTGACAAAGCTGATGAGTGGCTCCGGTTTCTTGATCATAGTTCTTTCTCCTCGCCATCACAGCTGCATCTCCCCTTCATAACCTGGCACTGTTAGTAATAAAGTAATTTTCCAGATAACTGAAGTTTACCAGCAAAACAAAAATGTTAAACAGAGGATTTTTTAAACCATTTTACAGATACCTTTCCAAAAATGAGTTCTTATACAAAGATCATAAACATAACCTAACTTTTCCTTAATGCCACAGTCATACCATGAACATCTATTGTTATATTCTTTGCAAAAATAAAGTTCTATGTCCGTTTTTTGTATTTCTGCTTCCTCGTTCGGCATTAGACTCTTGTTAAGTCTTGCTGATGTTTTGGCTTTTGATAATTATTTCACACTACATCTATCCTACCTCGATCTTTCAAAAAATATTAACTAGGAAATGAAATAGCCAAAGTATTAAGAACTGCTCGGGAAACATAAGTCAAATCGTTTGTGTGTGAAAACGTCCAGAATGCTGTGTGTGTCTTTGGTTAGGGGCTACTTTGAGACGTGCGTTTTGAGTTTGGGGGGTTTTATTTGTTTCTTTGTTTGTTTGTTGGAAATTTTTTGCCCTGTTTGGTGTTCCCGAGGGCATTAGTGGATATTCCACTGTGAAAGAATTGCATGGGCACATACATTTGTAAAATGCCGCATGCTATTTATTCCTTAGCCTTGGATATTCACAAGACAATTTAGTGTGTTTTTAACTGTGAAAAATACCCCGGTACTTCCCAAACATACTTGACTGCAGGACCCTGTGTCATCTCACAAGAATCATGTAGGAAGTGTTCTTCTGCAAGTAGGAGGTTGTTGCAAGACCAATGTCTGAGTAGGAAGAATATAAGAAATTTAAGTAATAAAGAATATTTTTAGGGTTATGTTCTTTCTGAGGAAAAAATAAAAACAAACTTCACTACCAATACCATTAAAAACTTTTATGGGGTCCTAAAAATGTCTTCCAAACCCAAGTAACATTTTTTTAATTATTGTAATCAATGAGTGTTATAAGATTTTTCACATTTTATTCATTCTACTCGTCTTTATGTACAGTAGTTTATAACTATCTAGCTAGCTATCTATAGCTAAATAGATGACAGATACAGATATTGTCATAGATTTTCTGGTTTTCATCTTACTTTATCTTGAAAATAGAGTGTTACATGTATCTTACAGTCAATATATGCTAGTACGAATTTATACTAAATCACCATTGAATAACAAATGTTTACACAAACCATTTTTTAAAAACAGTGAAAGCAGAATAAAAACATTTCTAGCCATCAGATTTTACCAGCTCACAGGATCTTCACCACCTCTTTCAACGTTCGCCATCATAATGACGCTGTCATCACTTTACTGCAGCCCACCGTGACCTGAATCACCATCGTGACCATAAAAGTAGGGGTGACAACACCAATGAATCAGCATATTGATGTTCCCACAAGACGACTCTTTAGATCTGATCTGAATGAATTTCATGATTTAAAATAATTAAAATTGAAAAAATACAGTAGACAGGAGGCAGGAGGGGGAAGGGGAAATGAGATAGGGAAGAAATATATCCTTTATCCAAGAAAGATTCTAGCGCCAAATGATCCCTAAGCAGATAGACCAGTGTCTTTAGGATTTATAGGGAGCCCTACTGGTTTATGCTCATGAAGTCACTCACAGGGGACCCCTAGATAGTTTATAGTAAGGAAATGACTCAGCATCGGGCCTCGACACACCAAAGACCAACCATGTAATTAGAGGGTTGGGACTTTGGGTGAGGTGATATCAGCCCAGCCTCCAGGAAGCAGAGAGGGGCTGGGGCTTAAGCTCAACCAGTCACGCCTCTGTAATAAAACCCTAGTTAAAGCTCACTGAATCTGCGTCCTCTCCTCTCCCATCTACCACACCCCTCCAAGATCACTTGCCTGCTGGCCACTGCGGATCTCAACCATTTCAGTGATGTCGTCACTAGCTCTCTGGAATCCACAGGCCTCTAACCTTTCACCCAACTGGGCTTATCCAACCCGGGAAATCTCCTGGGTTCAAAAGGGCAAGGACGGATGATCCTCACTAGTCGCCTAGTTGATAAACCAACTGCCAGGGTTCAGCTATAGAGCACTGCTGGAGAAAGGTTCAACACGCCCAAGCTGCCTGAATCATTCCCAGATTTCTCCAACTGAGAGAAACTCCTCTTCTGCGGAGTTATCGTAAAGGTTTGTAATTATCTTTTAGCACTTACAGGTCCTTTTGTACATATCTTATTTGCCTTTTCAGGCAACAGTCTCCTTGAAGCTACTGTCTTATCCATTTATTCAACCAATATTTACCTCATGCAGCTCCTCGTCTATGAGTAACTGTGACCTTGATTAAATTACCCGCAGGGACAGATGCGAGAGCTCCTGCTTGCCACTCTTCTACTTTATCGATGTGTTCTAAGAGTCACTCAGGTAACATTTTCTAGAATCGTACAACTACCCTACTCACAAAACGGGCAGTAAATTCTTCAAAGAGGGAGTTGGTTTCCCATTAGAATTTGAGGCATATTTGCATTATTTTATCAATAAAGGGATAAAAACAGGTGTGAATTTCTGTGTAATAATCTGAAGTTAAAGTGAATGTAGCTGCACCTCTACATTCCAGAATCAACACAAGCAGGGGTCCTGGAGTGTTCGTGATTTAGTCAATGCTGCTTCGCCCCCTAGATCACCCATTTTAAATGCCCCTTTCTCCTTGATTTATTCTTCAGTGGTAAAATCAAACTGTTCTCAAATACAACTAGCACTTAACTCACTTGAAAGAACAAAAAACTACCATAAGACCATAACCAAGATTGCTTTCTAAATTTCAGAAGAGTGCTCCTTAATCTTCACTAACATACAGGCTAGCAAGGACCTCAGAAGACATCTCTCCCCACACACTGTCCTGTTAATTAACTTCTTCCTCCAGATACAAAAGGATGGAATCCACCATGTTTGAAAGATCTCCATCCATGCCCATGAGAGCTCCTGGAAGTGACTGTCATGCTTACAGAATGGAGTGACTCCCTGTCATGTGGCCCAAGACAGCTGCCGGAAGTAGCTGCTAGAGAGAGGTTACAGAATGAGGTCTAACCCTGCCCTCGAGACCATCTTCTATTTTGAGTCCTTCTTTGTACTTTACGTCTTTATTAACCACTAATGGGACATTTAAAGAGCATCTTGCTAAGTTCACAACCTACATTAATCCTAAGTTTACAATTTGGCACAAGCTGTCTTAGAATTTAACCATATTTGAATAAGAAATGTTGAATAAAGAGCAGCATTTTTGGAAGCTCAAAAAGGAAGGGAAACACGGAAGACTTTTCAAAGGGTTATGGAATTTCTTGTACGGGAATACTTTTCATAGACTAGCCTTTTATAGATCGTATGGATTAGAGAGAGATGGAGTAATTATTTTTCATGAAACAAAGGCTTAATCCTCATGGGGAGAAATTGTTGACTAAAAGCAACTGAGACCTTGCCAAATTCAATCTACTGAAAATATATCCATTAACTATTCTGCTGAACCCTAACTTTGCTTGGTCCTACCATGCATTAAAGCTGACTCACAAGGATAAAGGTTCCCAATTTAGAGGTCACTGGCTATGTTAAAAGTGGAAGTCAAAATTCATAGGTACTGCTTCTCTTCACGGCTAAAGCAATGTTATTGACATCAGATTTATCCCATGACCTAACTATCTCAATCTTAATTAGTGATTATGCAGACTTTTGACATTTCTCTAAAGCAGTATGCATGGGTGGCAGATGTTAACTAAACTTAGTATAGTAATCATTTCTCATTATATATATACATCAAATCATTATATTGTATACTTAAAATTATACAGTGTTATATGTCAATTATGTCTCAGCAAAACTGGAAAAATATAAGGCAGCATGCTTGGTGGTGGCAGTAGCGGTGATGATAGTTTTAATGGAATTTATAATCTCAGTACTCCAGGGGAACATTTATTTCAAAAGATAGTTTCCAGGGCCTCCCTGGTGGCCTAGCAGCTAAGTGCGCATGTTCCATTTTGGCGGCCGGGGGCTCGCGAGTTTGCATCCCAGGTGCAGACCTACACACCATTCATCAAGCCATGCTGTGGCAGGCATCCTAGATATAAAGTAGAGGAAGATGGGCACGGATGTTAGCTCAGGGCCAGTCTTCCCCAGCAAAAAGAGGAGGATTGGCAGTATATGTTAGCTCAGGGCTAACCTTCCTCAAATAAATAAATAAAAATAAAATAATAATAAAAGATAGCCTTCATTATTGGGGTAGCCAGCTTCCATGAGGGCCCTCAACAATCTCTGCCATCTGGTAGTCACAACCTTGTATGGTCTCTCACATTGCAAAGAATAGACATTTGGAACCAAGAGGATGTTGCAGAAATGACAGAGTATGACTTCCAGGCCGAGTCACCAAAGACATCAAGGCTTCCATCTTGCTTTTCTGGATCACTCAATCTGGAGGAAGCTAGGTGCTGTGTCATGAGGACACTCAAGCATCTTACAGGGGCGTTCATGTGACGAGGAACTAAGGCTTCCTGCCAACAGCCATGTTAATGAGCCATCTTGGGAATCAGATCCTCAGGCCCAGCGAAGTCTTCAGATGACTGTAGCCCCAACCTTCATCTCCACTGCAACCTCCCAAGAGGCCCCAAGCCAGAATCACCCAGCTGAGCCACCCTCAAAATCCTGAGCCACAGAAACCATGGGATAACTGCTTGTTTTACACCACTAGGTTTGGGGCTCATTTGTTATACAGCAATAGAAAACTAACGCAGTTACCAACACAAAGATGATCGACTGGGGTAGAAACACAATATTTGGCCAATGAGTAAACAGTCCGGTCAGAAAATTATTGATGACAGAGAGTCCTATGCCTTCTCTTTCCTGGTTACTGGTATCATCTATTTTTAGCACTCACTAACAAAGTTCCTGAGTTTCTCCCCTAAACCTATAAAGACAAGTAGCAAATTGAGTTGTGACGACACAGTTAAAGTGTTGTTAGTGTTAAAAACAAGATAGATACAGGATCAGGCTTCAGTTATTCTGAGCCCACCTGGTGTGAAAAGCTTCCAAAACATAATGTATTTGCAAGAACATGAATCAAAAATGAATATTCTATTTGTACTTCAAAGGACATTTGATCCTTTATCCTAATTTTACCAGGTGAAGCCAAGGCTGGTCTCTGCTTTCATCTTACTCCACACAGCCTAATGAATAAAAAGCAATTACACGTTCTGTGGACAAGAATTCTTTATACTAAAGGGATTACATTTATTAATTTTCTCTACTGAGGATGTAATTGGAAATTTTTAGGTTTCGGGAAATTCTAAGAATAGTCTCTCCAAAAATCCCCAGGCTTGAAGTTCAACTAAATGCTCATTAGTCCTCTCACTCCTAATTTGTTATTTCTACCCCCAAACCTCAGCAGTGTTTGTGGCCCAGTGTTCCAGACACCAGGCCTTATTGTCAGTGTCTTAGTTTCCCTCCTGATCTGTCTTCACCCTCTACCTTCATGGTTCTTAAGCTCGTCAGAGCAAAAGGCCCCTTTGAGAATTTCACAAAACCTCAGAATCGTCGTCCCCAGAAAAATGCACATAAAAGTTAAATTTATCAAACAAACTGTGAAGGTTCAGGACTCACTGAAGCCCACGCATGTGCTCTCCAGCTAAAAAGCCTCAGCAATAGATATTTCCCCTAGATAAGCTTAACTAGTGTCATGGCTTCAATCATCATCCAAGTCTTTATTTCCAGCCCACGCACCTCTCCTCAGTCCTACACCTCTATCTGCAATGACCCACCGGACCTCTTAACTTAGAGGCGCCATTCTGACTTCAAACCCAAAATCTCTTCCTCTTGTGTTCAATGAACAGGATCACCATCCATTCAACTGCCCACACGAGAAAAGCGGGAGTCATCCTGGGCTTTTCTCTTTTCTTCATTCCCTACATGCAATCTATCACTAGCTGATTCTCCTTTTCAAATCCACTCCCTTCTTTCAACCTCGACTTTCCCAGTTTATAGCGACAGCCTTCTAACCGTTCTACCTGCTTCCAGCCTTATTCTCTGCAAATCAGTCTCAATTCTAAACTATCATTTTAAAATCAAATGTAATCATGTTTCCACTCCCCAAAAATAGCCTCTAATGTATCCCCATTTGTTTTAGAATAAAGTTAAAAGTCCCAGGGCCAGCCCAGAGGCATAGTGGTTAAGTTCTGCACTCTACTTCAGTGGGCTGGGGTTCACAGGGTTGGATCCTGGGCACGGACCTATGCACGGCTCATCAAGCCACGCTGTGGCAGCATCCCACATATAAAATAGAGGAAGATGGGCACGGATGTTAGCTCAGGGCCAGTCTTCCTCACCAAAACAATAAAGTAAAAATAAAAGTCCCAGAGTGAGAGTCTCCCCCACATACTCATAGTAACACTTAATATTGCCTTAACGTTATGTGTTAATTGTTTCTCTTCCCGACTACAATATACGCTCCTCTTAACTTTTTTATTTTAATGAGAAAAAATATATATACTTATTGCAACTTTTGACACAATGCAAACAAGAATAAAAAAATAATATCTTTCCCTCTTTCCTCGCCACTCTCACATACAGAGGTGCATATGTAGAATACACAGCAATTATACTTTTTCACATATATATCTTCTGGAACGTGCACAGTGTCTATATGTTGCAGGCACTCCATAATTATTTTCTAATAAGTCAGCCAAGTCATATGGCCTTATGAGATCAAGGCAGGTTCTAAATCAGACGGATGGTCTGCATTCCCTCCAGAGCCCTTGCTGTGCAAAGTGCGGTCTATGGATCATCAGCCAGGAGCATCTACATTGACAAATGCAGAATGTCAGCCCCAGCTCAGACCTGGAGATTCATAAGCTCCTCAGGGCACCACAAAGTACATTAATGCTGGAGGAGCACTGCCCCAAAGCACACTTCAGAGCCGCTGCCCTGACCCACCCACAGCCGTCCTACCCAAAAGACGCCTGTAGAAGCCATCTCTTAATGACATAGGCAGATGCAGCAAAAAGACACCTAAATATCAAAAGTCATGTTGATCGGATTCGTTTATCCTTGTGGGTAATAAATGTAACGTTTTTGGTTTGTATGCTGAATCAAAACACTGCATTCTCTGCTAACTGTATTTCCGTTTGGGGATTTTCCATGAAAGCTGGCCTTGAACATCACATAGACTGTGATGCTCTCTTAGGGAGCAGAGCCACAAAAATCAGAGAGTATCAACTTTTACTTTTATCAAGGAAATAGGTTTCTCTTCATTAAAACAACTGAGATTTAATTCTTAAATCATGAACCATTTAAGTAGGACATGCTGGAGCAACTATGAATACACATATTTTCGAGTGCACAAGCAGCAAGGCAAAATGGAAGACAAAGCAATCAAGAGTTCGCCTTTTGCTTCAGCAACTGCGCTCATCTAGATAATTCTTCAAACCCTCTGACCTGGAGCATCCTCATCTGTAAAATGGGGTAAGAATCTCTACTTCATAAGGTTATTGTGAGGATTAACATAATATGTAGACGGAGCCTGGCACGTAAGAGGCACCTGGTAAAGGGTATCTGTTCGTGAATATGATTATGTTAGTTAATATTCTCAGACGCTTAAAACACGTGCTTAACCTCAGAGAACAGCTTTCTCTAAGCTAATAAATCACTGAAGTTTAATCTGGGTACCAGCATGGTAAAGACTCTGATACCCACTTTCTCTTCCCTCCCTTCCACGCCCATCTCCTTTGCATGCTCTCTCCACCCTATAAACACTTGAATGGTGACAGCTCTTCGACCTTATTCTACTTCTTTTTCATCATGTCCTTCTCCTCTCTCTCTGCGGTCCACTCTCTAAAGTCAGCGACTAACGCTTTTTCCCTGGAGAAACCCCACATCTAACCCAATTCCTGACACACACTGAGTAGCTTATAAATGATGGAGGAATAAGTTAATGAATAAATATCAAGCCCTCCAGAAACTTCTTCTGGCACTGATCAGTGACTCCCTATTGCTCTGTCTTTGGTAGAAAATTGTTCCCAAATTCTCTGCTTTTCTCCTGTGACGCTTCTTTGGAAAATCTCTACTTTCTTTACCTACGCTACCTTCCCATGTCCCCCCCAGTACACACACACAGGCCTCCCTCCTTTTTCTTTTTTAATAGGCTTAATTACTTTATTTTTCTTGTATAGAAACTATGTGGTGGCCATGGCTGGGGCCTGAGTTCTCTGCACACAGACTGGTGTGGTCTTTACAAGAAGATCAGTGCATTCCTAGTATGAAGACCTGGTGAACACGCTCTCTTTCCAGAGGTCAGGGGTGAGAAGCTGTAGGTCTTGGAGATGGCATCAAAGGTGGCCTTGGCAGAGTGGTCCAGGGGGTATAGCCCCTGGCTGAGGTCAGCAGTTGTCAATGCCGGCCATCAGTAGCACCTTCTTGGGATAGGGGCCTAGAGGCCGCCAGTGCTCCTTGGGTGGGGATAGGCGCACCAGCACAGAGCCACAGCACCTGTCCCCCTGCATGGATGACATGGGGCTTACCCATTTCGTTCCCATCAGCCTTGCCACTGGGGGATGACAGACAGCTCGCAGGATAATGGCGCCATGGATGACATGGATGCCTCCTGGAGCACTTAACATCCATATCCACATGTCCCTGGTAATCCACGATGGGGACAAATGCCTTGAGCCTAGTCTGCTGGCCAGCTCGGGTCTGCTTTCGCACCCACATAATCTTCAAAACCTCGTCCAGAAGGGACACCTCAGTAGCAAGTCACTGACCTCAGATTCCTTGATGGGCAGGAGAAGGAATGGATCTCCTCTAGGGACTGGATCTTCATGTCCCTGACCAGGCGGCCCACTTTAGTGACAGGGATCCACTCCTTGTCCTCGAGCTTGCCTTTGCGAGCTCTGTGGCCTCAGCCCCCACCTGGAACGCTGCTGCCAGAAGCCTGCGTGCAAGCCGCCACTGCCTCCCATTCCAGGGACCCCGGAGCATCCTGGACCTCTGGGAGTGTCCTGGCCCCCGGGAGCATCTGGGGCTCCTAGGAACATCTGGGAACATCCCAGCCTCCAGGAACATCTGGGAACATCCGTGGGCCCCCCAGGAGCATCTTGGAGCGTGCTGGACCTCTGGGAGCATCCTGGCCTCCAGGAACATCACGGGCCTCTAGGAGCATTGGGGCCGGGGCGGGGGGGCCGGGGGGGTGGGAGGGTGCAGATCACCTGGGGCCTCCAGGAGCATCTGGGGACTCCGGGGGCTTCCAGGACATTACAAGGAATGGTGGGTTTAAAGGCTTGAGGTCAGGAAGGGATCTGTGTCCTCTAGAAAAAATTGGAAGCCATAGTGGCCGGAACATAATGACCAGGCGAAAGTGTGGTATGAGAATGGGGCATCATTCATTGCTGGGTCTTATGGCTCATGGTGAGGAGTTTAGACTTTATTCTGTGGAAATAAGAAGACATTAAAGGGCTTAAAAAGAAGAGTGATGAGATTTGGTTTATACATTTAAAATTCAGTGACTTAGGTAAGGAATGGCTTAGTGATCGGCCGTTTATTGTTTGTTCAAAGTGGACTTCCCTCTTCTTATAAAGTCTAATTTCTTCAGTTGCAACTGGGGAGGTGAGGTTGTCCTTGCTCCGGTTTCTCATTTGGTACACTGGAGTCCGAAATAAACCTAATAGAGGAAAATCTCTGCACATGAGTTTCATTTGACCTGGTTTGCCCACCATGGCCCCTGATTCTTATTTGTAAGAGACACGTGGAATACACCCAATTCACTTAGTCTTTCATTAAATACACTACGGTTTGGGGTAAGTCTCTTACTCTATTTTCATTCTTTCTCTCTCTCCCCTCACTGCAGCCCTCATCCCATTTGCTTGATCAGTTGATGTTGAAATGGGTTGAATTACTTATTTCACAGCCTACACGATATTTGTGCTTAAAAACTCACAAGGTAAAAAAAAAAAAGAAGGTAATTATGAACGTTAAGAATACAAGATTTAAACAGAAGAAATTTAGAGAGAGGAATTTTACCTCCTGGGTGATATTAGTTATTCCTGAGGCGTGAGAAGGACAAAGGGGCCTGTTGAGGCTTCTTGCTCATGGCTGGAAACACCTGCAGGCCGCTAGGAAAGAACCTATTTTAACAGGCTTCATCCAAACCTGTTTTCAGTCTAATTTTTTTTTAATTCCTGTGTTTTAATTTACCCATTTTCAAGCTGCATCTAATAAACTGTGGGTAGTAGAAATAAGAGGCAGTGCCTAATTCAATGCTAATTCCCGAGAGATTTAAAAAAAAAAAAATTGTCAAGAATAGGTGGAATTTTGTTATTTTTTACAGTTACAAGAAACAAATGATCCACTTCCAAGATACTTTTAGATCAGATTTAAAACATTAAAATCTTTTCTATTTCCAAGCATTTTGCTTAGTTACTTTTCTGGGCAAAATTTCAGGATTTTGTAGCATATTTAAAACTCCCATGACCCCAATTTCACTTTCTTTAGTTACTTAATTGACTTTTTAAAAAATTTGGTGCCAGTTCTTACTTGGCAGAATCTATATATCATTCCTAACCAATTCTTTATTTTCCAATATTCTCTGGATTAGAGTAGGATTGCCAGATTTAGCAAATCAAAATGCAGAATGCCCAGTTAAATTAGAATTTCAGATAAACAACAAGTATTTTTTCAGTCTAATACGTTCCATGGTATATTCGGGACAGATTTATACACTCTACGGGAGAAGTCTGCCTTTGCCTGTTCCAGCTTCTTGTAGGGCCAGGCGTTCCTTGGCTTGTGGCTGCATAACTCCAGTCTCTGCCTCTGTCTTCGCTAACATTTTCCTCTCTTTCTCAAATCTCCCCTCGTCTTTACAAGGACAGGGGTCATTGGATTTAGAGCCCACCAACTTAATCCAAGATGATCTCATCTCAAGATCCTTCACCTAATTAAGTCTGCAAAGACTCTTTTTCAAATAAGGTCACATTCACAGGGTCCAGGTATTGGGACATAAACATAACTTTTTGGGAGGCCGCCATTCAAGCTACTACAGAGAATGGCCATAACTTCAAACACAAACTGAGGCTGATAAATTCACGGCTCGGGTGTAACGTGTACACCCAAGTCAGATGTGAAGCTAAAGGAGGCAAATCCAAGGTTCTTTTTACCGGATTTTTCCACCATAGGTACCAGATTCTTATTTGTAAGAGACATATGAAATCCACCGAATTCATTTAGTCACTCATTCAACAGACATTTATTGAGTTCTTATGTGCCAGAGTGTGAAAATCAGGGGTAAATCAGACTGCTTCCTAACGATTACTTACTGCTGAGAGGAACCAATTAATCAATCAATCAATAAGTAAGGAAAGAGGATTGTTATATAATTTCATAGGTGCCATGAAGGAAATAAACAAGGGCATGGGATAAAGAGTAACAGGGAACAAGAGATGCTGCTTAGAAAGGGCAGGCAGGAAACGTTCTCAGAATAGACGACATTTGCGCCTAGTGCCAAGAGATGAGGGTGAGCCAGCCATGTAGAGATCGCAGCGAAAAGTCTTTCCAGGACAAGGAATGGTGGGTTTAAAGGCTTGAGGTCAGGAAGGGATCAGCGTCCTCTAGAAAAAATTGGAAGCCATAGTGGCCGGAACATAATGACCAGGCGAAAGTGTGGTATGAGAATGGGGCATCATTCATTGCTGGGTCTTATGGCTCATGGTGAGGAGTTTAGACTTTATTCTGTGGAAATAAGATGACATTAAAGGGCTTAAAAAGAAGAGTGATGAGATTTGGTTTATACATCTAAAATTCAGTGACTTAGGTAAGGAATGGCTTAGTGAAGCAAGAGTGGAAGCAGGGCCAGCCCACTTCAGCAGCCCGGGGTCCACCAGTTCAGATACTGGGTGCCGACATGGCAACAGTTGTCAAGCCATGCTACGGTAGGCACCCCACATATAAAGTAGAGGAAGATGGGCACAGATGTTAGCTCAGGGCCAGTCTTCTTCAGCAAAAAGAGGAGGATTGGCAGCAGATGTTAGCTCAGGGCTAATCTTCCTCAAAAACAAAAAAAAGAGCAGAAGCAAGCAGACCAGTTTGGTGATCGTAGTAGGCCAGGCAAGGGATGCAGAGTGTTGTTAGGAATATGGAGAATAATGGAAAGTGTTTGGAAGTCAAACTATCAGAACTCACGTATAGATTACACACTGATGGTGGGAGAGAGAAGAGGAAAGGACGACACCACCAATTTTAGGGCACAAATCTTCCCAGCTAGACACTACATTACCCAACGTTTCTTGCAGTAAAGCGTGACTGTGTAAGCTCACAAGGGGATGTGAATGGAAGTGATATGAGCACCCTCTGGGTCACATCCACAAAAAAAAGAGGCTTGCCTTTCATTCCCTCTTTCACGCCTCTTGATGGCTGGGAGATGGGACACTTAAAGGAGCTGCCTTAGATCTAGAGAAAGAAGCTACATGTTGATGATGCCAAAGCCGTCCCGTGATCCAGGATCCTTGGATGGCCTCGCTGATGGGGGCCTGCTACCTGCCCTGGACTGCCCGCCTGCTTTACTCTCTGTTATGTGAGAGAGAAATAAGATTCTGTCTCATTTAAACCCCTATATTTTGGGGGTTTTCTGTAGGAACAGCTCAGCTTATATCCTAAATAATGCTCTCAAGAATGGCTGCAAGAACCCCAAACTGACGTTTTCTCTAACCCAAATGTTTTGTGCATTATATTCTCTTTCTTGCTTCCTGTCAAGACGTGGGTCCTGCTGCTCTCTGTGATAGCGAGGGCCAGAGTATGGGGAGTCATTTAAAGCCATGTGGGAGGAAACAGTTCCTTCCTCCGTAGAGTGCAAAGTAAGGACTCCCTGTCGCTCCGTGTCTTGCACAATGCGCTAAATATCACCTGAGGTTCAGATAATGATGGGCGTTAACTGTTCAAACATTCTATACTAAATGTTGTGTGGATTACACAGGGGCCTAATGCTCAAGTTAAGATTTGTAAATTAGGGATAGATATTGAACATCTGCCTAGGAATTCTATTAGGAGCATGGATCTCAGAACTCACAACATTAACTATAAGAAATACATTAACATTTAGTGAAAAAAATTATGTAAATTGTGTAATTGCATACTTACTTTTTTCTTGGTTCTTGGCCTAAATTCTAATATGAAATGAATCCTTTGAGTTAACTTTAGCTGCATTCAGAGGGCATACAATTTATAATTACTTTTCTATGCCTAGGATTTTTTTTTTATTGAACGTAAGTTAAACACACACACACAAATCTACGCCATGCCTGCTCTTGGGGGTGGGAATACCAAGAATGATAAGAATTATCACTTTCACTGTGGGAGAGAGTACGGCAGTTCCTCAAAAAATTAAAAATAGAACTACCATACGATCCAGCAACACCACTTCTGGGTATTATCTGAAAAAACTGAAAACACTAATTCAGAAAGATATATGCACCCCTATATTCATTGCAGCATTATTTACAATAGCCTAAACATGGAATCAACCTAAGTGCCCATTGGTAAATGAATGGATAAAGACGTGGAATATATATAAAATAGAATCTTACTCAGCCAGAGAAAAGAATGAAACCCTCCCATTTGAAACAACATGGGCGGATCTAGACGGTATTATGCTAAGTGAAATGAGACAGACAGAGGAAAAAGAATACTGTAAGATTTCACTTATATGTGGAATCTAAAATAACAGCAACCACAACAACAAATGAGCAAACCAAACAAAACAGAAACAGACTCATGGATACAGAGAACAAATTGGTGGTTGCCAGAGGGGGAAAGGGCAAAACAGGGGAAGAGGACCAAGAGGTACAAACTTCCAGTCATAAAATAAATAAATCATGGGGATGTAATGGACAGCATAAGGAATATAGTCAACAATATTGTCATTACTTTGTATGATGACAGGTGGTTTCTATTCTCAGCAGGATGATCATTTTGTAACGTACATAAATGTTGAATAACTATGTTGTACACTCGAAACTAATATAATATTGTATGTCAACTATACTTCAATAAAAAAAGAATTGTCCCTTTGAAAACAAGGAAAATCACAACACTTAAGGTACACTAAGGCACATTTTAAGTCTGTATTTTGGCTTACATTGTATTAAACAATACATAATGTCCTGTTGAATATTTGAAATTATTAAATATAATAAAATTAATGAACATAAGATGTTTTAATCTAATTATGCCAGGGTCTAACTAAAAATTAACCCTTAAATATCTTTTTCAAGTAGAATGTTCCTCAAAGGATAGTACCATGTCTAATTAATATTTTAAAATATTGCCTAATATTTAAACTTTACAGTTGAAAAGAGGCCTTGTCTATTTCATCTGATCTTTACAATAATCCTAAAGGTATCATTATCATTCACCTTTTGGAAGATAAAACATTCATGAGGGTCTATGAATTGCCCAAATTCACTCATCTGGCAAATAGGAAAGTCTGGGCTTATAACATCTTTTAATTCTAAGTTCAGTGCTCTAAATACTCAACTCCATGCTTGATGTCTAGAAGGACCCAGCACCTAATGAAGTATCTTGCCACTATGGATAATTTTTTGTAATTAAAGTAGGAAATGCAGTTACTGACTATATTTTCTATTCGTTAAAACCTTCTTAAATTATACACATGCTAAGGAATTAAATACGTATAAATAGAAAAAATAAAAGTATACTCTTTTAATGGTCCTAATCTTTATCTCACCCCTACTTTGGCCACTCCAAACTAGTCTTCCACCATAACTTTGAGAACTATGAAATTCACAGACAAATACTTCCCTTCTTCCCATCTCTCTACTTCTCCCATTAAACATCCTCCCTGTCTTCACTAAGTCGTTTAATCCCTTGGCTCCTTCCAGTTCTCTTAGACCAATAATCCCAACTTGGCTCCTTTCACTTCTCTACCCAGCCTGGGCCTCGCCATCAGTCACTTTCACACAGCATTGTTCACTCAGTACCATACTGGTTGCTCTCCATCTCTTGACTCTCAGTAGTTCTCATTGTGCTGATTCCCACGGTTCACTTTTTCTAATCCAACTTCCAGAGAACCAGTGTTATTGCAAAAAGTTGCAAAGCTGTGACAATTTATTCACCATGAATTCATAGCATCTAGTCTTAGCTTTTGGTTCAGCTTATTTGACAGACAACAAACATTTGTGGAGCACTTTCATGATGCCAACTATTGTGCTATGATTTTAGGATACAAAAGGAATAACATAGGCTCCCTGTTCTGGAAGAATTTATAGTCTCCTGTACCCACCTAAAAATTCTTTGGAAACTCTTCCACTTTCAAGCCTACTCCTCACTTCCATCATAAATCTTAGTCTCCCATTTTACCAAAAAATATTGACATCGCTAACATGAGCATCTTCAAAACCCTTCCACTCCATCCTGAATCTATGTATCAGTCAGGGTTCTCCAGAGAAACAGAACCAGTAGGATGTGTATATATTGTTGGAGGAGGTCATTGAGAGGATGTGACTGCCAGGTGACCCTCAAGCTAGGCTCGAGCCATCAGAGGCGCCTTACCCTGCCCCCATCCTTGGAATGTATGGTGTACCCACTATTCTTACACTAGGAGCCACTTCAAGAATGCAGCCTTGAGAGACCAATGAGTAATTGAGACCATCTGGACTGTGACTGAACTCTGTTAAGGCCTCTGCATAAACTTTAAGATTCTGGCAGGCGGGTGCAGAGATCTACTCTTCTTGAGCCCACCCAAGACAAGCCTCATAAGTAGGTTTCTTTGCATATTAAACCTGCCACCTACCAAGCTGGAGTGGTCTGCCTCTTTCTTCGGTCTTTCCTTGCCCTCTGTATATGAGGACCAGCTACAGATTTCACCCAGGGAAACGCCCAAGGTTGCAAACCAACAGATAGAGAGAGAATGAGATTTATTCTGAGGAATTAGTTTACACATTTGTGGGACTGGCAAGTCCAAATTTTGCAGAGCAGGCCAACAGGCTGAAGACCCAGGGAAGAGTTGATGTTGCAGGTCAAGTCCAAAAGCAGTCTGGAAGCAGAATTCCTTCTTTCTTGGGGAACCTCAGTCTTTGCTCTTAAGGCCTGCAACTGATTGGATGAGGCCCACCCACCTTATAAAAAGCAATCTGTTTTACTTAGAGTTTGCAGATTTAAATGTTAATCGCAACTAAAAGAATACCTTCACAGCAAAATCTAGAATGGTGTTTGACCAAACAATTGGGTACCATAGCCTGGCCAAGTTGACACATAAAATTAGCCATCACAATTCCTAATTATGAATTATCTTCTTAAGTCTTTCTTACCTCACTTTAGTCTCTCAAGAGGCGTTCTGCTTCCTTGCTAATGCTAACCCCTCCACAGGAGCTCTTGACCTCCCCTCTTCTGTCTCCTCCAAGAATTTTTCACAATCATTCCTTCTCTCTTATCTCATCAATCTCTCCATTCTCACTGGCTTCTTCCTCTGGTAGACATGCTCAAGTCTGCTCTCGCTTCTAATCCACTCTCTAGCTACTATGCTTTGCTCTCCTTAACTTCACTATCAAGTTTCCTGCAAAATTAGTCGATCTGCATTTGCTGCGCTTACTCACCACCCATTCACTCTTACTTTGCTCTCTGGCTTCAGTTCCCATGACTTTTTGAACCCGCTCCCTCTTCCTATTGGGCTACTGTAGAGCCATTCTTACCTACCTCCCACCTGTCTCCGAGCCTCACTTACCACAAGGTCAATCGAGGGAAGAACTACCATCAAGAGATGTTCTGCAGGAATGAGGAGGACAGGGAAAGGGATAAATGACATAGAACTTCAAACTCGACAAAGCTTGATGATATTGCACTAATTAGCACCATTTGTACTAAATATTGCTTGCTATCAAGAAGAGAAGCAATCTTTCAGTCCCTGAGTTAATCTTTCAAAGAGATTACAGAATATAAATTTTGTAGAGTTACTTACAAATTATAGCTGTGACAAGTTGAACATCTTTGCATATGAGGTTTTTCCAAAGCGTAATTATAGCTGATTGACGACCAGCTGAGCATCTGTGTCCAATAATAGACAGAGCTGGTCCAGACTGAGGAAAATCTACCCAGAAAATACCAAGGTTAGAAATATTCCTAATTAATGTATAGTCATCTCAACTGTAACAAAAATGCATGAATAGGAGTATCTCTGAATATAAGCATATTATTATAGTAACTATTTAAGTAGAAAGATATATTAAAAACAAAATAACTATTGCTTCTCCCAAAAGACATGAGATCACAAACATTAAGGAGAAGCCTGGCTTGCATAGGAAGATTCAAGAGTTGCTGAAATCCCCAGAGATGCAGTTAATTTTTTCTTTCCACTTTGAAGTTAGTGGGACAATCAGAATGAGACAAAGCTCACTCCCAAGTTGTTCTAGAAAGGGGAACCATTAGACGAGATAACCTGATAGCAGGAAATGTGCCTTAAGCTAACAGACATCCAAATTCATTGCGGAAGTACGGCAAAGAGATATTTATGAATGCCTCGGCAAAATGAAACCATTTTACTCAACCCATTCTGTTTCGGGGGATGTGGCTTGAAACAGCTAGGTCTTTGCAAATGAATAATTTATGAAAGCTCCTGTACCCTTTGAATAACATAATTTAAACTGAAGTCATTACTGAATAAAAGGAAAAAGAAGCACTCACTTCAAATTCTTCTAATTTCGACAAGAATTATCACATAGTTTTGATTGAAGGTAATCTAATAACAATTTTAGTTCCTTGCACCAGGCCCAGATAAATCTCTGCTTAAGCAGTTGAAGTCCAGCACAGAAGTTAGAATTCAAAGGAGCTTAGCTTGAACAAACTAATCGAACCCGACTCCTGGTGTAAGCCCATTTCTAAAGTGAATTTTATCGTACATTGGTGCATTTCTTTTCTAAAACATTCTGATTCTAGATCAAAAGAGAAGGCTTAAATACAAACAAAAATTAAAGCTCACAAACTATGCAAAAAAACAGTGGACTATCATTTTAATCTCTTGTGTCAAAAAGAACCTCTTTTATGTCACTGACATTCTTATTTAAAAGTTTGTGTTCTAATTAATATATTGGAGTTACGTAAATACGACGTTATCATTGATTTCAAATTTTCTCTGACAGGCTGAGGTCTCAGAAATGAATAGAATAGAATAGAATAGAACAGAGCTGGACTAAAGTAATCTTCATGCTTTCTGATAAAGAAAGAAAATCATGCCAAAAATAATCATCTCAGCCCTAACACATCACCTACCTCATATAGGTTCAAGCATTTTTTTCATCAATGCTATCTCTACCCCTTGAACATACTTATATTATACTTAAATACTGTATACTAGGGAATTTGTTTACATGTATATTTACCTACCTTGATTATTGAAATTCCTTGAGGTACAGATGATTTTATTCATCTCTGTATCCCCAGAACACAGCAAATGGTACAAGTGAAAATCATTTGTGAATTGAGGAGCTATTCCTGTATTTGGAGGATCCTAGGGAAGGAGTGGGGAAGGAAATGAGCTCTGGAATAAAGTTCCTGAGGTAGAGGTGGCCAAAGTATATGTAAATAGTATGAATCATGTATAGACCATCTATTAGTTGTTTATTAGTGGGCTGTTGTAGGGTTTTTTTCTGTTTTTTGAGGAAGATTAGCCTGAGCTAACAGCGACTGCCAATCCTTCTCTTTTTGCTGAGGAAGATTGGCCCTGAGCTAACATCTGGGCCCATCTTCCTCTATTTTGTATGTGGGATGCCACCACAGCGTGGCTTGATGAGTGGTTTGTAGGTCCCCACCTGGGATCCAAACCAGTGAACCCTGGGTTGCCGAAGTGGAGCGCAAACTTAACTACTATGCCCCTGGGCTGGCCCAAGCTGTTGTTTCTTTTGGTGCTGTTTTTATCTTTTTGCTTTGTGTCCCTCCCACATTAAGCTTTTTTTCTGGGTTTCCTTTTTTTTTTTTTTTTACTTTTTTTCAGGTTTTTTGAGGTATAACTGACAAACAAAAATTGTATATATTTAAGGTGTACAACTTGATGTTTTGATATATGATATGTTGTGAAATGATCACCACAACCAAGCTAGTTAACACATCCATCACCTCACATAGTTACCATTTGTGTGTGTGTGTGTGTGTGTGTGTGTGTGGTGAAAACACTTAAGATCTACCCTCTTAGGAAATTTCCAGTATAGAATACGGTATTGCTAACTATAGTCACCCCGCTGCCCAGTAGATCTCCAGAACTTACTCATCTTGCACAACTAGAACTTTGTGCCCTTTGATCAACATCTCCTTATTCCCCCAACACTCACTTCCTGGCAACCACCATTCCATTCTGTGCTTCCACAAGTTTAACTCTTTCAGATTCCACATATAATTGAGATCACACAATATTTGTCTTTCTGTGTCTGGCTTATTTCACCTAGCATAACATCCCCCAGGTTCATCCATATTGTCACAAATGGCAGGATTTCCTTCTTTTCTAAGGCTGAATAATATTCCACTGTGTGTATATATGTGTGTGTGTGTGTGTGTGTGTACACCACATTTTCTTTATCTATTCATCTGTTGAGAAACATTTAGATTGTTTCAATATCTTCGCTATTATGAATAAGGCTTCAGTGAACATGAAAGTGTAGATTTCTCTTGGAGATCCTAACTTAATTTCTGTTGAATATATATTCAAAAGTGGAATCAAGACATTACAGTACTGGCATAAAAACAGACATAGAGACCAATGGAACAGAACAGAGAGCCCAGAAATAGATTCACTCATTTACAGTCAACTGATGTTCGATAAGAGTGCCAAAAACAGACAATGAGGAGAGGACAATATCTTCAATAAAGGTGTTGGGAAAACTGGACAGCCACACGCAGAAGAATAAAATTGGACCCTTATCCCACACCATATACAAAATCACCTCAAAATGGATTAAAGACTTAAATGTAAGGCCCCAAACCATAAAACTACTGGAAGAAAATAGGGAAAAAGCTTCTCAACATTGGTCTTGGCAATGATTTTTTTGATATGACACCAAAAGCACAGGCAACAAAAGCAAAAATAGACAAGTGGGATTACATCATCTAAAACACTTCCGCTCAGCAGAGGAAACAATCAGCAGAGTGAAAAGGCAAACTATGGAATGGGGGAAAATATTTTCAAACCATATATCTGATAAGGAGTTAATATCCGACATATACAAGAAACAAACAATAGCAAAAAAAAAAAAATAACCTGATTTAAAAATGGGCAAAATATCTGCATAGACATTTCTCAAAAGAAGCCATACAAATGTCCAACAGGCTCATGAAAAGATGCTCAACATCACTAATCATCAGGGAAATGCAAATCAAAACCACAAGAAGATATCACCTCACACCTGTCAGAGTAGCTTTTATCAAAAAGACAAGAGACACCAAATGCTGGTGAGGACATGGAGAAAAGGGAACCCTTGTACACCGTGGGTGAGAAAGTAAATTTGTACAGCTATTATGGAAAACAGTACGGAGGTTCCTCAAAAAATTAAAAATAGAGCCACCATATGCTGGTGCTGGGTTTCTTATGACTAGAGACCCATTTATCCCTCAGACTTCTAAATTCAGTTTCGATCTCTCCATCACTGCTGGGAACGTAGCCAGGCTCTGCCCTAGTCCCATTCCATCTGATTCAGCCACTTCCCTATGCACACCTATGTGTCAACGTTCATTTACGATGAACAATTCTTATCTCGTAACCAGGTCCTTTTAGCAGAAGTTCCCCACAGAGACCCCAAAGAACTATAAACAGTGGTTTCCATGACCCTCCGTGAGACATTCTTCTCTTCATCGCTCTGATTTTTTAACAACAAGCCAACTTGACAAAATAGGAAACAAATACCGGCAAAGAAGGAGAAAGAAGCCTCTTGTAAAGTCAGACTTCTTGTCCAGGGCTTTGCTACAAACCTCTATTGAGACCTCTTGCTACCTTGGGACTCTCCCCTTTTACAGTTGTAGCCACGAACACAAAGGCGAGACCCTTATAATGGAGGGGCCTCCATTCCACTAGAATTTAGACACAGAAGCTCTTAAGTGAAAGAATCTGGGAATTAAAACCTTGGCCTGTTATACACCCTAAGAATGTAATCTCACCAACCCACATTGCCTCTCTAAGGGCTGGATTCAGTCGGCTTCCCACTTCCACACCTTCTAATTGTGGAATTTCCTTTCATTTTAATTCTCCTCGGGGCCAAACTCTGATTAAACTAACACATATGGTTTCTAGGATTTTGAAACCAAGCTCCCTCGGCAAGAAACTACTTACAGAGTAAACCAGCCAGCCCTCTCCAGTTTTCCCTGCCCGAAATAGATGGGGCAGTACCCCGGCAGGCAATTAATTGACCCAGACTCCCTTGCATTTTCTCTTCTGTGCGAAGACAAGACAAAAATTCTCCTCTGGCAACTGCAGGCTGGCTATCAATTTACCACCAGCTCAGCACCTTCCAAATTAATGTACTTAGCGTTTTAGAGTGGAGCACCATGTTAATATATTCTATACATCTCAAAGACAGCCTTACTTTCTAAAACTTAATTGAAATGTTCGCTTTTTTAAAGAAAAGGCACTGATTCCTACTTAAGTAAGATTTACAGAAAGTAGCCTTTTCAAGTGGACACCCTCACAGCCCAGAGAAATGGCAGCTGGCAGGAAGGCACAGCAATACGCAGACTTGCACGTTCCTACTAATAACAAAACCACTCACACCAGTGCGTGGCTTCTTTTCCACTCACTTGAACGCACAGCTTTTTCCCCACCTCTGCTTTTCTTCCAGTAAGCTTAGAGCTCAGAAAACTATTTGTCTTTTGCTCCCTTTCTTATCTCTCTGTCAGTTGGTAGTTTTTGCAAGTCTGAAACTTTTCCACATCCAAGGAAAGAGAAGTAAGGATATTTTAGCTATCTTTTTTTTCCAGCCTAAAAATAGATTATGTTTTCCACTTGTAGGGAGCTATCATTGGCATTTAACATTGTATTAGGTTCGGGTGTACAACACAATGTTTGATGCATGTATATATTGCCAAATGAGTACCACAATAAGTTTAGTTAATAGCCATCATCTCACATAGTTGCAAATTTTTTTGTGTGATGAGAAATTTTAAGATCTACTCACTTAGCAAGTTTCAGATATACAACACGGTATTATTGTTAACGATGGTCATTGGCTGTCTTTTTAACCTTTGTGAATATATGTCACTACATATCCACTCATTGTAGCTGCTGCTATATGCCAGGCACACTTCTAGGCCCTGGGGATATAATAAGGAATAAGAAACATAAAGTCTTAGTTCTCAACTTTCATGGGCTTTCTGTTCCAGAAGATGAGTTCATACAATTATTTTATATAGTCTAAGTTCTATAAAGAAAGTAAATTAGGGAATGTGATGGAGCATGATTGGGGTCACTTTTGTAGATTGGAGCTGATATCTGGATGACAAAATGAGCTAGCAATGACAAGATTGGAAGCAGAACGTTCTAGACAGAGAGTATGGCAAGTTCAACAGGCCCTGGGCTCAGGAGTGAGCATGGCCTGGTTGATGAACATGAAGAAGGTCACTGTGGCTGGAGGTTAATGAGAAAGGTAGAAAGAGATGAGGTGGAAGAGGAGGCAGAAATCAGAATAGGGAAGTCCTTAAAGCCATAACAGAGTTTGGATTTTATTCTATTGGTAGAGGGAAGGCATTTTAGAGTGGTCTATGATTTTTAAACAACACTTTTGCTGCCGTGTGTGTCACTGACTAATTGTCCCCAAGGAACACAAGGGAGGTTTCAGAAGCATTTAACTGTTTCTCCAAACTGTTTTTTTTCCTTTTGTTATGTTAGATGCAATCACCAACCACCCTGATCCAGACTGAGCCCCACCAGAGAGCAGCCCCCCGCGCAGATGTGGAAGCATGTTTTCCAACTGAGCCTGCGTGAGTGAATACCCACTCCCCCCTTTTGAATATTCATTCCCCATCCAAGATTAAAGGCCCCTGCTGTCTCGTGCTCAGGAAGAGCCACGACTCGGAAATGATTCTGCAGGGTCTCCTATTTGCTGCCAACAAACTCTGCTTTGTGTGACAACTACTTGTGGTGGAGAGTGTGATCATAACTTGCCAGGAAGTGAACCCACTTTGGTTCAGTAACGAGTGGAGAATGGATGATAGAGAGCAACAATGGAAACAGAGAAACCACTGAGAGGCTATTGCAGATGTCCACGTGACGGCAGGGGTGGCTTGTTCAGGTAGAAAATGGAAAGGTGAAGAAAAGCAGACAGATTTAAGGATTTTTTTGGATGTAGAGCTATCGGAACTTACTGATGGATTATACACCATAAGTGAAGCAAAAAAGAAATGAAGTAACGATTTACTTGAGATGACAAGACACGGATTTGACTAAGAATGGATCTGGTTTGAGAAATTAGGAGGAAAAGTCAAGCAGGCATTTGGACATACGGGCGTGGATCTCCCTATGGGGGTGGTCAGAAATTTCTGCAAAATCAAGACAGGGCACGATTTCACTGTGGAAGATATCTGCCTAGGGTGACGCATTTATCCATTGATTCAAAATCTAACACCTACTGTGTGCCTGATGCAGCTCCAGGTGACAGGAATATAGGTTTATAAAATGGCCATTCTCTCTCATAAAATTTACCATCAAATGGGAGGGCACAAACAATAAACAAAGAAATAAACAAGAACATACCAAAGAGTGATAAATGTCATGATAAAAATAAATCATGGTGGTAACACACAGATGACGTCTTTATACGCATGCTCCTTTTATGGGACTATCCCTTAATTGGGGCATACATATTTGGGGAGATGTGGAAGAAGGACTAATGTTTTAGCAATAAAAGCATCAGCATCTGTTCAGTTGTCTGGTTTGGGCTTTCAGGTGAAACACAGATGCTCAAAATTCAGCAAGAACCTAGAAACGTATTTACAAGCAGACGAGGTAAAAAGAAAAAAAGAGCTTCTGCAACAATCTAAATTCAGCCTAACAAGATTATCAGAGCTCTTTTTCAAGGAAGATTTTATGGCTCTCCATCTCTTCAGCTTTTTTTATGCTTCCAGACAAAGAAACTAAAACCATAAAACATTTTTATCCACTTTTATAACCTGATTCTGTGTGGAAAGACCCAGGGGGAATTTCCATTCTTTTTTCCCTTAAAATTCACAGATATTGCTTCTCTCTCGTTTACTTCCTTCATTCCTTGATGTTCGGTTTTCTTCCCTGTGACTAGTAGTATCAAGTTATCTCTATCCCTCAGAGACAGACAAAGGTCAACACTAAAATAGTTGAATCCGTGAGAGAGACGTCATAAAAGGTCTCAAACCAGCCTTGGCAGCTGTTTTTCCAAAGTCGAAGTAGAAAGTGAGAGGAAAACCAATAATATGGAAGCTGATACAAATCTGATCTTAACATTTCATCTACCCCAGGAAGAACTATATAGTCAGGTATTGGAACATTGGGACTCTGAAATCACATTTTTACTCTAAGCTTAAAATAGAAGAGTGATATGCTGAAGAAGAGAACATACAAAGCTTTACGGGGAGACTCCTGTTTGATTTGTGACAATGTTGTTATAATAAGTAAAAATTTCTCATATCAAAAAAAAAGCCTAATAAATGACCATCCTCCTCCAAAATTCAGTTGCAAACCACCTTTTCTCTCAGTGCTACGTACTCTATGCAATGACATCAAAAATCAAACTCCTCTGACCTCAGTGTTCCTCTACAAATCTCCCTTCTGTAAAAACACCAGCAATAAATCACCGCGGTACCGAAAATATGAAGCACAGTTGAACTCTCAAACCAAAGTCAGTGAAAATGATCTTTCTGGTCAAAAATTAACTTAGAGTTTATTGAAACAGCTCCTATTTGATTCCCAGCATTAAATCTTGCCTTGTAAAACTATAATGCAACACATGCCCTCTTGGGGACAGGTTTCCCATAGATAATCCAAGCGAGAGACAAGGATAAAAAAATCAGAATCAGATTTGGATCCTTTTAATAGAAACTGTTCTCATAACTCGATGGAAAATGGAGTGATAACAAGAATATATAAAACTCTAATGTCCCACGTAACTAAGATCACATAAGTTTGTAAAGTGAAATTTACACTTAAGGGTGTGTATTAGTATTTTGATTTTAAAGTTTATGTTTACTTTAAAAGTCCACAAGATACACTCTCCACAAGACCTTTTGCAAATTTCCTCCATTTTCCTAAAACTCCCAGACACAGCCAGAAAATAAGAAATTTTCTTTCTGCTAAATATTTGTCCTTTGGCAAACATCTCTCTATTTCCCACTTTTTCAGTGGCATCTACTAAAATGCTGATGCTCTTTTATTTACTTCTGGGCTAAGTATACCAGCCTTAAAATAACACCGAAGCATTGCTCAGAAGACATCTTATTAGTCAAACGTGGCTCTAAGAATATGAAACAGAATACATACCTAACTGATAACGAAGTAAAGAGAAGTGACAATAATTTTGAAGGACCATTAATCTGTCACCTCATAATATTAATATACTTAAAAACTGAGACGTTCAATAATCAACCAGTGCAAATAGATTAGAAAATCATCATATTTCTGCATCAACTTTCCTTTCATTGAAAAGGCATGAAGTCCCACAAAGTGAAGACAGACTTTTAAATATACCTATGAGGACTTTGAACAGAATTATCTGCCTATTGATATCATTTCTGAGTTGTCTTTTTTTATCCTAGTCCATTTTATTTCAAATTATGATCTTCAAAATTGAACCTAATTTTTCCTGAAAAGACTAATAAGATCAATGAGACAACTAGAAGAAACATCTTCTAGAGTCCTACAGTTTGTAGTTATGACTTACAGACAATAAACAATTTGGCCATGTGGGAACAGGATTCTGGGACTAGGAAGAGTGAGCCCAAAGTCCCTTGATGTGAGCATATCTTAGCATATGTGGTCCCAGCAGAAGCTTTGAGGCAAAAAATAAGCATTTCTAACTTTTAGCAGGATCATTCTGCTAGCTTAGTAGAGGAGCAGGAATCGTCATGAAAATCATCCTAATTTCTAGGAATACTTGCCGTATATGGTCAGACCATAACAAAATCTAAATAATCTTAGGTGACCATTGTGAAAAAAACTTTCATTATGTTTCAAAATATATTAATATATGCAAAAATAATGTATACTTAATGCAGACCATCCCGGACTTATGATAGGATTACACCCCTATAAACCCATCCTAAATTGAAGATACTGTAAGTTGAAAATGCATTTAATACATCTAATCTACAGAACATCGTAGCCTAGCCTAGTCTACCTTAAACATGCTCAAAACAGTTACATTAGCCTGCAGTTGGGCAAAATCATGTAACACAAAGCCTATTTTAAAATGAAGCGTTGAATTTCTCACGCAATTCATCAAACGCTGCAGTGAAAGTGAAGAAGAGAATGCTTGGATGGGTACAGAATGGTGGTGAGGTATGGGTTGTTCACCCTCATGATCACGTGGCTGACTGGGAGCTGTGGCTGCTACCACTGCCCAGCATCATGAGAGAAGATTGACTCACATGTGGCTAGCCTGTGAAAAGGTCAAAATTCAAAATTTAATGTGCAATTTCTACTAAACGTGTATGGCTTTCGCACCATCGTAAAGTGGAGGAACCATTTAAGTTGAACCATCATAAGTTGGGGACTGTCTGTAGCATAAACTTAGTTATACGTCATTTTCAATTTATAATTATCTCAAAGTTATCTTGCTAACTGCTTTCACCAATAGTATGAAGGGCCAATGTTTATTGGAGAGAAAAGTCGATATGTTTACATTTTAACTCAACAAATATTTATTGAATACACCACTACGTGGCATGTGGAGTATTAGGTGTGGGAGATACAAAAGTGAGCAGAAAGAACATTGTCCATCCTTTCACGAAATGTCTCCTGGTAGTGGTTACAATAGAGCACCTTGGAGAGAGAGGAGGTTTTGCTCATTTTTTTTTTGTTTGTTTGAGGAAGATTAGCCCTGAGCTAACATCTGCTGCCAATCCTCCTCTTTTTGCTGAGGAAGACTGGCCCTGAGCTAACATCGTGCCCATCTTCCTCTACTTTATATGTGGGACGGCTGCCACAGCATGGCTTGACAAGCAGCGTATAGGTCCACACCCGGGATCTGAACCAGTGAACCCCAGGCCACCAAAGTGGAACATGCGAACTCAACCACTGCGCCACTGGGTTGGCTCAGGTTTTGCTCATTTTTATGAGAGAGTTTAAAATTAAAACCTTCTGGTTGGAAAACAATTTGTCAGAGGCATTTCAGGCACCATGAGTATCAGGCTGGTATTCACACGACCGTTCCTTCTCTAGCTGTGTAGACGAGCAAAGGAAGATCTGAAGCAGCCAGCTTGAGTTAGATTAAAAGAAAAACTTACTTATCATCACACCCAATTTTATTTCCTCCTGCAAAATTATAATACCTAGCATGATCAGCCACTTTATTTACCAGAGCTCACACCACATAACTCTCAGCTATTTCCAAAAATCAAACCCACTCAGAAACGATAAAAAGTTGCCACTATTGAAAATATGCAAAAGCATTTGCCGAAAGCTCTGAAGGCAATTTCTACAAAGAAGTCTCTAAAACATTTTAAGTAAAGGCGGCAACATCAGAATCTTTTTTTTTCACTGAATACAATATTTATTTGAATGTAAAAGTCATGTTATATTTACTGAAAAATAACTCTTATCAGAAACAGACTTTTATCTAGTTTATTGGCCACATTATTTATAATGGGACACCTGGCAGGCAGGACACTAACAGCTACTGTTCATCAATTTTTAGTGTAACAATTTATTGAGCTATTAATTCTCCCTGCATTCACACAAGGGCGCGCACACACATACATATCATTAACTCATCAATGGTTGGGAGCCAACAGCAGCCCTTGCAGAAACATTAGAGTACAGCGTCAGCAATGGTTTAGGTGGAATACCTTGATGGTTATTTCACGTCACCAATCTAGACCTTTGTGCCAGCACGGGGCCGCCATTGCATTGGCTTACCAAGCTTGCTCAACTGGCCTACAGTAATGACAACACAACACAGGCAAACTGTGCTACATGCTGCTATTTTTCCTGACTGTGGCCAAAAGCTGAGCCTTCTATTATTCTCATGAATGCTTGCTCTATCGTATGATTAGAAACTACGGTAAGCCCGAAACGAGTCAAGTCCTACCCCAATTTATCTTATGAACGAATCTTAGAAAGCGCCAAAAGTAGGTGTGGCCAATCACCTAAGCTCAAAAGGCTCCATCATTGATGGATGGAAATGTCAATTGTCAGGGCTGCAAATTCACTGCAAAAAGAAGACTGTCTCTTGTTTGCCAAAATAGAGTGAATGATCCCAACACTGGCAGGACACAGACTTAGCAATTTAAAAGAAAAAGTCTTTCACAATAGTCTAGATCCCAATGAGACGGGTCACTAGAGAAGTCCCTGGGAGCCAGTGTGACAAAGCCATAGATCCTCAGAGGGCACTCTAATGGGGCAGAGACTGGAGCATCCAGTCGGGCTGTAGACAAAAAGGGAAGCCAGGAGGATTGCAGGAGCCCTTGGAGGCAGCACTGTAGTTATGTGAGAATCAGAAACTATGCCAAAAAATTTTAAACAAGTCTGTGCTGTTAAATTTTTTAGGGACCAGCCTGGTGTCATGGTGGTTAAGTTCACATGGTCTGCTGTGGTGGCCCAGGGTTCATGGGTTCAGATCCCGGATACAGACCTACACACTGCTGTTGAGCCATGCTGTGGCGGTGACCCATGTACAAAATAGAGGAAGATTGGCACAGATGTTAGCTCAGGGACAATCTTCCTCAAGCAAAAACAGAGGAAGATTGGCAATGGGTGTTAGCCCAGGGCCTGTGTTCCTCACAAAAAAAACCCAATAGGGCCGGTCCAGTGGCATAGCAGTCAAGTTTGCACGTTCCACTTCAGTAGCCCGGGTTCGCTGGTTCAGACCTACGCACCACTTGTCAAGCCATGCTGTGGCAGGCATCCCACATATAAAGTAGAGGAGGATGGGCATGGATGTTAGCTCAGGGCCAATCTTCCTCAGCAAAAAGAGGAGGATTGGTAGAAGATGTTAGTTCAAGGCTAACCTTCCTCAAAAAAAAAACCAGTTTTATATATTTATATATATATCTCTCTTAATATGTAAGAGAATTACCTGTTAATATTTCTCTATGTCTCAGGTGAGCTGAAGGAGAAAACACAAAGGATTTCCACCCAAATAGGGGCAAAAGTTTTCTAGGGAGAAAAGCACAGCCCTGGGGGGCTGAGCTAGGTCATCAATGCAGGAGACAAAGCGACAGAAATTAAGAGGATGGTACAATTCCAGGAGAAAACACTGAGGACCACACCTCTGGAGATTCTGTTCCAAGATCTCCCTTACTCAAATCCTACAGGGTGTTTTGTTCTGCTTCTGTCAAGGAAAACAGTTCCCTTGAAATAACTATGTTGTGTTATTGTTGTTTTATTATCGCTGTTTTCCTTCCTACAAGCATGATACTGTGCAACACAATTTCTTTGCCAACTTTAGTAACTGCATTCCCAAGGTCACTGCAGAGGCAGGTGTCCCAGCCAATTTCTAGGCCCTTGTAATTTAAACCCTTCTTGCTAGATAATTTGAACTAATGCCCAATAATCCATCCATCGAAACCAAAAGGACTTTATTATACTGTCCAAAGAAACAGAATTTTCCCAGACTCAAATATAATCACGCTAACCAGGACAACTTCTGAAATCCACTTGAATCCAATTATTTATTCATACTATGTCTTATCTTGGAAATGTTTTTCAAACGATCATAAAATCAGCTTCTAAGTTAAGGATGGCACACCAGGATACCTTGAGGGGTCAGCAAGAAAACGTACGTGCGTGAAGCACCACAGAGAGCACTAAAGAGATGTGGAAGTGGTTGCAAACTGGGAAATACATTCAAATGAAAAAATTTTAAATGTGCCAGCCAAATAAAACACATCCATGGGCCGAATCCTTTAAATTTGCTCTTCTTCCCCCAAGCATAGCTGCATAGTGTAGCGTGGTTGATGCTAATGATTAAACCATTGGTAATAAGGAAGAGATAAGCAGCTGTACCATCAACTGATGCTCGATGGCCCAAAGCCATTCATCGCGCTGAATGAATTGACAATCTAATAATCCCCAAGGGACTTGAATTTCACATTTCGCCACGTTGATTTATAATTACTTTAGCCTTATCACCATTTTATCTTCTAAGATATTAGCTCCACGCTTTTCCTTCTCCTGATCTCTGAGTGGAAGGCCTTTCTTTCCTCCTCATTCCATTTCTTCTTTACAGCTTCAATTTTTTTTTACAGCATCAATTTTATGAGGTTTAAAAATTCTTTTCTGAATCTTTGACCTTGTTTTTAAGTTCTAATTCATGAGTCTCTTCCTCCCACGTACACACCCTGCCTCTTTTCAAGCAAACTTAAACATTCCTTCCTTGGATTCTTGTGGCACTCTGTTTATAGGTCAATATTTAATTATTTCAAAGTATATTATAGTTTTCTGTGAGGATTTTGTGAAGAGTGACTATGTCTTATTCATCTACATATATCCGAGTCCTAGCCCCATGCTTGGTATGTAGTACATGTATAAAAAATTATTGTGCATGAGGGAATAAATAAATGAAAGAATAAACAGGTTTATCAGTTAATGTTACAGTAAAATTTAAGAACGCAAAATAATTAAATTCAATCCCTTTTGGTTATGAACGAGCAGATAGGTCCAGAGCTTCTCCTAACCTTTCTTTTCACTTTTCTCAGCCACCTTTATTTCAAAAAGAAAGAGCAAACCATTTATTAGTGTTAACCTTTTATGTCATCATACTGGAATTTTCTATCTAAGCTGGTTCAGGTTATCTTACCTGACAAAGGAGATTTCATCATACATTAAAATGTAAACTGTGTGACATAAAGGGGCATAAAACCACTGCCACTCACTCTTCTGGAATGCATTAGTGTGTTAATATTTTTCCAGGGTCCTGTTCTGCGTTATAGTTTAAGAGAAATTAGAGCGGATGAGTTCAGGATTGACACTGCCCCTCCCTGTTGACCTGCTTCTGACCTTCCACCTGCCTGAAGCAGCAAACTTGGGCCTTGCTCTGCCTTTCCAAGTGCATCAAATTATATAATTTTTCAATGCAAACATTTAATGAATGTTGAAATGATTGAACCCCAAATAGTGATATCTTACGTCAAAATACAGTAGAGGAAAATCACGATTTAAAGACCTCCCCCAAAATGGATGTTTCACAAAAATCTCAGTTTCACATTTCCATTTCAGATTTTCCCTTTCGTTTAATTCTTCCATTCACGTACTCACTTATCAATATATGTAGGTGTTAAGTGCCTACCACGTGCTAAATAATGAGTTCGATATAAGACAAGGGAAAGCCCTCATGCCCCCATGTAGTCAAAGGGGCATAAAAACAAGTCAATTGATTATCACAATGTAGTGTGAAGAACACCTCGGCCAGGAAAAGTGCCAAGCAAAGGTTGGGAATGCAGGATGGAAAAAATGCTTCCAGCTCAAAAGGCTGAGACTGGCCTGAAAACAAGTACTAAACACCAATCTTCTGGGAAGGGGAAATAAGATGAGGCCAGAGAGAAAGGAAAACACATGTGTAAATTTTTACCTTATCATTTCCCAAATTTCATACTTCATTATGTGCACAATACAAAATATTCATGGTGAAACTCATTTTGAAGTTTTAGTAGTGGTGAAGTATTTTTTTTTTTTTTTTTTTTAAAGATTTTATTTTTTCCTTTTTCTCCCCAAAGCCCCCCAGTACATAGTTGTATATTCTTCGTTGTGGGTCCTTCTAGTTGTGGCATGTGGGACGCTGCCTCAGCGTGGTTTGATGAGCAGTGCCATGTCCGCGCCCAGGATTCGAACCAACGAAACACTGGGCCGCTTGCAGCGGAGCGCGCGAACTTAACCACTCGGCCACGGGGCCAGCCCCAGTGGTGAAGTATTTTGACGAAGCCTCTGAAAGATAACGATTATATCTCTCTGCAAAATAAATTTGTTTAAAAACCTATTGAAGGCCCCAGAGAGCAATCATAAGCAGATGGGAACCATAGAAGATGAGATAGTTAAAAGGAACAAAACTAGTCATTGTGTGAGGTCCTCATTTCCATGACTTTTCCCCTGGGGGCACTTTCCAGTCCACATCTGATGCTGGCAGAGAGGACTCAAGCAGAAAGGCACAGCATTATCAGATTGAGAAGTCAGTGGGTAGAGCTCAGGACTCCAAGAATGGCCGGAATTTGACGGGGGGAATCCAAAAAAAGAAGAGAAAGTCCCTAAAACCTCCATATAAATTCTCTGAAAATTCTTGGCTAACCCTTGAACTATGCATAATCAAGAGGAATTCCACTGAGCTCAGAAGAAAGAGTCAGCTGGAAGTCTGAAAGAGCTGAGCACAAAATTTATTTACTGCACACCACTTGGGGAGACAAAGTTGGAGTTTGAGTCCTACAAAATTAGACGGCTAAGACCCATTAAGAGCTTTCCAGAGACGTGTTATAACAAAGCATAAGACCAATCATACCTAAGATGGAGGTGACAAACCACTAACTGAACTGTCTACTAAACCAAAAACTCCACACTCATGAGAGGAAGGTAATAGAAGCTAGAGTCTTGATACTGCATTATATAGAGTGTTCTGTATATAACCAAAAATTACTACCCATTAGAAAATGGCTAGAGGTGACCCCTAATCAAGAATTTAAAAAAACAGTCAATATAAACAGCCCCTGAGATAGCCTGCATGTTGGAATTAGCAAACTAAGACTTTAAAAGAGCTATGATAAATATGTTTAAGGACTTAAAGTAAAAAATAAGTCATAATAATTTCAACAGAGAAATAGAAACTATGAAAAAAGCCACAGAACATTCTAGAACTGAAAATGATAATCTCTGAAATAAAAATTTCACTGGATGAATGTAAGAACAGATGAGAGAAAAGAGTCAGTGAACTTGAAGAAATATCAATAGAAATCCATTTTGTGGAAAAGTGAAAAAAAGAATTGGAAAAATGAGCATTAGCACCACGTAAATAGCTAAGATAAATATAGCCAATGGTTAACATGGGTTAGCATAAGGGAAGCCATCTTATAGAGGGGAACTATGTTGGGACTATAACAAGACACCCCCTTTTCCTTGTTAGCAATGCTCTAGTTTGCACGTAGCTTAGAGAAGTACACATCTGCTTGCTCTGCTATTTTTGTAGCCGTGGCTTATACATAGACCTCCCTATTCCGATAAGGCAATAACTTTGTTTTCCAGCTTTTCCAGGGATGTAACGACCTACAGGAAAAAAAAATTCTGCTATCTGTCGCCAATGAAGAGAGAAAGGGACACTCTGTAATCTCAAGGACTACAGCTCCATCCCCCTTTTTGGACCATTTGCCCTCTAGAACTGCTTCAAAATTTTGTAGTTTTAAGATGGTTCTTTAGGACATGAGTCCACCATCTTCCCCCGTGCTGGCAAGCTGTAATAAAAAGACCCTTTCTCTCTTACCACCTTGCCTCCTGCCTGTTGGCTTGTCTTGTGATGAGTGGAAGACCCTGTTGGGCGGTTACATGAGCAGAGCTTCAGTGACCTGAAGGACAATATCGAGCAGTCTATCCACATGTAATTGCAGTCCCAAAAAGAGAGGAGAGAGAGAATGGGATGGAAAAAAATATTCAAAGAAATAATGGCTGAAATTTCCCAGATTTGGTGAAAAAAAATTAACTTACAGATCCACAAGCTCAGAAAACTGCTGATCCATGCAATGATAAGGATGACCCTCAAAAACATTACATCAGGCAAAAAAAAAAGCCAGACATAGAAGGGTCCATGGTATGTGAGTTTATTTATATGAAGTTCTAGAACAGGCAAGTTAACCTACGGTTACAAAAAGAACAATGTTTGCCTGTAGGGAGCAGGGAGAATAGAAGTAGGAATGAGGAAACTTTCTGGGGTGATGGAAATGTTCTAAATCCTCATTGCAATAATGGTTACACAGGAAGATACATTTATCAGAACTCATCAAACTTTGCATATATTTAAGATCTGTACATTTCACTCTATGAAAACTTCACCTCAATAAAAAGTGTTGTATAAAAAAAGAAACTCATTTTTATCATAATTCAGTTCTATGCTAAAAGTGTGAATATACACCATTCTGAGTGTTAAAACTAGCATCTGAGATAACAGGGAGAAAATGTTGCTTTTTCTATAAGTTATCCCTTGATGACAGGTTTATCCACTTTGGACCTAGTCTCTTTCATGAGGATATACAATGGCTTCTACCAAGTAAGTTCCTAGAATAATGAAGAACATCATTTCAAAAATCTCTGAAATAACTCACAATACTTCCAGAATTCATTAGTAATATATTTTTTATAAAGGTTTTTTTTTAGGAAGATTAGTCCTGAGCTAACATCTGCCACCAATCCTCCTCTTTTTGCTGAGGAAGACTGGCCCTGAGCTAACATCCATGCCCATCTTCCTCTACTTTATATGTGGGATGCCCGGCACAGCATGGCTTCACGAGTGGTGCGTATGTCTGAACCAGTGAACCCCGGACTGCCGAAGTGGAACATGTGAACTTAACCACTGCGCCACCCAGCCAGCCCCTCCTTAGTAATATATTAAAAAAAACAAAAAAAAACAGAACTATGGGATGGCAGTTGCTGTCTGGTAGAACATGGCGGCATCTCAAGTTGAAACTAAGTTGCCTCTCTTTGAAAGGACTGCATTCATAATGTTTTAGAATCACTGCATCTCTCTCTCCCAACTGAGCCTGCCCTGTAAGTAACCTCTGATGAATTGAGTGTCTCTCGGTAATGCTGACCAACTGGAAACTGAATAAAATGCCTTCTCAAAATAGAGAACTAAAGCCATATTCTAAAAATGACATACAGCTGGCATAGCACATGCAGGATTCTTAATAACTGCTTCTTCCAAATGGTCAAACTTGATTCATGGGACGTTGCAGCAGAATGAAACACAGTCAAGGTTAAGAAGTTCACGAGGCTTCAAGGCAGTGGCTGCACTTACAGCTTTCCATCTGGATCCATGGAATTCTTCACGTCTATTGCTTGTCTCCTCATTTTCCACAGTCAAGAACATCCCCAATCTGAAGTTGTGGAAGAGAGCATGTCTGTGTTATTAGAAGCTTCTAAGGTCCAGATGGGACCTTGGCCACCTCCCTAAATTGATAAAGACTGAAAGTCAGTTAAACATCTGTGAGGACCCAAGTTAGCTATGCTAGGACTCTATCTGTTCCATTTGATTACTACAGAATTACCTTAATTTCAGACCAAGTGTCCTCTCTTGGAACCAAATTTGCAGGAACAAGAGTGCTAAGGTGTAAAGAAGGAGGAGACACATCCATGTATACTGTCACAGTAGTACCCTGCCCCACTTTCAACATCTGGAGCTGAGCTTCACTTACAGGAGTTGGTACCCTATTCTGCCCCCAAATTTCAGCCTGAGATCTTAGACCAATTACATACTGAATGCAGGCAGATACGGGAGGGAGACAAATACACAAATCAGAACCAGAAGCATGCATTTTTGGAGAGATCTTCCTTATTCTTCTCACTTCCAAAGGAAGGAAGGAAGGAAGGAACGAAGGAAGATATGAAATCTTTATCTAAAAGGACAAGGTGATGGGAGAAATCAAATTTCTGTGTCTTTCTATTTTCTCATAACTTCTATTACAGCATTTCCCATTTTATACTTTATTATATCAGCACAAACTCATGTAAGAGAATGTCAAGTGAGATTATCTTATTCTGGAATTGAGGTTAATGTCCAAAGCAGAGAATAAAAAATACTAAGTACCTCATGTTCTAAATAGACCCTAGCCCCAGGAGATGGGCTTCTCCTGCCCCCCGCCCCCAGGAATTATGGAAAGCATCCAGGTCAGAATGGCCCCAATCAAGAAACAAACATGCTGTCTCCCAACAATGTAAAAGGAAACTTGGGGAGAGATAAGTCATCAGCCTTGTAGGGCATGCAGTGCCTGTCGAGAAGGTTATTATTTCCTCCCTTTCCTACTGGAGAGGGAAGGGAGACACATTCTCTCACTCCAAGCCAAGTAAAGAGAGGGCCAAGAGAACACAATTGGGGAATCTGTAAGAAAGGAAAGCTGGCGTCTCTCTTTTCAACTAGAAGCCTCCTGCATGGCAAACCTCCCCACTCCCCACCCCGTCCCATCCTTCTGGTGTTTCACATTTAAATATTTTCTTATTTAAGTGGTAAAATATACATAGTATAGAATCTGCCATTCAAACCATTTTTAAGCACAGTTCTGTGGCATTAAGTACATTTGATACCGGCTCAACACAAGGTTGACATAAGGGAAGCCATATTGTAGAAAAGAAACCATATTATAACTTTAAATGATCTCTGAGTAACTAACCCAAACATGCTCTATAGATTTTATGGCCCCTCCCAGCTGTGATAAGATGATAACTTTGCTCTTTTGAGTTCTCCAGGAATGTGATGACTCCCTGGTAGAGAGCCTATGCTGATAGCCATCATAAACGACAACTGAAAGATCAAGGTATAGGGCGTTGCTCCATTCTCTGACACATATCCAGTAAAACAAAGGAGTATCAGGAACTGGGACAAGAGAACTAGCCACCTCCCCCATCTGGAAACCAGCACCGTATATAACTGGCCTGTAGTCTTTATTCTGTAAAATGGTTCTTTCAGACATTAGTCAGCCATCTTCCCCCTTGCTGGCAAGCTGTAATAAAGAAAGCCTTTGTCTCCTACCCCCTTGCCTCCTGACTATTGGCATGTCTGGCAGTGAGCAGAGGACCCCCCCTTGGATGGTAACACATTCACATTGTTCTGCAATCATGACTGCCATGAACCTCCAGTCATATTTAAATGTATTCATTGATTTCTGGATCACTAAGGTAACAACACTCATGTTGTGAAACAGATCTTGGGAGAGGGTTTCTGTGAGCCTAGATGTTAGATGTCCTTTCCAGCCCTGTGCCCCACTGAAAGGAAGAAGGTGGTGCTTGCCACAAGTACCCTCAAATTTGGCAGAGTACTTGAACAACGAAACGAAAGCTGAATCCTGGCTTAGAGTTTTCTGGAGGCAGTAGGTCTGTTGGAATAGCCTGTGTTGGGAGGACCCGAAAAGACTAAGGTATAGCATGTCTGGGAGGATTTAGGGGGCAAAAGTTCTCCACAAAATTGGGAGAGTATGAAAGAGGACCTTGGGAGTTCGGTAGTTCCATATGAAGGAATGTGGAGATTAACAGAGGGACAGAAGCCATGAAGCCACTCAGGCAGCCATAAGACCAAGCAATGGTATTCTCAACCCAAAGAAAGTTTTGGAGAAAATAATGTTGGAGGTGCCAGAATAAGACATGGCTGCTCCTCTAGGGAAGTTCCTCAGAGACAGAGGGGCCAGGTGAAACCTACATGGAAACCACATCAGCAATGACCACTAGCATCAAACTAAATCAGATCAACCCCTGCTTCTTCCATCCTTCTTCCCTCTTCCAAACACTAAAGCAGCTAGTGCTTAGAACAGATACAAGAGGAGATATCCCAGAGCCAGATCACAACACCTTTCTCCAGCTGACTTGCAGTGAGGGTTTGAAGCAAACTTTGAACTTATTTTGAGGCAAAAAAATTTTAAATAGACCAGACTGATTCTTAGGTACTGAAATTGGGCTGTTCTAATAAAGATGGCCAGAAAGTTGTGGAATCTTGATAAAAGTTTTTAAGAATGATTATCCAATGGAAAAAGGAAACTTGACAGGGTGTGTCATAAGGAAATATTCAAGAATTCATATTTGCACTCCAATAAGATGTAATTCTTCAATAAATCTGTTACCTACACAAGGGAGAATGTGCTGGATAAGTGAGAAATAAGACTGGGGGAAGATGGCAGCAACTAAGAACTGAATAAAGACTGTGTACGAACCAAGGCAACAGAAAGCCTCTGAAGGGTTTGAAATAAGTCGTGGTGTTAGAATGATAGTAATGTAGAGAATTGCAAGAGAGGAGTGATAAAAAAGGAAAACCAGTCAGGAGGTGCTATTTTCATCCTAGGAAGAAATGATAAGGACCTGAGCCACAGCAATGACCCAGCAAATAGGAGGGGAAAAAATTAAGAGGAGGTAGAAATGGCAGGACTTGAGAACAAATTAGAAGTAGGAGTTTAGAGAGAATGTGTGGTCTAAGGAAAAGTCTAGGCATTTGGCTTCATTGAGTGGAAGGATAATAGTGATTCATCTCTCTGACATAAGAAATACAGAACAAAAAGAAAGTTTCCTTTGGTAGTAAGAAAGGAGGATAACCATAAACTCTATAAATATTAGAATACGTATATCTTGGGGGCACAGTAGATACTCACTATTTACTGGGCAAATATGTTTAGTTTGGGGCAAGTTTGGAATGAGATGCTAACAGGACAGCCAAGTGGATATGGTTGGGAGAGCTGAATATGGTGGTCTTAGACATTAGGAAAGAGAGATGGTATAGTGAAACAGATTTAGGATCATCAGCATATAGGCATTTGTGGGTAAACGGCACCAAGGTCAGAAGCCTCGAGAACAACAATATTTCGAGAGCTGGCCAAAAAAGAGAAGTTGTCAAATAGAAGAGGTCAGAGAGAATCCAGGAAAACCAGTGGAAAGTGGCATCTCAAAATCCAAGAGAAGACCAACCTTCCAGGAAGGAGTGGTCAGCAATGGTAAATGCTACAGAAAGGTCAAGTGAGACAAGAACTGGAAATTTCTGACTGGTGGAGAAACTGGAAAGCCATTGGTAACATTAGTGAAGCCACTTAGGAGCAGATGCCAAATTGCCGTGAGTTGAGAAGCGAATGGGAGGTAGAGATGTGGAGCTTCTCAGTGTTGATTGTTTTAAGAAGTTTAAGTTCAAAGGAGAACGTGAGGACAGGGCGATAGCATAGTGGTTATAGGGGAAGGGGTACAGAAGGGTGGGAAGAGAATGTGGCATAGAAAGACTAGTCAAGGGAGATGTGTTGCTTGGTTTTCTGGTTATTGGGAGCCATTGAGAATGTTCCTAAACTGAGGGGAGGGAGCCACTAGTAGAGGAGAGACTGAAGACATTGAAGAGAAAGGATAACTAATAGAAAAAAGTAGAGAAGAGACTCTAGAGTATGGGGTCAAGAACATAGGTAACCGAGTTAGTCTTCAAAAAGAAGAATTAAGAGTAGATACCAGAGAAAGCCACCCTCTCAATAGGAAGGGTAGCATAAGGGTAACTAAACCTCGGGGCGGTCACACCATTTTGAGACATGACTAGGACATGGCTCAAATGATGCCATTTTACAAAAACAAAAACCTGCACTTCAGTCCAGAAGTAAAAAGGCTAATAAGAGAGATTAGCGAGCTTGCAAGACACAAGATCAATACAGGAAAAATCAACTGTATAAGAAAACAATTCCCCTTATAAGAGCATAATCAAAAATAAATTACTCATGATTAGATTTTTAAAAAGAAGTGCAAAACCTATACTCTGAACACGGCAAAACACTGTTGAAAGAAAGAAAAAAAAAGCCTAAATAAAAAGAAAGACATCCCATGTTCATGGATAGAAAGAGTTAATACCATTAAAGTGGCAATACTCTCCAAATTGACCTACATATTCAACACAATTCCTCTCATAATCCCAGCTGGCTTCTTTGTGGAAATTGATAAACTGACCCTAAAATTCATATGGAAACTCAGGGGACTCAGAATAGGCAAAACAATCCTGAAAAGGAAGAACAAAAAAGGGGACTCACCCTTTCTGACTTCAGACCTTACTACAAAGCAACAGTAATCTGTCGTGCGGTACTGAAATAAGGATAGACGTACAGATGAGTGGAATAGAATTGAGAGTCCAGAAATTAACCCATGCACCTATGGCCAGCTGATTTGTGACAAGGGTGCCAAGACCACCCAATGTGGAAAGATCAGTCTTTTCAAAAAATGCAGCTAGAATAACTGGATTCCATAGGCAAAAGAATGACGTTGACCCTCAACTCAAATCATATACAAAAAGTAACTCAAAATGGATCGTAGACCTAAATATAAGGGCCAAACCTATAGAACTCTTTGAAAAAAAAATCTGTTTCCTTTTGCTATTGTAACAAATTACCACAAATCTAGCTGCATAAACAACACAAGCTGGAAGCCTGATGTGCGTCTCACTGGGCTAGAATCAAGACATCAGCAGGGCTGTTCCTCCTGGATGTTCTGGGGGAGAATCTGTTCTTGCCCTTTCCAGCTTCCAGAGGCCACCCACATTCCTTGCTCGTGGCCCACTCCTCCATCTCCAAAGCCAGCAACAAAGGATGAATCTTTGTCATGTGCCTTCTCTCTTGTTTTCTCTCTTCTGCCTCCCTCTTCCACTTATAAAGACACATATGATTATATTGAACCTATCCAGATAATCCAGGATAATCTCCCCATCTCATGGTCATCTGATTAGCAACCTTAACTCTCCTTTCCTGTGTAACCTAACACATTCAGGGGGTCCAGGGATGAGGATGTGGACATCTTGGGGAGAGTGGGAAGGAAGGCAGGGTTGGCGATTATTCTGCCCATCACTGTACCTGGAAAAGCCTACAGCAAATGTCAGAAGCTTTTGTTTTAAGATCAGGACTAAGAAAAGAAGGCCCAAGATAGCCATAAGCAAAAGAATGAAACTGAACCATTATCTTACACCACACAGCAAAATTAACTGAAATTGGATTAAAGACTTGAATGGAAAACCTAAATCCATAAAACTACTAGAAGAAAATATAGCTCCTTGTCATCAGTCTTGGTGATTTTTTTTTTTGGATTTGACACCAAAAGCAAAGGCAACAAAAGAAAAATAAGCAAGTAGGACTATATCACACCAAAAAGCTTCTGCACAGCAAAGGAAACCATAAACACAATGAAAAGGCAACCTGTTGAATGGAAGAAAATATTTGTAAATCATATATCTGATAGGGGTTAATATCTGAAATATATAAAGAACTCATAGAACTCAATAGCAAAAAACAAACAATCCAATTAAAAAACGGGCAGAGGACCTAATACACATTTTCCCAAGAAGACACATAGATGGCCAACAGGCACATGAAAAGATGCTCAACATCACTAATTATCAGGGAAATGCAAATCAAAAGAACAATGAGATATCACCTCGCACCTGTCAGAATGGCTATTATCAAAAAGATAAGAAATAACAAGTGTTGGAGAGGATGTGGAGAGAAGGGAATCCTGTGCACTGCTGGTGGGAGTGCAAACTGGTGCAGCCACTATGGAAAGCAGTATGGAGGTTCCTCAAAAAATGAAAAATAGAAAGACCATATGATCCAGCTATTCCACTGCTGAGTATTTATCCAAAGGAAATGAAATCACCAACTTGAAAAGGTATTCCCACCCCCACATTCACTGCAGCATTATTCACAATAGCCAAGACATGGAAACAGCCTAAGAGTCCACCAGTGGATAAATGGAGAAAGAAAATGTGGCATATATATGGAATATTTTTCAGCCATAAAAAAGAAAGAAATCTTGCCATTTACAACAACATGGACGGACCTTGAGGGCATTATGCTAAATGAAATGACAGACGGAAAAAGATAAATACCATGTAATCTCACTTATATGCGAAACCTAACAAAAAAAAAAATGAGCTCATAGATACAGAGAACAAATTGGTGGTTGCCAAAGGCAGGGTGTGGGGGGTGGACGAAATGGATGAAGGGAGACAAAAGGTACAGACTTCCAGCTATAAAATAAATAAGTCATGGGATGTAATGTACAGCCTGGTGCTATGTCAATAACACTGTATTGCATATTTGAAAGTAGCTAAGAGAACAGATCTTAAAAGTTCTTACCCCAAGAAAAAAAATTTTGTAACTATGTGTGGTGATGGATGTTAACTAGACATTGCGGCGATCATTTTGCAGTATTTATAAATATCAAATCACCATGTTGTACACCTGAGATTAACATAATGTTATATGTCAATTATACCTCAATAAAAAATGCAGCTTCAATTTTAATGTTATTAATAGAGGATCTTGTTACCAGAATACATTATAAAGAAAAATTGGAAGTTGTTAATATTCACCCTGATTTTAAGCACAGTGAGACCTATGTTGGACTTCTGAACTACAGAAGTATATAAAAATAAATGTGTTGTTTAAGCTGTTAAAAAGAATGCCCACTATCGTTGCATTAGTTGACACTGGAATACAGGTCTTCTAATTGTCACTATGGTACTTACACTACACTGCCATTACTAGTTTCTAAAATGCAAGCAGTGGTCCTAGGAACAGACAATCTACTCACAGGTCACTCACAACCTGACAACACACAGGTCTGACAGGTCCAAGTCAGGGCCAGCAAACAGCCAGCACCATGCCCCGCTGACTCCTCGGCCCGAGAGGATGTCGTTCACACGGCACTGTCCTCTCGCCCAGGGACCAGGAACAGAGCTGCGGAATCCTCCCCGTATGTCATCTGCAGCAATCACAACAGAGGAGAAGCGCTGGCACACCAAATGAAATCTACTTGCCGATCCTGATCCAGACGATTAAAACCTGGTATATAAAAAGATGAGAACAGCGGCTCCTTTTGTACTAAACCACACATCGCAAAGTGGAAGTGGGAAGTTTGACCACCAGATTTAATTTCCTAAATATGCCACAGACCTTTAAATGACTATTTAATAAACCTCTGAGGGCAGTGGGATAATTTTCCCTAGACTCATTTTATTCCTGATACAAAAAGAGCAACCCCAAATTAGCGGCACAGCCTGCTGAAGCCAGCCTCTTTTTTATATACATTAACCCTTTTACTTAATGCCTAAGGAGTAGACACCACAGTAAAGACCTTACAGGATTAATTCATTAAGGTAACTAGCTAACAGCTCAATTACAAATAGCTGTTTTCATTCATAAAGAAAATAAATTGAGGGGCCAGCCATGGCATAGCCGTTAAATTCACACACTCCACTTCGGTGGCCCAGGGTTCACCAGTTCGGATCCTGGGTGCAGACCTATGCACTGCTCAGCAAGCCATGCTGTGGCAGACATCCCACATATACAGTAGAGGAAGATGGGCACGGATCTTAGCTCAGGGCCAATCTTCCTCAGCAAAAAGAAAGAAAAAAATTGAAAAATTCAGGCAAATGTAAGCTACTATTTTATTTCTCAAAATAATTGGAAAACTAAATGTTTCCTAATCACATCTGAAGGGTTCCAAAGCAGAGATAACAACAGAACCGTTCCTAGAATCCAGTTCTCCTTAAATCTGTGTACCAATGTTCCGAGGAGCCTGAACCTCACTAACGAATCTACGAAAATGAAGGCTCTTTTATGATTCAACTTTGTGGTATAGTTTTTAAATAACTGCCCCCAAACAGATCTGCTATTCCATTGTAAGACGAAATTGTTATTTACTGAGCCTTAATCTCTATTCTTGTCAAGGGGGGAAAAAACCCTATAGAGCATCCTAGGAGGGACTTTTATACCCACTGACCCTCACAAACCACTCAGAGAAAAGAAGCTTCCATTTCTGAAATTACTCAGGCAAAGCCTAGCTTTCACCACAAACCACCTTACCCCAGTGTAAGAAAAGCCCTAAATAGGGTTGATGAAATTTTTAAATTTCCCATCGTTTAATAGACAGAGGTTTCAAAGCATGGCGGAGAGTTCCTTTGGTTCCTGCCGTCCCGACTGTTGGTTTGCAACCTCTGCAGATCAAAACTGGCCCCCAGACAAGAAGGGCAAGGCGACAACAAAGCCAGAGGCAGCCCGCTCCAGACTGGTAGGTGGCAGGTTGAATAAACGGGAACGAACTTACAAGGCTGGTCTTGGGCGGCTCCAAGAAGAGCAGGGAGGGTCGCCAACTGACAACGCCATGACTGACAATTTCTCAACTTTACGATGGTGCGAAAGCAATACGTATTCAGCAGAAACCATAGTCTGAATTTTGCTCTTTTCCAGGGCTGGCGATGTGCAGCACGATCCTCTCTGGTGATGCTGGGCAGTGGCAGCTCCCTGTCCCCCCGCGATCACAAGGGCAAACACCGGATACACTTACAGCCATTCTGCCCATGCAGTCGTTCTGTTCGGTCACTTTCGGTACAGTGTTCAATCAATTACATGAGCTGTCCAACACTTTGTTATAAAACGGGCTTTGCGTTCGATGATTTTGCCCAACTGTGGGCTAATGTAAGTGTTCTGAGCACGTTTAAGGTGGGCGAGGCTAAGCTATGCTGTTCAGCAGGATAGGTGTATTAAATGCATTTTTGACTTAAGATATTTCCAATTTACGATGGGTTTATTGGGACGGAACCCTATCGTAAGTCAAGGAAGATCTGCAGATCTCTGTACCCGCCCACCAGAATCTTGGAAGTTGATATAGAGGCCTTAATGGGGTTCAGTCACGTCTACGGTCCAGATGGTCTCAATGACACACTCAAGGTTGCATCCTTGAAGCAGCTCCTAGTACGAGAACAGTGGGCAGAACGTACATTCCAAGGACAGGGGAGAAGGTGAGGCACCTCCGATGGCCCGGCTCTAGCTCACCAGTCAACTGGCGGTCACGTCCTCTCAATGACCTCCTCCAACATCTATCACAAATCTAGGAAGTGTTTGCAAGTTAGAGGAAAAACAAGACAATAATCATGGCAGTCAGGCTGACCTTTTTTTTAGGTGTGAGTCACATTGTCACTCCCTTGCATAAAGCTGTCCCAGTGCTACCCATCACATTTAGGGGAAAAAATCAAACTCCTGAGCAAGACCGAGCAGGCCGTGCATGAACTGGCCCTGCCTGCTTCTCTCTCACCTCCTACCATTCCACCCTTGCTCACTGGTCCTTCTCCCACCAGCCTTTCTGCTGCCTCTCAGCTAAGCCAAGCTCGTTCCTGCCCCAGGACCTTTGCACTTGCAATATCCCATCTTTCTAAAACTGTCTTCCCTGAGATCCTCACATGATTCATTCTTTCCTATCATTTGGGTCACTACTCAAATGTCACCCACAAATGGAGGTTCTTCCTGACTCCCCAAGCTAAGAGATCCTCTCCCTCTGTCTTCTTCATAGTGCTTATTACTATGTACTTGCTAATTCTGTCTGTCCTGCTGAAATCCAATTACAGGAGGCCAGGGAAGGACCAGACACCAGAACAGCCCCTGGTACTCAGTGCATGCTTAATCAATGTGTGTCAAGTGCCATTTCAATAGGAAGAAAAAAATAAGTTCAACGATTTCTGCAAAGGCATACCCCTTTCAGGTCAGTTCCCTATTCTGTAGATTAGGTCTTGACCCCCTAAAATCACATCGACCCCTCCATTTCACTCCCCTCCCCTACTGGTATGGGTCACCCCACAAGTCATTTGAGAAATGTCCCATGCCCCTTTACTGTGGTGTATCTGAATTCTGACATCATAAGTACTATCTGTCTCAAGAAGTGATGGTGAATAAGGAGGGCAAGACAAAGCCAGATGTGCTAAAACACAAATGTGGGGTTTGAGTTCTTTGAGGTCAGGGTCCTTGTGTGATTCATAACTGAGGTCCCACAACCCTAAGAATAATGCTGCGCATTCATGTTTGTTGAGTGACTATGTAACCTCTGCCTCCCAATGCTAAAGCACAAATCCCTACATGGGCCCTGTGAGGGGTTCCAGGGAATGTTGCTTATGCACTTGCTGGTCTGGTTACAGCGGGACATGAATAAATGAATCCTAGCTGTCTAGGCCGCCCTTCCTCCCTCCAACCCCCCACCACAGCCCCTATTCAGTGCTGGTAACCAAGCATCGTGCCCAGAGAGGAGCACAGTACAGAGACAGAGCTCAGGCTCTGGAACCGGATGGGCTGGGGTGGAAATACTCTGCACCTTCCTCGCTGTGCAATCCTCTTAACTGTCAAATGCACTGAGAAATGTTAAGTAACAGGACTTCCCACACAGGGTTGCTTTGTAAGGATTAAATGAGCACCATAGAAAGCTCTTGGCACGGATTAGCTCTCCATCACTGTTATTAGGGTGACTGTGTCCTCTCTCGATGAGTGCCACCACCCCCGAGGCAGCTGTCGTGGTGCCCTGCAGCCCTCAGCGCCCCACACCTGGGTGTGGTTCTCGGGTGCAGGCAGTGAAGCCATCCTTCTCTGACTTCGACGGCTGCATCCTTTTCTGAGTGACCCAGGCAGCCGGCATTGCTCCCTAACACCTTTCAGAGTGTAAAATGTGTCTGCCCACAGATCTCTCTCTCTTCCTGGGGACCAGGGCAGAGTTCACAGGAACCAGGGCAAGCACGGTGTGTGACAACACTCTGCTGTGCCCTCTCACTGCCCCTCAGAGGGTTTGCTCCTGGATCACCTGCCTGATGCCCCTCCGTAAGGGGGCAGTCTCACCCAGGAGGCTGCTCCGCTCCTCATAGAAACAGACCTTGCCGCTCCAGTTTACCAGGCACACCCAGACAGACGGACACCCCACCTGGCCTCCCCATGAAAGACCCCCCCCCGGGCCCCCTGCTCATGTATCCTGTATCCCCACGTGCCTTTGAACCATAATAAAGATTAAGTAGCACTTGGATTACTATGTGAACTGAACTGCAATACACAGAATGGGTCACGGGTATAGCCAAAAAGCAAGATGTCAGCCAAGGTCACTTTGCTTTTGCGTTCAAATGAACAAACAGAAAAACCCATTTCCCTTACTGCAGGAAAGCGGGTGGCCCTACAGTCTCTCTGGAGAAATGGCACTTTTCTCGTAGTCACATCTGGCTCCAACTTTCTGGGCTCCCTCAGTTCATTCTCATTTGGGAACATCTTGCCACAAGGCACGTGGCATCCTTTTCGCACACTACATCACCTCGTGTTGGCCACTACCCCTAAACTCTTTGCTCCCCAAAATGCCACTAACACAAAGTTGCCTATAAGGCAGATTTTGACTAAAAATTTCCAGCAATGGAAGGAGTTTATATTACTTCACTGTCAATAATTTAAAGTCAAATAGTAAATCCTGCTCTGGAAGGGTCTGGACCACTTTTCCACCCAGCTTTCTCTCAGACTCCTTTCTTTTTTTTTATTTTTTTCCTTTTCCTCCCCAAACTCCCCCGGTACATAGTTGTATATTCTTCGTTGTGGGTCCTTCTAGTTGTGGCATGTGGGACGCCGCCTCAGCGTGGCTTGATGAGCGGCGCCATGTCCGCGCCCAGGATCCGAACCAACAAAACACTGGGCCGCCTGCAGCGGAGCACGTGAACTCAACCACTCGGCCACGGGGCCAGCCCCATCTCAGGCTCCTTTCTGAGAGAAGAAATCCATCACGCTGTGGCCTCTCTCCTCCTCTCCTCTGACCTCCTCCCCTTTTTCAGGCTGTTTACCCCCTTCCACAAGGTCCTCTTACCTCTTTTGGCAGAGCCGTTCCCCACTCACTGTGACACATTTTCCAGATCATAACCCTGTGACTTTACCTTCCACCCCCATGGCAGCCTACTTGGCCTTATCCATAAGTACAACAGGCATCTCCTGAAAAGCGACTCTGAGCTGACTATTGAAGGAACGTTTTGTTATCCTGCCATAGCTGGAAGAGAAAAGAATGCTGGGAAAATCCATGAACCTGAGGTTGCATTCTTTGGAAGAAAAAAAAGTGTCTTTATTCCCCTCCCACCCTGGCCCCTCCTGCACAACGGCCCTTAATCTGCCACAGCCATGGGGAACCCGGCCCCGGGACGGGAGGATGCGGGGAGGCACATCTCTCTTCGTGACGCCGCGTGCTAGGAAGTGCAGAAAAATGGGAGGGAAAGCACACCTGACACAACAGAACATAGGAACGCAAAGCTCCTCAAAACAGCACGAAAGCCATTCTTGCTCAAATAAAACCCCATCTGGCCCACACCATCATTTCTCCCTTATTAAATAAGATGCCAAGATGCTTTCATCGGATTGGCATGTGGCCTATCCCAGAACAAGCACGGGACTCTCCCTGAGTTTGTTCCTGGGTGTGAACATTGGCGATGACTGTTCCGTGCGGAGCCTCCTGTCCCAGCGGCTGAGTGACTGGCAGGAGATGGGCCCGAGAGTGGCGGAGCCGAGGACGCCCGTATCTATCGCAGACCCTTCCCGGGATAACGTGGGCTTGTCAATTCTGTTGTCAAGCAGCAACTTATGTGGAATTTGAAAACAGTAAATGTCATACAAAAGCTTAAGTGATTTATATATGGGACTACAGGAGCACTGAAGATCTGCTGTGTAACGAAATGAGATACCAACAGATTGCGTGCTTTGTGGTTATTGCCACAGAGGCAAAACAAAACGGGGGGAAAAAAAGGAACTTGAGAAGAGCAATAACTGTTGGAGAGCAATCGGCCCCAAAGCACAAACCACTTCCCGCCTCACCCCCTCTCCCAGCGCCTGGAATATTCGGTCCATCTATCAATCTGATGAATAACGAACGCCTTAGTACTTTAAGTAACAAAAACCATAGCACGCAAATCAAAAGCCAGTCTGTTCTCGGCCACACTTTGCAGCCTGACAATGCACCATCTGACAACAGATGCAAAAGGCCTCACTAAAAGGAAAAAGCAAAACAGAAAATTCAAGATAGGTTATAAGCTATATCGCGAAAGGGACCATACAGGGTGACCTATTTTGAAACAGCCAATCTTTCATTTGTTTTCCGAGCCTTGCTCTTGGAAGCCATATTTTTAAATAGAAGCATTGAAAGGTTGTGCTTCTGCTGATAGTAGATCTATTACCAAGAACCCAAAGAGTTCAGAGACGAGAAATCAGGAATTGGTCACACAGCTCGTCGCTCTTTTCTTCTCCCTCCCTGCTCTGTTCCATCGCGGAGGCCGCCCTGACCCGGGGCTGCCATGACTTCCTGTCTGTTGACTTGACTGCAATCTATCTCCAGCTGCCCTCTGATTCTCTTAGCTTTGTTCTCAGGCTTCCTGTGTGGATTTTAACCGGTTTCCAGAGCTTTCTGACCCTCTGGATTGGCTTCTTGCACTTGGCTTACATATTTATCCTTCCCGTCCCCTCTACGCTTCCACGCTGCCTGACCTATTTCCTATTTTGTCCTTTTTACATTTTTACGACTGCTGCTCCTACAGCCCTTTCACTGGGGTTCCTTTAGTTATGTGTTCTTACAACACAGTCCACAAGCTGCCACAAATTCCAATGCAGGTTCATGTCATCCCTGCAGAGCCAATTTTCATGGTCAAAATTTCCACCCTCCCTCTCCACCGTCCCCTGTGACATTTCTGCACACAGCCAGGCTCCCCCAGCTCAGGCGGAGACTGCCCATCCATCGTTAAACATACTACAGAACAAACTCTAAATTATTCCCACCCATCAGAAAGAGCCACTGTGTTCTTCCTTTAACAAAATGGAGACACGGGGGGGGTCATACCAGAGCAAAGTGCATGCTCCAGCTACGACGTCTCAATTGCTATATTAATTACCGTTATCAAAAGAGAGCCATCAATAGAGGATTTTCTTTAGAAACGGGAAACACGAGACACTCCAACCTAAAAATTCATCTTGCTTTTGAATTCTTCCCTAGCCAAGGCCCAGTTGCAAACTCGGAAGTTTATGAGGCCAACGGTAGTCTTCATCACATTCTCTTACATTGGGATAACCTGAGGGACCACCATGTCTACAGATCTTACAGTTGAACCACCATATCTCAGTTTAGCATAGTCTATTCATTGCTTTTTTTTTTCTTTGCTGAGGAAGATTTGCCCTGAGCTAACATCTGTTGCCAGTCTTCCTCTATTGTGTATGTGGGTGGCCGCCACAACATGGCCGCCAGTGAGTGGTGTAGATCCTCACTTGGAACTGAACCCGGGACCCCGGAAGTGGAGCACACCGAACTTAACCACCAGGCCACAGGGCCAGCCCCTACACATTGCTTTTTTATTTTAAAAATGTAAATGGGCTCATTTTACCTAAGGAACACGGAAATCTCTTTAAAATGTAAGACTTCCGCTTTGTATGACATATACTGCTACACTCCTCGGCATCATCCACAAAAAAAACTAGACTATAAACCCGAGGATTGCATATAATGAGCCATTATCTCGTGAGTCCTAAATTGCTACCCTCTCCTAAGGGAGGTTCAGCTGAGAGGCACATTAACTCCCTTATTTATCACCGAAACGCAGTCCTGACGGGTTTATATTTAAACATGACTCAGTACAATGGGGAATGTAAGACGGAAACGGTTCATGTCTCCTGGTAGTTTACCTTGGAAAGCAGAATAATATCACATGTATAAAGAGAGACAACTACTATGCAAATAAAAATGAAAAAGGACAGGCACACAAGCTCTTCAGCAGAGATAAACATCCTGAATTCTCTTACTAAGGAAATTACATCGAGGTGGGAAGTGTGTGTGAAATCAGACATAACTGAGTTCAGATCCCAGTTCTGCCGCTGGCTGTGAGGACCTGGGCAAGTTATGTAACTTCTATGATCTTCTTTTCTTTTCATTGGTAAAAAGAGGTCATTTCCGAGGCCTTCAAAATTAAAGGTGATAACAAATAAAAAACCTCAGTAAATGCTAGTTCCCTTTCTCTTCCATAGGTGTTACTGAAAACGCTCATCAAACCACTTCCCCTACTGACTACTCTCCAGAATACTGACCTCTTTCTGTTCTTTAAACCCGCCTGGATTGGTGACTCCCCAGGACCTTTGCACTTGCTGTTTCCTGTGCCTCAAGATCTTCTCTTGGCTAACTCCTCATCGTTCACTCCTCAGCCCAGATCTCACCACCTCAGAGAAGTCTCCCATGCTCCAAACACTCTGTCCCATTCCTGCTTTATCATCTTTGTGGTGCTTACTGCCACATGTGCTACTCTTACTATTTGTTGGTTTCACCATTTATTGATTGGTCTCCCTACACACACACACACACACACAGAGAAAAGTCTCCATGAACGGAGGACCCTGAACACTTAGTTCATGGCCAGTTCAGCACAGGGTTTAGTCCTGACCGTGAGAACAGTGGAGAGTCAGGCAAGTGAAGGAGAAGCTTATATCTTAGAAAAAGCACTCTGGCCACACTGTGAAAAATGGATTCGTTTTGGAAAAGGCAAAACTATGGAGACAGTAAAAAGATCAGTGAGGGGGAGAGAGGGATGAACAGACGGAGCTCAGGGGATCTTTAGGGCAGTGGACCTTTCTGTATGATACTAGGACGGTGGATACAGGGCATCATCCTTGGTCAAAATCCATAGGCTGGACCACACCAAGAGTGACCCGTACTGTAAACTACAGGCTGTGGGTGATAATGACGTTTCGGTGCTGGTTCATCGATCATGACAAATGTTCCCCCGGCAGGGATGTTGATGGTGGGGGAGGGTATGTATGTGTGGGGGCTTGAGGTATAAGGGAACTTTCTATACTTTCTACTCAATTTTGCTGTGAACCTAAAACTGCTCTAAAAACTAAAGTCTATTTTTTAAAAGATGGATTGAAGAAGGAAAAACTTTAGAGAGGGAGATGGGAATAAGGCTATGGAATAATCCAGGCAAGCTAGGACAGAGGCCTAAAGTACAGCTAGACCAGGCTCCCTTCGAGGGTGAGGTTCGTGTCCTCTTGGTGCGTAAATGTCCCTTTCAAAGCAGAACACCTTGACCGGGACACAACACCAGGATGTGATCCTCTGGCACCTAGGATAACAGGTCTGTTACCTGCATTCACCTATCTCTTTTGCTTCTAATTAATTAAGAAAAAGATTAGATTAATTTGAACAGCCAGTTCCTATAATAGGTTCTTAAAGAGTTTACAAGAAACTAAATCCCAAAGACGTTTCACATACAATACTGTCAAAACAAATTTTCTCCATCTTGTATTTTCAAAACTCTTTGTTGGTTTCAGACCAACCTGCTGGGCTCTTGTGATCTTTTTGATCCCTCATTCATTCATATCACATGGGGCTGATCTCTCCCTGCAAGATGTGTGTGCCACCCACGTATTTTACAAGCACGCCTTCCATATTTTTACCCCATTGCAGCAAATGATTCTTTATAAGCAACTGGAGAGTGGAGGGACTTTCAAAGTCTGCCACTGCTCTCCACCTCTCAGTTTAAGCTGTGTTCTATACCCGAAGCTCCAGGGCAAGGAAGAGGCTGCCGGGAATTTCTGTATTTCTTTACGGAAAACATTCATGAAAAAGTTGACCAGTATAGGGCCAAGAGGTCCCTGTGGGACAAATCGAAAGACTTCCATCCATTTTTGTATCAATCCATTCATCCAATCTCTTTACTTTTACGGGTCGAATCACATCTCTCCATCCTGTCCCCAAGGCCATAAAGAAAGGACGGGTTGACTCCAGGGGTTGTGCTGAAGCTGAGATTGTCGTGCCCACTGTGAGCGCCTGGTGCAGGCCGGGCACCTCTCTAGGTGGACACAGCACTGCTTAAAGGTGACAAAAGTCCCTCCCCTCACAAAGTAGACTTTCTAGAGGAATGACATTCCGGTGGGACCCGAACATTCTAACCTTTTGCATAAACTTCAGTTTATTCTGTTTATTAGGCTTTCCTAGAGGATTTTCTGTCAAGATGTCCTTAAAAGCCCAGGTTTCTTCTGGGTATTGGTCCTTCACACCTTACTTCCTTCTTCTAGCTTTATACAAGCCCTTTGACAATTCTGAGTTCAACAGACTGGCTCTGAGCGCGAGGCATTTCTTTCTTTAGATGCCTCCTGGTCTGTGCATTTTTCATGACCTCAGCTGGGACAGACAGACTCGCCTCTAGTCCTGGCTTTTCCTCTTCTTGGCTGACACTTGGGCAAATCACTCAAGCTCTCACAGCCTGTTTTCTCATCTACAAAATGTGAATAATCAGACACACTGCAGAGCGTTGTTGCTGAGAGTAATTGAGCTCACCGATGTAAATAGCAAAGCACCCAGCCATAGGAAACCCTCCGCATGTCTACACACAAGGCCAAATTCTCCTGATTTATGCTCACTGTGAGTTTCTGACAATGCCGCTAGATCTCTTTTTTCCTAAAATTTTCAATTTATGTTCTAGCTTAACTGTCACTTAGTCCAGGATATGATGTGTATGCACAGCCCAGGTATCCACGGCCTCACCATAAGATTGTGGGTCCATGAGGACCAGGCACTTGGTTTTCTGTCTTGTTCAAAGTTGAATCCCCAGTAACTAATATAGTTCCTGGTACATAAAAAGGCATGCAAATATTTATTGAAGGAACTGACTCAATTTAGGAAACGTGTGCCTGTGGCCGCGTTCCCTTACTCCACTGACACTAACTCAAGGATGACAAGGTACTCTCTCTCAATTCCCATCAATTATAAATCACCAACCGCGTTTTCTTGTCCATCCGAATTAAGTGAAGAAAATTCTCTCATGGATGCTCTGCATTTTGAGTGATGACACTGTCATCTTATTAGACATAGAAATAAACTATGTTCTTCCTGAAAGCTTAATGTGCACTAAAATGATTCTTGTGGCTATTACGTTACATTTGCAGTAGATTTTTATGGTTGTTATCACAGATATGTTTGAGCACAAATATGTGGGGGCATTTTTGTACAGTAGTTTTGATCTCTATCAGACAGACGTTAAAATCTAACAATGATAGGGGCCAGCCTGGCGGTGTAGTGGTTAAGTTTGCACACTCCGCTTCGGTGGCCAGGGGTACATGGGTTTGGGTCCCGGGCACGGACCTGCACACCGCTCATCAAGCCAAGCTGTGGCGACATCCTGCATACAAAATAAAGGAGGATTAGAACATTATGTTAGCTCAGGGACAATCTTCCTCACCAAAAAACAAACAAACAAACCTAGAAATGATAGTTTACTGAGTAATCATATTGTCACATAGGCCTAATATAAACATTAACAGTCTAGCTCCATAGATTATAAGGCTGGGAGTTCATACGTATTTCCTGACAATCTACCGTATGTATAACATTATAGTAGTTACATGATAATACTGAAAAAATATCTATTCGAAAGGTGAAATCTACATTAAAGCATCCAATTGACACTTCAGTTAAATAAACTTGAGACAGGAAGGGCTTCACCTCTTGTTGGATTTCAGTTTCATACCACAATCTTGGGCAATCTCTTCTACGGAAAAGAGAGAAACAAGTGGCAGGTTTTGTAAAAAGCTGTCAGTGACAGTCTACACGGTCCAACCCAAACACAGAGCTCCTTGGTTTATTTCCATTTTCCTGTGATGAAAGGAAAACACACAAGGGCATTTCTCTGGAAGCATATGGTAATCATCACTATCTGAGGGATGGACTCATGACAGGATCAGTAGTTGGGAACAGGGTAGCGATGGCCTAAGAGAGACATTTATGGACACGTGTCGTCTTTCCCTTTCATCACGTAAACGTGAGGATCTCTTGGTGACTGTCTATTCTATGATACAACATGTTGAATACGTGAGCCCTGTGGAATGCCTGTAGCATTTCTCAAGTTCAAGGCAGAGATGCCAGAGAGGACTGTTCAGGGAGCTCTGCATGTGGTCTCTTCTCAGAAGACTAGCACCACTCTTCTATTTCCAGGATTCAGATGAACTCAAATACAGCCAGAAATCCAAAATCCACTAAAAAAGAAATTTCTCTTAAAACGGTCCTTAAATAGAGAAAAATCCTAAAAGCTTATGGACATTAAAATTTTTAACAATATATCACAGATACACAACTTTTTTCTGTACATCGGATTCGCAAACTATTATTTCTTAGATTGGGACATTAGGAGCTGACCTCTATTATGTCATAACTGAATTTTCTCTGCATATTATTTCTTTGCATTATTTAGGTGAATTATCTGTAAGGGATATTTTGGCAAACATTTTCAAAACAAAAATTCCATGTTTGATGATCCCACTGTGCACTTTAAATAGCTTACAATTTTATTTGTCAATTATCCCTTAACAAAGCTGGGGGGAAATACATGGAACATTTCAAGGACCATTAAAAAAAAATTCCATGTTTGAAATACCACCCAAAAATATAAGGAACCTCATCTATAAGTCATTATATGATAATCATCTATAAATCATCTATAAATATATATAATACATTTATATACAATAATATATAATATATATAATCATCTATAAAATCATTAGAGGTAATTGTTGTGAGGTAAGTAAATGCCAAACAGGTAACAACCGTGGTGTAATACTGAAACTGCCGGTATCTAGGACACCAGAATACAACCTGTGGCCCAAATCTGGCCCGTCACTTGTTTTTGTCAATAAAGTTTTACTGGAACATAGCCACATCCTTTGTGTCCTGTCTATGGCTGCTTTTCGGCCACACTGGCAGAGGTGAGCAGATGCAACAGAGACTGTATGATATTCAAAGCCAAAAATATTTACCATCTAGCCCTTTATAGAAAAAGTTTGCTGACTCTTACTCTAGAATATGTAACTAATGCTCTGGGGAAAAAAAGAGGACAATCTCTTTAGCGTTCTTTAGAAACTAAAATAAAATAACTCTGTAGGAATCTCCAAAGCCAAATCAAATTGAAGAACTGTAGAGTGTAGGCATAAGATTCAAGCTTTATAGTTGTAAAAAGACCTCACAAACTCACCGCTTAATAATGATGGTTGATATTTGTTATGTTCCTACTCTGTTCCATGTGGTCTGGTGGCCACTTTACACACATCATTTCTAGTTTTCAAGACAACCCTACAGGTGACTATTGGATACATCCATTTTACAGATAAGGAAGTTGAAACCAAGAGAAGTTACTGAACGCCACACGGATGTACCCAGCTCCGAAGCCAGCATTCCAGGTGTCTCCTAAGCATTTTAATGAAAACTCTTCAGGAACATCTTCCATAAGCGATGCTAAGCAATTGACATCACAAATATCTCCAGCACGCTTTTGCACCCTGCACTGAGAAATGCTAATGTAAAAACGTACTTCTGGAGACTTCTGGTTAAAAACGGAAGAGTAAAGTCATTTTTGCTGCACTCTTTCCTTTGAAACTAATTGAAAAATGAGACACAGAATGAAACACCATAAACAGAACTAAGACACAACTCCACACCGTAATTAATGAAGAAGTGGCACCACTGTGATGAGACTTGATTTATATCCAGGTGGAACGTTAAGAGCACACGCAAGAAGCTGCTGTCAGATAGTCCAGGATTTATTTATCTGTTAATTTGTTTTTCTTCAAGTCAAGTCTTTGCCGAGACAGGGTTCATCTTCCCCATGATCTAATCAACTGACTACATCAGTCTACACGGCTTGTTCAAACTGTCATGAATGCCATTAAAACCCCATAAAAAGTTACTAGTTGCTCTTATCATCTTGTCATAATTCCCTTCCATATTCAGCCCTTCCTAAATTTTCTCTCTGCCTAAATCTTCAATTCCTGCTCCTTTCAGGAGATGATCTTGCCTCCTCCTGTGCTTCAGATAAAACAAGAACCAGCGGGAACAGACAACTGCTTTCGTGCTCTTTATTACAATTTTTATTATTCTATTAAAATCACTAGGTTGCCATGTATTCAATACTCTAGTCAAATGGATCACTTACTTGCTGGTCTTTTTTTATACTAGCAGCGAAGTACAATGTACCTATAGTAAAATGCATAAACGCTCCGCGAATTTTGATAAACACGTACACTCACGTAACCATCATCCAGATAAAGATACAGAACAATTCCGTCACCCTAGAAAGTTCTCTTGTGCTCCTTTTCCAGACAATTTACTCTCATACCTTCGGGAAACAACTATTCTATTTCTATCATCATAGATTAGTTGTGTCTGTCCTAGAATTTCATTTAAATGAAACCATTTAGTGTGTACTCTTTTGTTTCTGACTTATTTAGCTCAACATGCTTATGAGATTCATCTATAAACATTCCACACAGGGCTGGCCCCATGGCCAAGTGGTTAAGTTCACACGCTCCACTTCGGCGGCCCAGTGTTTCACCGGTTTGGATCCTGGGTGCGGACCGAGCACCACTCATCCAGCCATGCTGTGGCAGCGTCCCACACAGAAGAACTAGAATGACCTACAACTAGGATATACAGCTATGTACTGGGGGACTTTGGGGTAGAAGAAGAAAAAAGAACCTTCCACACATTTATCCTGCATGTATCCACAATTCATTTATTTTCATTATATAAATACAGATATAGATATATATCACATATTACATATAGATATAACATAAACTGTTTATCATTTCCTTTTGATGAGAATTTGGGCTATTATTCATAAGCTAATGTGAATATTCTTATGAGGCTTTTTGTGAACATATGCATTCATTTTTCTTAGGTAAATACTTAGAGGCGGAATTGCTAGATGATGGGGAGGGTATTTGTTTAACTTTATCAGAAACAGTATGAAGATTCCTCAAAAAATTAAGAATAGAACAACCATACGATCCAGCTATTATTCCACTTCTGGGTTGTTATCCAAAGAACCTGAATATTCTAATTCAAAAAGATATTTGCACCCCTATGTTCATTGCAGCATTATGTAAATAGCCAAGACCTGGAAACAACCTAAGTGCCCCTCAAGGGATGAATGGATAAAGAAGATGTAGAATGGAATACTACTCAGCCATAAAAAAGATGAAACCTTGCCATCTGCAACAACATACATGGACCTCAAGGGGATGATGTTAAGCGAAATAAGTCAGACAGAGAAAGACAAATACTGCATGATTTTACTCATATGTGGAAGATAAACAAACACATAAATACAGAGATTAGATTGGTGGTTACCAGAGAGGAAGGGAAGAGGAGGGCAAAAGGAGTAAAAGGGCATGTGCGTATGGTGACGGATGGTAATTAGTCTTTGGGTGGTGAACATGATGTAGTCAACACAGAAATCGAAATATAACGATGTACGCCTGAAATTCACAGAATGTTATAAACCAATGTTACCTCAATAAAAAAATTAAACAAATGAAAAAAAAAGAAAGTGGCAAACAGGTTGCCACACTGATTATACTATAATTGCCATTCTTTAAACATACCACATACACCTTACTCAGTTCTGCATGCCGATCCATTCTCCTCTCACTTCCTGGAATGCCCTTCCAATGCTTCTGTGTTGAATTCTACCATCCTTTTGGGTGCAATTTATTGGCCTCATCTCCCATGAAGTTTTCTACTCCAACTTCTGTCCTGAACAGCCCAATTTCATTTTATTTCTGCTCTAGACTCTCTTAGCATGTTTTGTTAGTTGTCCTAGGGCCTTTTCACTCAGCTTTTTCTATATTACATCTTATGAAAGCAAGGTTATACTGTGCACTGTCGCATCCCTCAGGCCTTGCTCACAGATTATGCCAAGCATCCAGCAAGTACATACTAAGTACAGATTTGTTGAATGAATAGATGGTTATTTTTATAGATAATTCATCTGTTTCCTAAGATTATAAACTCCTTGATGGCAGAAACCACGTTTTACTAATTTCTATAATACTCAACTATCTGCACTAAAATCATTGAGCAAATATCGGATGTGTGCTTATAACAATTTATTAAAAACACATGGAAATTAGGGTGGGCCCAGTGACACAGCGGTTAAGTTCACACATCCACTTTGGCATCCCGGGGTTTGCCGGTTCAGATCCCAGGTGCGGACCTACACACCACTTGTCAAGCCATGCTGTGGCCACATATAAAGTAGAGGAAGATGGGCACGGATGTTAGCTCAGGGCCAGTCTTCCTCAGCAAAAACAGGAGGATTGGCAGCAGATGTTAGCTCAGGGCTGATCTTCCTCAAAAAAAAAAAAAAAACCACATGAAAATTATAATTAAATTAGATTTGGTGGATATGAAAAACAATCAGTGGATTTAAACTTAATCACACAGTTCTAATAATCTGAGTTCCTTATTTGATTGAAAAGCTACCTTTTTGTTATAACATAAGGTGGAAAAGGAGGCATACAAATGCTCTTCTCCAAATCTTTATTTCGAATCAGAGATGATTTCGTGTAATGTTTTCATAATACACACACATGCAAATGTATTCATAGAGATTCTTACATATTAATCAAGAGCACTTAAGCATTTGGTTGTTCCAGCTGATTCACATTTGATAGGAAATTTAATTTTTTGAAAAGACTGTTGTATTACAACTCAATTACTTCCTAGGATACAGTTGTATTAACATCCTTAATTTTAAATTGCCAGGCATTGTATTAAATGACAACAATAAAATTAATGTATAATTGGGTGAAGACTTCTAGCTTTTAAAATAAAATATTTCCTTAAAGATAATCTCATAGGGTTATTTAAACTCATGAAGGGAGTATTTATTTTAGAAGGAAGAAGAAAAAAATAAAAATTTCTGAACTGCTGTTCCATTATCTAGAATATCCATTCACTTCCGAACTCAAGGGAATGCTTCGGGATTCTGCTAGATAAAGCTGACCATTAGATGTCGTCTGATATTTTATCTGCTATTCTAATACCTAGCTCTTACAAGAAATGTCATAACACAAAATGCATTTTATTGTCAGTGAAAATTTAAGAGGAACTGTGGACATGGCATTGAATTCCAATATTTTATTTAACTAGTTTAGGAGGTGAATTTTTAGGTAGAAAGGGTAGAAAAAGAAAAAAATTAAATTTTACTTTTTAAAGATTTTATTTTTCCTTTTTCTCCCCAAAGCCCCCAGTACATAGTTGTATATTTTCAGTTGTGGGTCCTTCTAGTTGTGGCATGTGGGATGCCGCCTCAGCAGGGCCTGATGAGTGGTGCTAAGTTCGCACCCAGGATCCAAACTGGCAAAACCCTGGGCCGCCGTAGCAGCGTGCGCGACCATAACCACTCGGCCACAGGGCCAGCACCAAAAACTAAATTTTAAAAAAGCCATGCGTAGCAACTTTTCTTGATAAGAGAAAAATGCAAAACATAGATAACTAAACCTTTGGTAATCGTTTCAACAAAAATAATGTCTTATAAAATTGAAAAGACTTGTTTAAAGCTTTCTTGGGGCAGGTGGTGTGCTCGATCTGCTGCTTTAACAAGGATGTTTTCATCATGGAAACCAGAGGTCTCCAAACTTTTTCTATAAAGGACCAGCTCATGAATACTTTTTGCTTTGCAGGCCATACAATCTCAGTTGCAACTACCCTATTCACCTTCATAGCTCAAAAGCAGCCAGGGACAATATATAAACAAGCGGGCATGGCCGTGTTTCCAGAAAACTTCACTTACAACACCAGGCAGCTGGCTGGACTTGGCCTATAGGCTATAGTTTGTGGACCACTGATTTATACTATACAAGAAAAATGAAAGCCAATAGGATTTCTTTTTCTTCGGTCTGAAACAAATTCTATGCACTTCAGCATCCCACAACTTCCTAATGACAAGCCAGGTTTGCCTACATCGCTGGAGAGATGATTTTGTCTTACCTTTTTCACCACCACATCCCTGGTCACTCTGAGATCCGGACACAGAGCAAATTCTCCTGTGAGCAGCCTTCCCAGGGAGAAGTCAGCAGGCACCATAGCTTCGTTTACGTCTTTTTGCTATGTCACTGGAAATTTCCAACCATCTGATTGGCTTTCTTCAGCATCCAAATGATAAACTCAATATTTCATTTTTTGCGTGTGAATATTTTGGCATCTTTTAGATAAGTCAAAAGAATATGGACAAGACTCTATTCAACATATTTAACAACAGCCAACCATAAGGCCTTGGGTCCAGAACCAGATCCTAGAGGCAACGCTTCAGTTGCTAGATCACAGGGAGGGCCAGGAGACCCTAGGGGAGTGGGAAAACGGACAGAGTTTGTGAGGAGGGAATGCATGTGACTCAGGGGAGCAGCTCTTTACAGAATTTCAGTACATGGAGTGTGTGCCAACTCTACATTACTTGTGAACCTAAATGTTTTGAGCTACCGAAGGGAAATAGTGAAAATAAACTATATCTCATAGAAACACGTACATCTCCAAATCAGAGCCATGTTTGAGCATTTGTCTCCTATGTCTAGTCAGTCACAAGTCTTATAATTTCTTTGTTCAACTCAGTTTGTTGCACCTGATGGCTCACTGTTTCATATTAGTTTTAGCTTCCCAATTAGATTGTAATGTACTTGATGGCAGGTACCTCGACACTGCCAGGCAAATGAACTTAAAAACTTGGGTGGATTGATTAAAGAAAAAAAAATCTACATAATTATTAAAATCTATATACATATCTCCTCGGTAATTTACAAGGAATATAGCAGTTATCAATGGTCTGTTTTTGACATTTTTGTGTTCATGGTCATTATTTTATTCAAAAATATATTTATATAGTTAAAGCCCAAAATGACTTTTCATTAAAATACAGGGTTCCACTTTGATTTTTAAGCAAACTCCTTAACTCAGCAAAGAGTAACATTTTCTCAAGATCACTTCAGCCTATTCAATCTTTGAATAATTCCCATTACTGCACAATTTAACTGAAATGGTTCTACCTGGGGAAAAAAAAATCTTTGGATAGTGTTTTCTTAAATGCAACAGAGGACTTCTGATTTGGGCTCCACCACAAAAAAGCTTGGAAGTCGTCACTTCTGTCCTTAGAACAAGAAAAAAGCTGAACAAAAGGCAAATCAGTGACTTTTCTTAAACTAATTAGAGAAATAAGGTCATGTGGAAATAACCAACCTGAAATCTGAAGAGAGGGTCAAATACAGAGGATATCAGCTGACATCAGCTTACCTGGAGCAGAAGACACTGGAGCCATAAACTGACAGGAACACTTAATCAGTAAGTTGGACAAACTGCTGGAGGCACAGTGTGGATTAGTTTTAAGAGTGAGAAACTCCTGGGGGCCCAGTCTTTTGTAGGTTTTACTTCCAGGAACCTCATCAGATTCTCACAGTAAAGACATGAGGGGGAAAGCCCTCCTGTTTTAGGCAGGGAGAGGTGGCAAGTAACCATTTTTAATAAATCCAGGGCATGCTACAAAGCAAAGGCTTGCTGTTCAAGGGAAAACACTTTACCAGAACCTTATGTGCCTGGGAGCCTTATCTTCCTGTTTCACCTAAGGGAAAAAACCAAAAAGGCTGAGAAACACTTATGAAGGTCTCAGCCCAGGGACTCAGGTACACCAAAAGACTGAGATTTAATCATAAGATTATAAAACATTCTTCTTTCCCTACACCTTATCACCATATCAACAGGGCTCCAGACTAACAGTGAATTACAAACAATAGGGCTACAAGACAGACTCTATCTGAGAAGGAGTTCTTAGGGAAACCCAAAGACAACAGAGGAAGAAAACCACAAGGACACTACCGGAAACTACAGCTATGGCAGAGGTTAAATGGAGCCCAGGTCCTAGCCAGATTAACATCAAACTTCACAATACAGGTCTGTTTCCCTCAGTTTCTATTGCCTGGTACATCAAGCCTGGCTTTCACCAAAAAATTACAAGACACATTAAATGTCTAGAAAAAAATCTGAAAGACTCAATTATGGCACTGACTTTAGAATAATCAGCAATGTGATCTCCTATGATTAATATGTTAAGGGCTCTAATGGAAAAAGTAAATAATATGCAAGAACAGATGGGTAATGTAGGCAGAGATATGGAAACTCAAAGAAAGAATCAAAAGGAAATGCTAGCAATCATAAACACCATAATAGAAATGAAGAATGTCTTTGATGGGCTCATCAGTAAACTGGCCATGGCCAAAGAAAGACTAAGTAAACTTCAAGACATGTCAATAGAAACTTCCTGTTGTTCAATAGAAACTTCCTATTGAGTTGCAATAGAACTGAAATGCAAAGAGAAAAAGAATTTTAAAAAATAAAGAACAAAATAGACTATCCAAGAAGTCTGAAGCAATTACAAAAGGTATAACATATGTATAATGGGAATATCAGAAAGAAAAGAAAAAGAGAATGGATCAGAAGAAATATTTGAAGGGATAATGGCTGACATCATTCCAAAATTAATGACAGACACCAAACCACAGAGCTAGGAAGCTCAGAGAACAGCAAGAATAAATACCAAAAAACTCTATACCCAGGCATATAATATTCTAACCACAGAAAACCAAAAGCAAAGAGAAAATTTTGAAAGAGGCCAATGAAACAAAACACTTTATCTATAAAGTAACAAGGAAAGGAATTACTTTGGGCTTCTCCTCAGAAATTATGCAAGCAAGAAATGAGTAGAATGAAATATTTGAAGTGTTGAAAGAAGAAATTACCAAACTAGAATTCTATATCCAGCAAAATTATCCTTCAAAAGAGAAAGATAATTAGACTGTCTCAGAAAAACAAAAACTGAATTTGTTGCCAGTAGACCTGCCCTGCAGGAAATATTAAAAGAAGTTCTTCAGAGAAAAGAAAAAGAATATAGGTCAGAAATTCAAATCTACATAAAGAAAGAAAGTCTTAGAGAAGGAATAAATAAAGATTGCTTCCAAATTTGGGCAATTATGAATAAAGCTGCTATAAACATCTATGAGCAGATTTTCATGTGGAAAGAAGTTTTTAGTTCTTTGAGTAAATAACAAGGAGCACCATTGCTGGATCATTGTCAAGAGTATGTTTAGTTTCGTAGGAAACCACTAAACTGTCTTGCACAGTGGCTGTGCCATTTTGCATTCCCACCAGTAGGTTAGGCTCCAGTAAAATAGTTTCCCTTGAGGGCAGGACTTATTAAGAAGAAAAGAATGCCTATCTCAGAATGACTCCTTTTCCCCTCCCTCTCAAGCAGGATGGGGTTTTTCTCCAACCTCCCCTGTGAGAACCTGGTAGGGCTCCTGGAGATAAAATTCACAACAGTATGGGGCCTTCCTAAGACTGGAGTTTTTAACTTTCAGACTTGTCCACACTGAGCCTCCAGCAATTCACCAATTACGGTTCAGATTTTCCTACTGGAGCACTGCTTCCCATGGAAGTCTCTGCTCATGGGTTTCTGCTTCCGTAAGTGTGACTCTCTGTATCGACCTATCTGTCTCTCCGATTTGGGGGGCAATGGTTTGCCCTGTGGCCTCAATTCCCTGACAGATCCAAGAAGAGTTGTTGATTTTCAGTTTATTCAGTCTTTTACTTGTTAGGAGGGAGTGACAACTTCCAAGTTCCTTACACGCAGGACCAGAAACCAACGTCAAAGAGGAACCGCACTGACACTTGTTAAAGGCAGCAAGACAGATTCAATTCAGGCCAGTGAAGCAGGGGAGAGACTCCAGCACAAATCAAGCTCACCTCCAATTAAGGCATTGGTGATGGAGGTTTTTAAAGGGAGAAAAGAGAGGGAACAAAAAAACGGACAGAGGAGGGACAAGAGAGAAACGGAAAATTACAGAAAGGGAGTAAATGGAGAATTACCAAAGATTTTTGCACCTTTGGCGAGGTGGATTAGGACAATGGACACTTTGTGGTTTGGCAGCATTGTTTTCTTGAGCAAAAACTCAGCATGGGAGCTGGGGTCTCTGTTAGGAACATGGCACAGTGCAAGCGGAAGCCAGGCTAAAGTCTGATCAAGTCTCTAAGCACAGGGTTGGGGCGAGTCCTTTGTGCCATGTGGAGTTCATAGTTCACACCGGTCACCTTTTCTTCATATATTTGACCCACAATCTAAAACTGATAAGCGTGCAACTATTTTACAGCCCTCATGAATAATAAATGCTTAACTGGCAGGAACACAATAAAACTTTATAGCCCTAGGGAAACTTAACTTTTAAAGTGTCATAGCTTAATAGCTCTGTTAAACGGTCACCAGACTAGCATACAGGTTAACAATCTTATTTAGACTATCCTTTCCAGGACAATTGTATCTATGCCTAGCCTTCAAATACCCTCTGGAACAGCTCTTTTGATCTTTCTACTGGTCTCCTTTTTAAGAGTTAAATTAAACTCTGGCAGGTAGTAAAAGATCTACGTGTTTGAGAAATTTGTTTTAACACGTATCTAAGCTTTTAATATCTATTCCACCAAAGATCTGAAGACGTGGCTCATTTTTAACTCAATTCCCATCATCAGAAGAAAAAGAAAAAGTCCATTTTTCTTTGCAACAATGTTTCAACATTTTTCAGGACTTTATCTTGGCTTTGTTGATATGAATGATTCATAAAGTTTGCAAATGGTTGCTCCATAGAGTTTTAACTCTTGATAGATAATGTTTCTTCCCAGAGCAAGTAGGAGTGTAACATGAAAGTAATCTAAATTAGAATTAGGAAGTCCACAGTGCACCCAGCTGCCCGTACATGTTCATAATACTTCACTGGAAAGCCATGGGGCTAGATGCATTTGGGAATTCAGAAATTTTTGGATTTTAGAAAAGTAATACGATACATACACTATTTATTATGTAACATTCACAGCAGGGTCTAGAAAAGCACCACAGAATGAAACTCATTAAGATTTTTGCACCAAAATGTATGAATATTCACACTATGCATGACAATTTTTTTTTTTAAAGAAGATTAGCACTGAGCAAACAGTCACTGCCAATCCTCCTCTTTTTGCTGAGGAAGACTGGCCCTGAGCTAACATCCGTGCCCATCTTCCTCTATTTTATATGTGGGACGCGTGCCACAGCATGGCTTGATGAGCAGTGCATAGGTCCGTGCCCAGGATCTGAACTGGCGAACCCCAGGCCTCTGAAGCAGAGCACATGAACTAACCCACTGCACCACCTGGCCAACCCCGAGCATGACAAATGAAATCATACATAACCTCATGTCAGTGCAGGTCAGGTTTTATACCCAAATGCATTGTGATGCCAAACTTACGAAAAACTTGCACTTTGCAGAGAATTTTAGGTTTCGGGATTCCAGGTGAGGGATTGTGAATCTTTATTGCCGTGTGCTTTCTCCTTACTAAACTGCAGTCTTCCAAACTGAACTGAAATCAATGTGAAACCAATGCAGAAAAACAGGATTTAGGCTAAATGTTATGCCTAATAACTTGTAACAAGACAGACTTAGAACATCTTCTCCCTTCGAAATTTATTTCGATTGGGGAATGTGTCTAATACCTGACAGCATCATTTCCTTTGGGAGATACGTAGTATAAAGACACACACTGATGTTTTCTTTTTGGATTAGACTTTCTTCAAGTGAAATACTTTGTTTTAGTCTCTGTCGCCATTATCTGCATGCCCGTGCGTGACAATGTCTGGTGCCTGTGCTCCCCCAAGCAGGCAGTCTGCCAAGCTCCTTCTTGGCAAGCTCTCTCCCGGGCTGATATTGTGACAAGCATCTGATACGCTGTAGCTCTCCAAACCCATTTCTTCTTGGGTAAAGGAGCTAGAGTGACCACAGGTTTCGTGTGTCCCCTCTCCCCCTCCCGACACGTTCCTTTTGGAGGTTTTCTGTGACGGGCAGTTTGAGGAGCATTGTGCTAAGAGAAAGCTTTCCACAGCCCCTTGAATGCCACTTTGGACTTAATTCGAATGCACTTTCTCTTCAACTTTTTTTTTCCAATAAAAGACTTCCCTCCCAATCAAGCTTTATCCATGCATTTATCACTGTCAGAAAAGACGAATGGCAAAATTAGCACACCAAGGGATATTAAAACTCAGTGATTTCATACTTTTAGATTCATGTTCTATTATTCTTCATGGAAGCTTTAATAAAGGCTGTCGATGAGACGCAGCAGTAAAATTCTGCCTTGGTTCAAATTCTGGATTTTCTACTTAATAGATGACCTTGAAGAAGCCAAATTGCTGCTCTGTGTCTTCGTGTCTCATGTACATGACAGGCTGCATGTGAGGATTAAATTAGTTAAAATTAGAAAGTATTCAGAACAGAGCCTGCATGCAGTAAGCACTCAATAAATGTTTATTATTATTATTAAAATGTATCTGGAACTGCCTGGAAGGCTCTCTTCTGTAAATAAAGCATAAAAAAGAAAAAAATATAAAACATATTAACAAAAACACATCTCAGAACGCATAACCTCTGAACCGTAACTCTCTGACTCCATTTTTTCTACGTATTGCAAATGCACATGAGATTCCAATACTGACAGAAGGCATAAATTACCTCTCTGTGCATAGACCCAAGGCTCAGCAATTTCTTTCTTCCTGAACCTCAAACAGAATGATTCAAAAAGTAATTCTCCCTCTCTCCCTGAGATGGCCTTCCGCTTTGTAGTTTCCACGTTAATCTTCAGTTATCCTTTCAGACTGAAACTGACGTCTCCTCCAAGAAGCCTTCACAGATTGTCTGTCGCACCCTTAATACCCTGTGTACATCTCCATGACGGTGCTTCTACATTGTTTAATAATTCTGTCTCTTCCACACGCTTCTTAAGGGCAAGGAGAGCCTTACTCATCTTTGTCTTTCTAATAATTCTTATAATGCTTGGCCCAGCACTGTAACATGGGACAAGTATATGGGAGGAGTAGGTCAAAGAACGGACTGACGAGGAATGAACAAAGCAAACCAAGCTTATGTCAAAGCAAAACATCGACAATTTCTTACCATATTGATCTCATTTCACATACATTGCTTAATTCATTTGAAAATATTTTGAAATAACTGAAAGAGTATTTAGAACCCAAGTAACTGTGCCTGATCAGCAATGAATTAGTCCAAACTGTCTCGCCGGACCTATCTTTATCTTCCACTGGAATCTTCCTTTCCACAAATAAGAGAACTTCATAAAACAAATGAGGAAAATACCTTTTCCCCCGTGCTTCCACAAATACAGTTGGTCTTATTGGCAAACATTTCAACAAACAAAAATTACAGGCAAGACATTTGGAAATTTCATGAAGAAATTCCAAGAAGGCAAAAATCATAAGAAAGCACAGCATCTGCTTATTTTTGGTTAAAAAAAAAAAAAGACTCTCTAATGATGTAACATCCTCTTACTCTAATCTGAACTCTTCACTTTTAGTGATATAGCAAATTCTTAACCATCCCCCCCTCCATCCCCCATTTTAGATCTAATTCCATTTGGCCATTGCTGCCAACACTCCTTGTCTTAATTGCTAAATTCTCCTAGAGGAACAATGACCTGATCATCTAGCTAAAATGCTTGCTGAGCCCCATGACCCCGAATCAGGGCCCTCATTTGATGAAAGGCAGCTGGATGCTGTCATTCTCAGGCAGGCACTTAACATACACAGCAAAAGCCACTTCCAACCAGCCCAGACTCCCCCTAGTCAATAAGCCCAGATATCACCAGCCCATCGGCAGCACTCAGAGATTCCTTTTTTTTTTTTTGCTGAGGAAGATTGTCCCTGAGCTAACATCTGTGCCAATCTTTCTCTATTTTGTCTGTTGGTCACCACCACAGCATGGCCGATGATGAGTGGTGTAGGTCTGTGCCCGGGAACCAACCCTGGGCCACTGAAGTGGAGGCAGGGCTCTGCTTTATATTTGAGACAAAGATGAGTCTGCTCAGCCAAGCCTCATCCTGCAGAGCCTGGCTTTTCATTATAAAACCTTTCCACTCAGCTCTCAATCTTTGGCCTCTTGTCTTTATTTTCTCTGTTACAGCATTAATATTTTTTTCAAGCTTTCTTCTCTAACCACAAATGTAATACATCTTCCTTATGAAAATACTGAAAAACATGAATAAACACAATGAAGGACATTAAAACAACTTAGAATTCCACAATCCAAATATAACCACTTAAGGGGCCGGCCCAGTGGCGCAGCAGTTAAGTTTGCACATTCCGCTTTGGCCACCCAGGGTTCACTGGTTCAGATTCCGGGTGCGGACATGGCACCACTCATCAAGCCATGCTGTGGTAGGTGTCCCACATATAAAGTAGAGGAAGATGGGCAAGGATGTTAGCTCAGGGCCAGTCTTCCTCAGCAAAAAGAGGAGGATTGGCAGCAGATGTTAGCTCAGAGCTAATCTTCCTCAAAAAACGAAAATTTTAAAAAAAACACTTAAAAATTTTTATATTTATCTTTCCAATTCTTTAAATAAATCTCTAACAGGTACTGTTTTATAATCTGCTTTTTCATTTACTATAACTTGTAAAATTTTCATGTCATTCAATATTTTTCTACATCATCATCTTGATAACCACATACTATTCCAATAAATGAATATAGCATAATTTATTTATCCCTTCTGTTGTTTCTAATTTTTTCTATTGTAAATATGGGAGAATACATACTAAGCTTTTCAAACACATTACCTTGGGGCAGGGGGTGACTGGGGTAAGAAGGCAGGAAACAAGAAAAGAAAAATAATAATTTTGTACCAAAAAGAAATTCCCCTATCTATATGATCACCCATGACATGACACCTATGATAGGATCTTTCTAAAATCTTTCTCAGTGACCACACTGGTCTAGCGACCCAATGTAGGAGCAGATCCTAAGGAAACAACCGAAAGATGGACCCAATATGTACAGAGAAGGACACTCATTTCAGAAGCATTGGAAAGAGCATTCTTTCTTGACCCAGCCAATCCCCAAGAACAACCAGTGATTTCCACCTTGGTAAATCCAAAATGTAAGCTCTCACCCTCTTCTTACAACTCACACTTTCTTGAAACTCTCGTTGGCTTCTGGTACGCAACACTCTCTCAGTTCTCCTGCTACCTCACTCACTGGCCACTCCTTCTTTGCCCCTTTTGTTGATTCCTTTGCGTCGACACCACCTGGAGACGTTGGAAAGCCCCTGGGTGCAGTCCTTGCATCTCTATCCTTACATACCTCGTCTCTCCCAACGATCTCCTCTAGAACGATGGCTTTAACTACAGTTCTACAGCCTCATCCCTCCAGCCACAACCTCTCCTGAGCTTTAGACGCATATGTCCAGCTGCCTGCCTGCCTACTCGGATGTCTAATGGACCCCTCAAACCTAACCAGTCTAAACTGCCCCCCGCCCCCCCCCCCCCCCCCCCCACCTGTCACAAACCTCCTCCTCCCACGGTCTTCACCATTTCAGTAAAAGGTAACTCTATATTCCATTTTCTCTGACCAAAACCCAGAGGCATTCTTGGCTTTCCTTTTTTCTTCGAACATTCAAACCATTAACAAATTCTCTTAACTTTACCATCAAAACACATCAGAATCTTACCATTTCTTATCACCTCTGCCCACAGGCTTCTCTCTCAGCAGGATTGTTGTGATACCCTTCTTCCTGACTTCTCTGCTACCTCCTGCTGTGCTCTCAACAGAGCGGCCATAGGAATCTTTTTAAAACCTACTTTCATACTTCTCTCTGATTTCCTCTGCTACATCCTACCTCTCACCAGCTCTGCTCCATCCACACTGGCCTAAGCAGTTCTCCAATTTATTGCCAAGCACTCTCTGCTTCAAGGCCTTTGCACTTGCTTTTCCTGCTACTTGATACAATTTTCTCCCAGATATGCACGGCTCTTCCTTCACTTAATTTATTACCTTGCTTGTTCTCCATATTCTTCTCTCTGTTACACTCTGACATACCAAATATTTACCTGTTTCTTTGTTTATTGTTTGAATCTCCCCCACTAGAATGTCTGCTCCATTAGCACAGGGACTTTGTTAGTTTTCTTCATTGCTGTGTCCCCAGTGCCTAACACAGCCTGGAATGTAGTAGATACTTACGAAATATTTGTAGAATGAATACACAGAAAATATCATGATATGTAAAAACAGCAGGAAATGACGCATATGGTTTATTCTCCCCCACTGCTATCATCTAACATTGGTCAATACTTCTTTCTAGAGCTGCACTGTCCAATCCAGTAGCCACTAGACACACGTGGCCACTGAGCACGTAAAGGGTGGCTGGTCCAAATTGAGATGTGATGTAAGTAAAAATTACACACTTGGTTTTAGTATGAAAAAAAGGTAAAATATCATATTAACAATTTTTATACTTATTAACATACTGAAATGATAATAATTTGGATATATTAGGTTAGATAAAATATATTATTAAAATTAACTTCACCTGTTTCTTTTTTACCTTGTACTGTGGCTACTAGAAAATTAGAAACTATGCATCTGACAAGGTTGTTCTACAAGCATCTATTCAAGTTCAGTCCTGTTATTATTATTCCCAATTCCTGTGGCAGATTTAGAAATGTTTCCCACATTTCCCAGCCTTCCATGCAGCTGCGTGTGGCCCCCCGCCTGACCCTGGGAATGGCGCATGAAAGGAAGTGATGGGTGGCCTCTAAAGAGAAAGGGGGGCCAGCCCATTGGCATAGTGGTTAAGGTCGCATGCTCTGCTTCAGTGACCCAGGGTTTGCCGGTTCAGAACCCCAGCACGGACCTACGCACCACTCATCAAGCCATGCTGTGGTGGCATCCCACATACAAAATACAGATTGGCACAGATGTGACTCAGCGACAATCTTCCTCACACACACACACACACACACACACACACGAAATAAGTAAATAAAGAGAAAGGATGTCCCCTGTCATTCCTCTTGCCTCATTCCCACTACTGGCTGGAATTTAGACAAAATAATGAACCACCTTTGACCTTGCAAATGAGAACAAAAGCCTGTGGATGGCAGAGCAACAATCCGAAAGAAGGCTGATCCCCCAGCGACTGTGCAGATCACACTGATCCATGAGAGAGACATAAAATTCAATCTTCTTCAAGGCACTGTTAATTCGGGTCTCTGTGGCAAGCAGTCAAAACAATAATTTAACAAACACAACCGATCATTATGAAATGTCAATTTCATGGTACATTCCTATAGCACATCTCAATTTTTCAAACATTTCTCAGTGTCTCATTGGATGTTCCCAACAGCTCCATCAGGTCACTGGAGCGGATGCTACTATCCTGATTTTATAGATGGCGAAACCAAGGCTGAAAGCGTCTCTGAGACTTGTCAAAAGATTAGATGGCTAGCCACCCACCCCCCTGGCACTCCTGCTGAGGTTTGATTGTACTCTGGGGCTCTGTCCACAGAGCTGCCCTGAGGTGGAGGGAGCCCCAGATGACGCCCACGATAACAGCATCTCACACGTTGGAGCCAGCCTTTTATCAATGCAGAGAATACACGTTTTCAAACAATCTATTCTGGCTTTCTATATGAAGGACATTTAAAGCTGGAGAACATGAGGGCAAAGATGATGGTTTCCGTAACTCGTATCTTCCTTGGCAGCCAGTACTCTGCCCAATGAGTCATGTCAGTGAAAAGAAACAGGGAATGGTACAAGGGATCTTAGGGGCAAAGCAAGGACCAGAAGTGACATGTCACAGATGAAAAAGCAGAATACAAATGAAACAGAATAAAAACAAGATGGGCCATGAAATTAAACCAGAACCAGCTGCTGGACTTAAAGACGAGGAATATTAGAAGTTTTTTCAATGACGATATTACACTGAAGGAATAACATCACGGATACCTAAAACAAAGGTTACAGCTGTCTTTAAATTTAGCTATTTTCTTTTTCCACTTACAAGGTACCATCATTTCAAGAGAGAGGAAAGAGAAAAAAGATGAGCACAATCAAATGGGACTCTAGGAATCTTGGCATCACATATCATTCTTATTAACCCGAATTTTAGGGAGATACCAGATGTAGTTTGATGCTGTGAAAAGGAAACCCTTGTTTCAACAGCTGAGGTCTGGGAGTTCCCACACCACTTTCTACTTAAGCTTTCTACCCTGTATCCCAATCCACGCCCAGGGATAAACCAATGATGGAGTTTCTGCTCGTTCAGCTTCAGCCTCAGCTGCTAAGACTGCCAATAAGGTAGCTAGTGCAATAGCAATTTAGGGGACAAAGCCATTGGTCTACAAGAAATTGCACTGAGAACAATTCATTTTACACAATAGCCAGCCACCAAGTGATACAATTCAATTTCTATTAAACCACAACAAGACAGAAAAATGCTTGAATTCTCTCAGGAATAAAAATCCACTCCCTACCCATCTCTATGTTTTTTAATGTGAACACTTTTTTAATTGGAATATCACTAACGAGCACATTTAAAACCACTTCAGGGAGAATATATAAGTATCTATTCTGTAAATGTAAGATTACAGTAATCAGATTTTTGTAAAAATCGCACGCAGATAATTATACCCTCTTTTAGTTGACTTTTTTTTTGCAGAGGAAGATTGGCCCTGAGCTAACATCTGTTGCCAATCTTCCACTTTTTGCTTGAGGAAGATTCACTCTGAGCTAATGTCTGTGCCAGTCTTTTTCTGTTTTGTATGTGGGTTGCTGCCACAGCATCGCCACTAACAGATGAGTGGTGTAGCTGCATGCCTGGGGAACTGAACCCAGGCTGCCGAAGTGGAGTGTGCTGAACTTTAACCACTAGGCCATGGAGCAGGCCCCTACTTGACTTTCTAAGATCATTACTTTTTTAAATTCAAAGTTCTGAACTCAAGCCGTGATAATTCATATACTTTCACAAATGGCTTCCAAGTTAGTAAAACCAGAATGGCTTAATGATGAATTAAACACCACCTTCCATACTAAACAAGTCAGAAATCTTGCGGGTATGACTGACATTTGCCCTTCTTACATCCTCCATATCCAATCAGTAACTAAGTTGCGACAATGCTCCTAAACGCTCTAGGATCCATCAATCTGACATCTTCACTGCCAACAGCTTAGTCCAAGTCGCCACCCCCTCAGTACCAGAACAACTACAAAAGATCCTCCACACCTCTCCACACCTTCTCTCGCCTTCCCTCCATTTCATTCTGCCACAGAGGCTGTAATATAACATAATATAATAGCCTTTTTAAAACATTGAAAGATCTGTACACTGAAAACTATAAAACATTGTTGAAAGAAATTGAGGAAGACACAAAGAAATGGAAAGATATTCCATGCTCTTGGATTGGAAGAATTAACATCATTAAAATGTCCATACTTCCTAAAGCAATCTACAGATTCAACGCAATCCCTATCAAAGTTCCAATGACGTTTTTCACAGAAATACAACAAAGAATCCTAAAATTTTTATGGAACAAGAGACCTGAGTAGCCAAAGGAACCCTGAGAAAAAAGAACAAAGCTGGAGGCATCACACTCCCTGATTTCAAAAATATACTACAAAGCCATAGTAACCAAAACAGCATGGCACTGGCACAAAAACAGACACACAGATCAATGGAACAGAATCAAGAGCACAGAAATAAACCCACACAATCTATGCACAGCTAATTTTTGACAAGGGTGCCGAGAACATACAATGGACAAAGAAAAGTCTCTTCAATAAATGGTGTTGGGAAAACTGGACAGCCATGTGCAAAAGAATGAAAGTAACCATTATCTTACACCATACACAAAAATTAACTCAAAATAGATTGAAGACTTGGCTGTAAGACCTGAAACCATGAAACTTCTAGAAGAAAACATAGGCAGCATGCTCTTCAATATCAGTCTTAGCAGCATACTTTCAAGTACCATGTCTGACGGAGCAAGGGAAACAAGAGAAAAAATAACAAATGGGACTACATCAAACTAAAAAGCTTCTTCACAGCAAAGGTAACCATCAACAAAGTGAAAAGACAACCTAACAACTGGGAGAAGATATTTGTAAACCCTATATCACATAAGGGGTTAATATCTAAAATATACAAAGAACTCATATGTTTCAACCACAACAAAACTAACAACCCAATTAAAAAATGGGCAAAAGATCTGAACAGAGATTTCTCCAAAGAAGATATGCAGATGACCAACAGGCATATGAAAAGATGCTCAACATCATGAGCTAACAGGGAAATGCAAATCAAAACTACAATGAGGTATCACCTCACTCCCGTCAGAATGGCTATAATTAACAAGACAGGAAACAACAAATGTTGGAGAGGATGTGGAAAGAAAGGAACTTTCATACACTGCTGGTGGGAGTGCAAACTGGTGCAGCCACTATGGAAAACAGTATGGAGATTCCTCAAAAAATTAAGAATAAAACTACCATATGATTCACCTACTCCACTGCTGGGTATTTATCCAAAGAACTTGAAAACAGGAATGTGTAAAGATACACGAAACCCCTATGTTCATTGCGGCATTATACACAATAGCCAAGACTTGCAAGCAACCTAGATGCCCATCAAGGGACGAATGGATAAAGATGTGGTATTTATACACAATGGGATACTACTCAGCCATGAGAAATGATGAAATCCGGCCATTTGTGACAACATGGATGGACCTTGAGGGTATTGTGCTAAGCAAAATAAGTCAGAGGGAGAAAGTCAAATACCATATGATCTCACTCACAAGCAGAAGATAAAAACATCGACAAACAAACACATAGCAATGGGGATTGGATTGGTGGTTACCAGAGGGGAAAGGGGAAGCAGGGAGGGCAAAAGGGGTGATTAGGCACATGTGTGTGGTAATGGGTTGTAATTAGTCTCTGGATGGTGAACATGACGTAATCTACACAGAAATAAAAATATAATGATGTACACCTGAAATTTATATAATGTTATAAACCAATGTTACTGCAATAAAAAAGTAAAACATTAACTACAATCAATGGAAATCCATAAATGTACTATGTTTACCAAAAGACACGTACAAGAACATTCCTTGCAGCTTCGTTTGCGCTAGTATCAAACTTACACACCGCAAATGTCCAGAACAGTAAAAAGAGCATCCTGGAATGCTACACAGCAAAGAAAGCAGAATGAGCCACAACTGGGAGCAAGAACAGGGATACATGTCAGAAACACGATGCTGAGGGAAGTAAAGTAGACATAAAGAAATACATATTTATAATTCCATAATGTTCAACATTAGGCAAAACCAACTTGTTTTTTTCTCGTCCAGCTTTATTGAGGTATAGTTGACCTAACTGTATATATTTCAAGTGGATAATGCAATGACTTCACATATGTATGCTTTGTGAAGTGATTATCACAATCAGGTTAATTCACATATCTATCACCTCACATAGTTACCTCTTGTGTGCGTGTGTGGTGAGAATGCTTAAGATCTACTCTCTTCGAAAATTTCAAGTATACTCTACAGTATTATTAACTCTAGACACTACGCTGTACATTAGCTCCTCAGAACTTATTCATCTTAAAATGGAAGACTTGGACCCTTTGACCAGCATCTCTCCATCTCTCCCATTCCCAAGCCCCTGGTAACCACCGTTCTACTCTGTTTCTAAGAGTTTGACTTTTTTTTTTCCCCCAAGATTCCCCACGCTCAAGGTCACCCGTCTTGTCACAAATGGCAGAATTTCCACGTATACCACATCTTCTTTATCCATTCATCCGATTGATGGACACTTAGGTTGTTTCCATATCCTGGCTATTTTGAATAAATCTGAAATGAACATGGGAGTGTAGCTATCTCTTCGAGATCTTCTTTCCATTTCCTTTGGAAATATGCCCAGGAGTGAACCTGCTGAATCCACGGTGGTTCTATTTTTTACTTTTTGAGGACCCTCCATACTGTTTTCCATAGTGGCTGAACCAATTACATTCCCACCAACAGTACACATGGGTTCCCTATTCTCCACATTCTCACCAGCACTTGTTATCTCCTGTCTTTTTTATAAAAGCCATCCTAATAGATGTGAGGCGGTCCCTCAGGGCGGATGAGATTTGCATTTCCCTTATGATTAGTGGTGTTGAGCACTTTCTCATGCACCTGTTGGCCATCTGCATGTCTTCTTTGGAAAAACATCTATTCAGGTCCTTTTAGCAAAACCAGTTTTGATGTTGGAAGTCAAGATACTGGTAACCCTGGGGGGAAATAGTGACTGGAAGGGGAAAGTTGGCATACTGGGGCTTCTGTTTCTTGATCTGGGCACTGGCTATGGGGGGTTCACTTTGTAAACATTCATTAAGTTGCACACTTATGATTTGTGTTCTTTTCTCTACATACACTATACCTCAACAAAAAGTCTACTTAAAAAAAAAAACACGAATCTGATCATGCCATGCTCCTATTTAACATTAGTCTTAGAACAAAAAGTCAAACCATTGCAACACTACCACATTACAACATTACCTCTACAACATGGCTCCAACATCATGAGTCACTCTCCCTTTCTGCATACTTTTCGTTTCCTCAAATTTATGATGATCCTTCCCACCTGAGGCCACCTCACCTGCTCCCTCTACCTGGTGGTCTCTTCTCTTGCCCTTTGCCTGGTTAACTTCTAGCCCCTGTTCAGATCTCAGCTTAAATTTATTTTCACAACGAGGCTTCCCCATCCCCTAGACTGGGTCCTATCCTCCAGTTACGCCTTCTCTTCTTCACAGCCTGCTTCACCAACCAGATCTAAACACAGTCTCTCTTCGCTCTCTCTCCAGTTAACTGCTCAGGAACCCACCAGCACCATTAGGAAGAAAGTCCACCATCTCCTTCTTGAGGTCTTCCTCTAAATGATCCAGGAACATTGGGGTTCAGTCAGTCCAAAGGTGCTTGCTTCCAAGCGAACAGCAAACTGGTGTCTGTGTAGCCCACCACAGCATCTCCTCTCTCTCTTTTAGCATCTTTGCCCAGGACTGGACCCAAACAGCTTGGGCCTCATCCTGTGGATCCAGTATCTGGCCACATGTAGTGGCGCCCAGATTTGGTTCAGCTTCCCTACACAGCTATCATTCTCCAAACGAGCACACTGTGCTGGAACCTCGGCTACCTGTATCGATCCTTCCACATCCTATTAAGCTCCAGTTTGCAGCAGCCCACAAGTCAAACTCAGCTTGTAGATACATTTTGTTTGCCTCACATGATGTTTTCTGTCTGTCTGCTTACGATTGACCTTTATATGCCAGGAGATTTCACATGAAAATCTGGAATTCCAGCTTCTCATGAAACTTTAGAAGCTCTTCCAACAATGGACTCACATTCCCAAATGGCAATAATGGGGTGAGGCTGAGTAGCAGCTGCTCCCTTGAACACGGCAAGCACCCTCCAGTTTGCCACAGTCCCTACTAGTCCCTGTTGCCTCTCTGACTTGAGGCCAAATGTCAGTTGCCACTTATCAGTGTGGTTTACTGTCATTTTTCTTTTCAAAGAATCAAGAAAAAGGTGAACTATTTCTTTACATCTGTTTCTCTCAGATGTGGGGGAACAAAAGGTGGACCAGGCACCTTTGTGTTTGAAGGAAAATGGGAAAAGCATATTTATTTCAGGATGTGAAAATATTCCTATATATTTATGATACAAAAAAGCACATCTCTATCAAAAGAAGACAATTTAAGATACCATTATGACGGAACTTGAGGGTACGATGTTAAGCGAAACAAGCCAGACAGAGAAAGACAAATACTGCATGATTTCACCTATATATGGAAGATAAGGAACACATGGATAAAGAGAACAGATTAATGGTTACCAGAGGGGAAGGGGGCTGGGGGGTGGGTGAAAGGGACAAAGAGGCACATACGTGTGGTGATGGATAAAAATTAGACTACTGGGGGTGAGCACGATGAACTGTTTTCAGGAATTGATGAACAATAATGTACACCTGAAATTACACAATGTTATAAACCATTATAATCCCAATAAAATTAATTAGATTAAAAAAAAGATGTGGGTAATACAGGTGCCTCCTTATGTCAAAACTTATCAAACAGTTCACTTAAGATTTGTACATTTCTTAGTATACAAAATATTTATTTTATCTAAAAATGAAAAACGATGGATAAATGGATAAGTAAATAAAAAAAAGATACCATCATGACACCATCATGGAAACAAAGAACTGTGACCAATAAACCTAAAAGGTTTGAGATGAAATCTTAATGCACTAAAAAAAGACTAAAATCTCAACTGAGGTTTTTTTTAATATGAATAAACTAGAGGATATGAAGCATATCAAATATTAAATAAACTATTTGCCTGAGCATCAATCCCTTTAATGGATTATTAATTAATTTATTTTTGTGTGTGTGAGGTAGATTATCACTGAGCTAACATCCGTGTCAATCTTTTTTATGTGGGATGCCGCCACAGCGTGGCTTGACGAGTGATGCAAGATCCACGCCCAGGATCCGAACCTGCAAACCCGGGCCACCAAAGCAGAGCATGCAAACTTAACCACTCGACCACCAGGTCGGACCCTTAAAATCTATTTTTTTTAATGTGCCTAAGGACTGCCGCAGAAATTATGTGTTCTGAACAGAAACACACTTCTCTAATTACAAGTCTTCCCAGAAATACTGTTGTTCAACATGCTAATGATAGAGTGAGAACCTAAAGGTCGAGTCATAGGACATGATGTGTGGCTTCTCAGAACTCCTCTGGGTGGCTTCTCAGAAGGCATCACACCAACAAAAGAAGTGACTCCGGATGTGACACCTTGAAGCAATGCCCCTTCTCGACCAAAAAAGCCCTTCGTATTCTAAACCCCAGGGAAGGCTGTCCACTCATTTTAAGGCTGCTTAACTATAAGGCCTCTGAAGATCTGCTCCATGCTGACCTTGTGTCCCCGCCCAGGGGGAGAGGAGTTGACACTGTCCACGGACTCTTAAAAGAAAAAAAAAAAAACTGCTGCCATTATCACAATTTCAATTAAATGATTATCTGTGAAATTAGTTCACTATCTCACCTATCACATTAAAAGTTTTGTAAAGATCAAAATCGTTTCTACTTGTTCACCACTGTATCCCCAAGGTTCATTAAATATGAACACTAAATATGAAACAGGTTTCTTAAAAGCTATGGCGCTAGAGAAAGGCAAGACCAAAGGGATGGTTCAAATCTTCTATGTCCAACTTCCTGCTACTGGACGCTCCACACCTATTCAAGATTCTTGGAATTAAGGCTGTCTCACCCAACCATCTCCTGGGGCCCAAGCAGACCACTGTAAATGGTCCAGCTGCCAACACATAAGATCTCTGAGGCCTTTCCGTGAGCACACAGGAAGGGACTCCACCAGCTGCCTTAGATGACGAGCAAAGCTTCCTCCCCACAGTGGACCCATCTCTGTGCAGTAGACAGCCTCCATAATGGCTCCCAATAAACCCCGCCTCCCAGTACTCACCCTCTTGTGTAGTCCCCTCCTCATTTTACCAGGATTAGTCTGTGTGACCAAGAGGATATGTCACTTCCGAGATTAGGTTATAAAAAAGACTGTGACTTCCACCTTCGACGCCCACTCTCTTTCCCTGGGGGAGCAAGCTGCCACGTCCTGAGCAGTCCTCTGTGGAGGTTTACATGGGAGGAACTGAAGCCTCCAGCCAACAGCCACCAAAGAACTGAGGTGTGCCCATCTTGATGTGAGTCATCTTGGAAGCATATTCTCCACCCCCAGTTAAACTTTGAGATGCCTGGAGCCCACACTGACAATTTGACTGCAACCTCAAGTGAGACCTTGAGCCAGAACCACCCAGCTACGCCGCTCCTGGATTTCTGACCCTCATACACTGTGTGAGATAATAATCATTCGTTGTTTCAAATTGCTTAGTTTCAGGATACTTTGCTATACACCAACAGATAAGTAGTACACTCTGAAAATGATTTTCAAGCACAACCTCTCAAAGTAGCAGCCCTACTGTATCATCTAACCCAGTGGTTCTCAGCGGTACTATTACCTAATATTCCTCGTGATTGTCTTATATTTCCCAAAAGTCTTAAGCTTTGCATGGGGATGAATATTATAGAACTTTTCTGATGCCGCTAAAATAGCACGTAGCCGAGTGCATGGTGACCACTCTATAAATACTTGCTGAATTAATTTTTTAAGCTGCATTTTTATAGAGCATATTATTGCACATTTGTTCATCTTGATGCAGTTAGAAAATTGCTCAACATACTATGAACTGAGTTAAAAAGAATAACACAAGAAGAAAACACTTCTCTGAAGAACTGACTCTAAACACTATCCGAATAATTTAACACAAGGGATATTTCCATTAAATAAGACCTCTGACAAGGACCTCCGATCTCGATAACTTTGATTTCTCTTTCTTGTAGCCAAAGTTGACAGGAAAATGTGTTGAGAGAAGAGAAGCAAGAGCGTGAAATAAAAAGACACAGATGGAAGCATCTGACAATTAACGTGAAATATTGATATGATGTTGAATTACAGAAATGTAAAAAGAAATATCTGGAGCAAAAGTTCGCAAGAAGTCTCAAATATCTTGCTTAAAATAGCCAAATAAGACAGAAGAATAATAAACAAGGTGAAGACTTTTCTGTGTTGCGACCCACTAGTTCAGTGCCCTTTTCCAGAAAGACTACCTTCAAAGCTTTGTTTATTTAATGACATTTCTACAAAGATTGTTTAAAAATAGGCAATATGCTATTTAAATTGGGCCACCAAATAAAAACTTTAGCATTTGCAAAGCAAGAATTTATTAAAATACTTTCTTATTCTATGATTCAGAGCTGATCTTTCTGTCGATTGCTCTAAGCTTGGCGCAGCAACAATAGATCCCCAGATGACAGTCTGTCTGTCTTTGGGCGCCTAAGCGCACGCAGCTCTTTGCTAATTTCCACCACGACAATTCCATATGTGGACAAATGATTAGATTTTATATTAGACTTATGAAATTGCATGATTGAGACAATCAAACCTAATTCTTGTGAGTCTTATGCCAGAAATTAAGAAATTGCTCAAAAATATGAGGGGAGAATGTCACAGGACACAGGACACAGGGTGCAAGAAATCCCAAATGTGGGACACTATGACTTGTAAGCCATTGAAAAAACACGACTCCATGAGTCTGAACTGACAATGAATAGATTCAATCCAAGTAGACAATTGGGAGAAGGAAGGACTCTTGTTTCAGCTCTCAGTAGAGCGCTCAGTGCCAGCTGGTCAATGTGGAGAAAGAGCTGGAGTTGGAAAACTACTATTTCACAACCATCATGAGAAAGATTAGGTCAGGCAAGAAACGGCAATGGCTGCTAAATCTAGGAGGAAATTCTGGATGAGAAGCACTATATTTGCACAGTCTTAAAGTATGTCCCCCCAAACTGCTTATTAAATCTAAGAGGAAAATATAGTAAATATATGGTGAAGAAAGTGGACAACATCTTGACCAGGTGATCAAGAGAGTGCCCACCAAAGAGCGACAAATGGACATCGTGTGCCTCCGGATGTGACACCTTGAGAAACCTCAGCATCACTTACATAGGATTCCTACGAGGAATACTTTCTGATCATAATTATGAGGAAATATCTGACAAACCCCAAATGAGGAGCATTCTACTTGAAACAAGAAGGTGACTGTATTTTTGAAATCTGTCAGGGTCATGAAAGACTGGGGAACTCTTCCAGATTGAAGAAGATTTAGAGTCAGGACACTAAATTGATATATGATCTTAGATAGGATCCTGCACTGGAGGGGAAAAATGGTATTAAAAAGGACATCATTGGGTCAATTGACAAAATTGGAATATAGATGGCAGTTAGATAAAAGTATTGCATCAATACTAAATTTATTTACATTGAAAGCTGTATTGTGGTTCTATAAGAAAATATCCCCATTCTTAACAAACATACAGAAGTTCTAGGATAATAATGCATACAATTTAATCTCAAATGGCAGAAAAACTGTGTGTGTGTGTTTAGAGAGAGGGGAGAGAAAGGGAGAGAGTATAAATGTTAAAGCATTTAAATGTTAACAATGTTAAACTATATTAAGATTATGTAAATCTGGGTAGAGGACATTTGGGTTTTCTTAATATTTTTCTTGCACTTTTCCTGAAAATTTGAAATTATTTCCAGATAAAAACTTTGAAACACCAAATCTTTATTTAAAATCCAAATATACAGAAAAGGATTAATGCAGCAAAACTTTAAATATTAAAAAAAAAATGTACATTTTTAGGATGCTAACTTCTCTACACAACGGGTGTTCCTAAGTCCTGGACCACTCCAGCTTTCATGCATGACTTCAGCTAAAATAATTTTGATGTGTGCAGCCTCTTTGATTTATGATCTCTAGGATTACTCCAATACTCTACACACATTTAAGGTTCACAAGTTTCAAAGCTCGGCATAAACTTGAGTATTTTGGCATTATACGCAGCCTTCGATCCTATAATAACAGCACTTCACCCCAGACTATCTATAAGTTGCTTCATCCAGTGCAGAAACCTCCCTTGATATTTCTCCTCTAAGTGCTCCTTTCATGTGGCAAGCTCACAAAAAGAATGTGGCCACCACTAACCCCTTCGTTCCTGTGACTATATTTTACCCTGCACATAAATTAGACCTGGACTTGGAGGAACTTGGGGGTCCCCCTGTTTCTTTCCAGTGTTTTCCTCTTCCTGTTTCGTCAGGTACAGCTGCTTCTCACAAATCTACCCCTAGGTTGACATAGGCATCAAAACCCAACGGCTTCACGCATACTCTACCCACCAGCCAACTGCAATCCCTCCTTTAAGCTCCCTCCTCCCACCCACATCCAGCTGTTCAATTTGGAAGTATTTTCAGTTCTATAAGCCTAAGTCTTTTTCAATTCTGTCCCAGTCTGTCCATTTCTACAGCTACCACTATCTGAGTTCAGAACTCACCAGCTCACCCTCCCATGGCCAGGTGCCAGCCACTCCAGTCTATCCTCCAACTGCGCTGTTGCCAGAGTGCTTTCTTAAAACGAGCCTGCTGGTCTTTGCACACCCCTGTTCACAGCATCTCTATTCACGATAGCCAAGAAATGTCCACTGACGGATGAATGGATAAACCAAATACATACAATGAAATATGGTTCACCCTTAAAAAAGATGGAAATTCTGTCGTATGCTACTACATGGATGAACCTTGAGAACATTAAGTGAAACAAGCCAGTTACAGAAAGACAAATACTGTATGATTCCACTTATATGAGGTATCAAAGAGAGTCAAACTCATAGAAGCACAAAGTAAAATGGAACTTCCTAAGGGCTGGAAGAGGGGGAAAGACAAGCTGTTGCTTAATCAGTAGTATAGTGTTTCAGACTGGCAAAGTGCAAAAGCTAAAAAAGATCTGTTTCCCAACACTGTGACCATACTTACTACTCAACTGTATTCTTCAAAGTGGTTGAGATGGTAAATTTTATGTTATGTGGTTTTTATCATAATTTAAAACAATGAGCATGCCACTTTTATTTAAAATTCCTCAATAGTTTTCTATGACCTTTGGACAAAGTCGAAACACCTTAACACTTCAAGCAAGCTCTTTCATGATCTGCCCACTGTCTGCTTTTCATTGTCAATCAGGTCACATCACTCTGGTTATATCACATACAAGGAATTCCCTCAATTCACCGTTTTCTCTCACTCCTTCTTGTGTTTACACATGAAGTACCCTCTGCCTGGAACAATCTTCTTGGTTCTCATGCCCCTTTAAGATCAGTCCAACATCACTTTCTCTTGTATCCTCCTTTGAGACCCCTAGCTTGAGACAAGACCCACCACCCCCTTCTCTCATCTGACCCGATACGTGTTTCACCTTAGCTCTCCACTGCAATATAATCATAGGATTCATTGCCTCTCTCTCCAAATGGTGATGGTACTGAGAATAGAAAAAATACAGATTTGCTATTTCTGGATCTCTAGCAATGGCAAAGTGCCTTATCCAACCAAGTGAATAAGTGCTTGTTAAATGAATAAATGAATTCCTAATCAAACTGACTCAAAAAAAGATCATCCTTTTTCTTTTTTAAACACTCTAACATTTAAATATTTGTCAATATCCTAAACCAATTTTTAAACAAAAACTCAGTGTTATTCAGTAAAGACCTCTGTAAGTATTTTTGTCAAACCAATATTCATTCTGCCATTTTTAGGGGATTTAGCACATTCTCCATCGGATAAAAACTGGTGGGAATGACACTCAAGGTGACCTGCTCCCTTCTAGCCAAAGCGTGAACACATGACCCAAACCAGGTCAGTTTATCTCTTTATTTATAGAATTTGAATACTGAGAAAAATAACAAAAGGACTGAAAATAGCTGTGCCCAAAATGGGCATCCATCAGCCGCTCTTCTGAGATCCTCTACATCAGCTATTTTTGCGACTATGCTGTGTGACCAAGAACTCTAAACCTCCAATCCTGGAAAGAATAAGCATTTATCTGGCTCATAAACCTGCAGATCAGTGATGTAGGCTGGGCTTGGCTGAGTGGTTCTTCTTCTCTTGCCTGAGCTTGTCCACACGTCTGGCAGGGAGCGGGCTGTTAACCGTGGTAATGGGAGACGGGGCTATGTGACTCATTCCCAGTACGCTAGCCTGGTGTGTTCTCGCGGTGACGACAGAGTAGTAAGATGAAACGAGCATTATTGTGCACTTTTCAAGCTTCTGCTTATGTCACATTTACTAACATCCCAGTGACTGAAACAAGCCCCAAAACTGAGCCCAAAGTGACGGAATGGGGCAGAGAAAGCCCCATCTGTAGTGGGAGGGTAGAGCAATGTTACATTGCAAGGGGCGTCGATACAAGAGGAGACGAAGAATCCCAGCCATCAATGTAATCTATCTGTTACATACACCACCCAAAGCCACCCAAGCTCCTCAGCGTCTCCTCTTTCCTCATTCTAGTTCTTCTTTTTTTTTCTTTGAGGAAGATTAGCCTTGAGCCTAACATCTGCCGCCAATCCTCCTGTTTCTGCTGAGGAAGACTAGCCCTGAGCTAACACCTGTGCCCATCTTCCTCTACTTTATATGTGGGACACCTACCACAGCATGGCTTGCCAAGTGGTGCCATGTCCACATCCGGGATCTGAACCGGCAAACCCCGGGCCACCGAAGAAGAACGTGCTAACTTCACCACTGTGCCACTGGGCCAGCCCCCTCATTCTAGTTCTTTACTTCCCTGTAATTCTGTGAGCTCCCCCATGCCCCTCCAAGCTTTTTCCCTTTCTTAAGCTAATTAAAATCGATTTTGCTTGCTTACCACCAAAGAACACTAATGTAAGCTTTAAGTTCCATGTAACATGCTTACTATATACACAGCTGTAATCTTTTATTTCCTTAGATTCCCTAAAACAGGAATAAGAAACCATTATTTTCAGCACTATGTGACTCTGTTTGTTGGGCCTTTTTTTTCACTTGTGTAAATCCAAAATTAACTTTTGCACATTTCAACTTTCTATAGAATCAGCAATTCAACTAGTAAATCTAATGAGCACCTGATCTATTCATGGCAGGGGTATCTCATACTCTTATTTTCTCCAGCATTATTTTTATCGTTTATCTTATAAAACTATAAAATGATCTCACTCATTTATTTGTTTAGTTGCTTATTATCTGCCTTTGTCGCCAGATGAAGTTTAGTGAAAACAGGGTCATTGTCTATTTGGTTCAGTACATTCTCAGCATCTAGAACGGTGTCTAGCACACAGAAAGCCTTAATAAATATTTGTTCAACTGACTGAAACTCATTTGGGTAGATTCAGCATACAGTTTTTAAAAACAGTAGTTTTTAAGCAGATTTACCAACTACTACAATTTTTTCTTTATTGAGTTAATGATAGGTTACAATCTTGTGAAATCTCAGTTGTACATTAATGTTTGTCAATCGTGTTGTAGGTGCACCACTTCACCCTTTGTGCCCACCCCCCACCCCACCTTTCCCCTGGTAGCCACTAATCTGTTCTCTTTGTCCACATTTTTAAATTCCTCCTATGAGTGGAGTCATACAGAGATTATCCTTCTCTAACTGGCTTATTTCACTTAACATAATTCCCTCAAGTTCCATCCATGTGGTTGCAAATGGGACGATTTTGTTCTTTTTTTTACAGCTGAGTAGTATTCCATTGTATATATATATATATATATACCACATCTTCTTTATCCAATCATCTGTTGATGGGCACTTAGGTTGCTTCCACGTCTTGGCTATTGTAAACAGTGCTGCAATAAACATTGGGGTGCATAGGACTTTTGCAATTGCTGACTTCAAGCTCTTTGGATAGATACCCAGTAGTGGGATGGCTGGATCGTATGGTAGTTCTATTTTTAATTTTTTGAGGAATCTCCATACTGTTTTCCATAGTGGCTGCACCAGTTTGCATTCCCACCAGCAATGTATGAGGGTTCATTTTTCTCCACAACCTCTCCAACATTTGTTACCATTAGTTTTAGATATTTTTGTCATTCTAATGGGTGTAAGGTGATATCTTAGTGTAGTTTTGATTTGCATTTCCATGATGATCAGTGATGATGAACATCTTTTCATGTGCCTATCGGCCATCTGTATATCTTCTTTGGAGAAATGTCTGTTCATGTCTCCAGCCCACTTTTTGATCGGGTTGTTTGATTTTTTTATTGTTGAGTTGTGAGAGTTCTTTATATATTATGGATATTAAGCCTTTCTCAGATATATGACTTGCAAATATTTTTTCCCAGTTAGTGGGTTGTTTTTTTGTTTCAATCCTGTTTTCATCTGCCTTGAAGAAGCTCTTTACTCTGATGAAGTCCCATTTGTTTATTCTTTCTATTGTTTCCCTTCTCTGAGAAGACATGGTGTCTGAAAACAACTACTACAATTTTTTATTTTCATTTTCTAACTCAACTGTAAATCAAAATTTTATTTTTGCCACCCTATAGTACTTGGGAAAAAAAGTACTACAGCTTCATTGTGGTTATCATAATTACTAATGGATTATGGGCTCTAAACCCTGCAAAGATCAAGGAGATAAGCTGATTAAGGGTGGATATCAAGGAAAGCACAGAATAGGTAATGAGATTATATGACTTTATTCAGAAGGCAAAAAATACACACTCTAAAACTGAGTATATTTGCATTACCAAGGTGTTGTTTTTGGTTATTTTCCAGTGACAGCCTCATGATAAAACCAGGAGAGAAAATGAGGCCAAGACATCTGTGGTAGATTATGAAAATGGCTACAAACTCTCTGTTCCCATATGCCCTCCCCTTAGCAGTGAGAATTCCCAGCTCCTCCCGTTCAGAAATATGGCCGACATCTTCATATTTTAACCCTAGGTGCGTAATTTGTTTCAACCAGTGAGACATCGACATACACGATGTCAGCAGATGTGTGAAAAATGCTTGAGCATTAGGGCTTGCACTTTCTTGCTGTTTTCTAGAACCCCGAGACCACCATGTGAAGAAGCCTGTGATAGCCCACTGGATGATGAGATATCACATGGAACAGAGACAAGGTGTCTCAGCTGAGCCCCATTCCCCCAACTGGACCAAGCTTCCAACCAAGGAAGCTTCTAGAGAAGCTTTTAACCAAGACTAACCAGTCAAACAATGGCCAGTCATGTGAGTGATGCCTTTGTAGACCATCCAGCGCTGGCCAAGCCAGCCCAGACCAGAAGAATTGTTCAGCCAACTCAGAGAATCATGAAAAATAATAAATGGTTATCGTTTTAACCATTAAGCTGTGCTGTGGTTTGTTATACACTAAAAGCTTCTATTCTTCTGAAATGAAATTGCTGACATGCTACTGAGGCAGTGAGAAATCTTTTAGGTTGAAGTTAGAAATAAAATAACTGGAAAAGCATATAATAAATCGGAGTGGGGTTTACAAGATAACTTAGATGACTCTTTTAAGTTTAATTTTAAATTCTAGGGCTTCAAATTCTTTACAGGACTAATCAAAATATCCTTTATTTAAAAAAAGGTTAAGGGGCCGGCCCGGTGGATGAGTGGTGAAGTTTGTGTGCTCTGCTTCAGCGGCCCAGAGTTTCACCAGTTCAGATCCTGGGCACGGACATGGCATCACTCATCAGGCCACGCTGAGGTGGCGTCCCACATGGCACAGCTAGAAGGACCCACAACTAGAATACACAACTATGTACTGCAGGGCTTTGGGGAGAAGAAGAAGGGAAAAAAAAAAGATTGGCAACAGATGTTAGTTTAGGTGCCAGTTTAAAAAAAAGAAAAAAAGGCCCAGGAATTCTTTTTTTTTTTTTTTAAAAAAAAAAAGGTTAACTACATTTTTCTGGAAAAATATGTTGCACGGAAAAGAACAATACTATTGATAACTTTGCTAAGATGATGGCTAACTTCCACATTTTAAAGCAGACATTGTTTTGCGATAATAGGCAGGATTTGTTTTCTCAAGTGACCAAGAAATCAGACTCTTCTCTTAGAAATGATCCTAAAAGCGAGGCATGATTAGGCAAAGAACTGAATTTTTTCCATCATCCTATTTGGCAGGCCAAATAATAAATTTAATCTCCCAACGCTTCAGAACGCAATATTAGCGTGACCATGTACAATGCAAGCTGGTACAAGCCACTAATAATACTTTCTGGGCTTTTCAGTGAAAGAACATTTTTTTCTCATTTATAGCCCAGAAGACATTGTATCCTACGCCTCTTATTGTAGCCTAGGAGAGCTCGGCTCAGCTCCTATTATCTACACTGACAACGTTAGACATTCTGATGATTTTCATCTGCGGAAGACCGGTAATGATGTACCAGGATGTTAAAATTAAAGTTCCGACTGAGACAGAAGATGCAATAGATGTGCAATTCCAAAGTCCAACCATCATCTGCATAGTCTGCAAAGGCAGGACTGGGACATTGTCCTGGAGTCCTGAACTGCCTCATCCGGTAAGAGAATGTCAAAGGACCTGCAGAGAAGACATACCTTTGAGAGGATCACCTTAGCCAGAGTTGGTGGCCATGCTGTGACTGGGGGGCGAGGATGACGGGCTAACAGAGGTTGAGGTGTAGGGGGCAGTGCTACTTCCCCCACTTCAAGGACAGTGATGGGGGTTCTCATGGGACCCCAAGAGAACTGGAACAACGTTTCTTGCAGTTGCAGGTTTTAGAGAACTCGTGCTACCTCACGCCAGAGAGAGCTAATGCAGATGGTGGCCTGAGCCACAGCTGGGCACGTGTGTCCCATGGACCAGATGTGGGCCACAAGGAAGGAGGAGTTGGTGTGGGTTGTCTCCTGGAGAAGTAGAGTGACCTTGGAAAACGAAAAGCTGGAGGTGAGCCCTGTATTCTTGGGAGTGCAGGAAGGCACTTGAAGAGGCCACCAGGAACAGAGACAGGCAGCTCCCCAGGCCACGTGAACTGCAGGAGAGAGGCACCCAGCAAGCACTCTGAGAGTCCCCAAAAGAAACGCGCGAGACCCAAATCCTGCTTCAAACTTAGGCCGGGCTCAAAGAGTCTCAAGTCAGCTCCCAAGGGCACCAGCTCCTATAGGAATTTCCATGTTCTTACCGTTCCTCTCTCGAGCTCCAGGCTTGGGGCAGTCAGCATGAAGAGGGGAGACGACTAGAGGGGAGGCAATGGAGAAACCGAGAAGCTGCCAACCACTGCCCCTCCCCAGCCAGCGCTTCCAACCAGCAGGAAAGAAGGTGGGCGTGTGGCATTAAATCCATTTGAGTTTTGATTGATTGCACATTTTAATATCTGTGTTCAGGACTTAAATAACTACAGCATTGTCATGTAAGAGGGAGCACAAAAGCAAAGGGCCTGCTCAAAGTTTCATCGGGAAAAAAATGAAAAAATTACCCACAAAAAAACTGCAATTTGACAGCATCACAGGTTGGGCTTGTTCAACATATTGATTATATTAATATGTTCAGTTCATATATGCTATTACGGAAATACATTTTGTAAATATTTAGATGTGGAGAGCTTCTAAGGGGCTGTAGGAAAGTACAACGACTTTTTGTATTCAACACTTCTTATGGGCTGAATTGTGTCCCCTAAAATTCATACAATGTCCTATACCCCCAGGATCTAAGAATGTGACTGTTTTTGGAGATAGGGTTTTAAAGAGGTCAGTAAGTTAAAATGAGGTCATTAGGGTGGGTCCCACTCCAATCTGACTGGTGTTCTTATAAGAAGACGAGATTAGGACACAGAAACGTACACAGAGGGAAAACCATGTGAGGACCGCGGATGAAAACGGTCATCTACAAGCCAAAGAGAAAGGACTCAGACGAAACCAAGCCTGCCAGCCCCTTGATCTTGGATTCCTAGCCTCCAGAATAGTGAAAATCAGTTTCTGTTATTCAAGCTGCCCAGTCTGGAGGACTCTGCATGGGAGCCCTAGAAAACTAACACAACACACACACAAACAGGGAGAGAAGAGGGAGTTCGTAATTTGCAGGAAATCTGCTCAGGCTGAAGTGCATTTCTAAAATTTTGCCTTGACCCACTATACCTCTCTTTTTCCCTCTCAAGTATGAAAACACAGGCTCAAGTACAATTGTTCTCGCATTCATCACGGCTCTTGCAGGCTTTGCTCTGAGAAAATATTTACGGCCCTTTGGAGCTATCGCCGCTCTCTGATTCTATAAGCAGGAACCATCTCTGTTGATCACTCAGGTGTGGATACACGGTGGGGCTCCCGTGGAGTCAACAGCAACACATCCTGCTGGGGCCAGATTGGAAATCTCATTCCCACCTGCTACCAGAGGAATCAGGTTTGATATCACACAGGATTGGGACTGAATTTTAATTCACAGTCTACTTTCTACTTGTTTCTAGTGTTTCGGCAAACAACTCAGAACAGTTAGTGAATGGGAAGCAGTTCAACTATTGTAGGAAACCTCAAATGACATGATTTGTCTCTGATTAGAAAGGGTTTTTAAAATGCATTGTACTTGTTGCACAGCTACCGTTAAAGAGAGAGCTCGCTCAAGCTAAAATCCTGGTGTTTTATAGGCGTTAGCCAACATTTAATGGACTGTCTTTAATAAATTCAGTCACCAGGCCAATTAACTCATTAACTCAGGGACACTTCTTCAGTTAAGTTATTCAGGAAGTTCTGTCAGAAAGTTTACTAACTGCACAGTACGCATATTGAAGTTCTCGCATAGGTGATAAGGTCAGGTGTAAACACCTATCTTAAAATACTTTAAGCTAATTCTAATTCCACTTCCATGATGTGGTTTAACCAAGGATTTATGCAAGTTCTTAAGCAGACTCACAGCTATATTTTGGGGAAGGGGCCGGGGGACATATACTATACTTGGTGGCATCTTTGTTGTCACTCCCATGCGAACATGCAAAGCCATAGCTAGCAAATAGTCAACTTAAGCTCCTACATTTTCACAATAGAATGGCAACTCTTTCAGTCAAATGGCATCTATTTGGATATGGAAATGGAAAACAACAACTATTATCAATAATATTATAATACTCATCAGATACGGCAATAATTATAGACAATACACTGGAAATGTGATTCCTGGCTGTATGACTGTGGGCAAGTTTCTTCTCAGTGCCTACTTGCTTTACCCACATAATGCGAATAAGAGCCTCATAAGAACCTCCATAGGGTTCTAAGAAACACAGACAAATACAGATGAATACGTACTACAATATGCAAGGCATTTTGCCAGGTAAGGAGATGAAATGAACCTAACCTTTTGCCGGGTAAGGAGATGAAATGAATCTAACCTTAAGGAGATGCCACATGCTCACAGTAGACTGTCGCACAGACGGCCCCAATTAATGGCTTCCCTGTATCCACACCACGTGTAACAGGCCTTTGAAGCAAATCTTCTCAAGAGGTGGAATCTATTTCCCCACTCTTCCAATCCAGGCCGGACTTGGGACTTGTTACATACAACAGAAAGCGGTGGGAGGGAAAGAGGAGCAACTCTGAGCCCCGGCCTCAGGAGGCCTTGCATGTTTCTGCTCTCTCTGGTTCCTAAGTCTTTGCCAGGAGAACATGCCCACAATGTCCCACTGGATAAGCAGACACAGCCTACTTACTCACTCCTGCTCTGGTTGTCAGCCAGCCAACTCCACACATAAGAACCAGTCCCTCTAAGACTAGCCAGACTGCAGCCAACCTGCCAGCTGAATATGGATGCGCAAGCAAGCCCAGCCAAGGTCAGCCCAACAGGGCCCCGATTAACAGCACGCCCAGAAGTGAGCAAGCGACCCACAGACTAATAACAAATGCAAGAATAAATGGTTGGGTGGCATATTATGCATGAACAGCTAACCAATATAACATCCACTGCCAACTTAGTCTTACCCTCATGTCAAGAACACGATCTGAGTGTAATTCCCCAAAGCAGGGCCCTTATTTGGTACATGTACAATCTAAATGATTACTCAAGTTTGTGGAGTTTGATCTGTGTTTTCTTTGAAGGAAATTCCATGTAGAGAACTCAGACCAAGGACTATCTTCCACCAAATCCTGTTTGAAAATACATTTTGTTTGGCCAGCAACAAAAAGTTTTCGTGCTTTGTAAGTCTTTGGATTTGATTCTCTTTAGGAGCACACATATTCTCCAGTATGCTACATTCCCACCAATTTCTATGATCTTCATCAGCCCAATCTACATATATGTTATTTTCTTTGTCCTCAAAGTATTTCAGGTCACAATCCCTGGTGTAGACTTTGACTGTAGGCTTTTTTAGAAAAATGAGTGCACGCTTGTCAAGCCATGCTGTGGCGGCCTCCCACATAAAATAGAGGAAGATTGGCATAGATGTTAGCTCAGTGACAATCTTCCTCAAGCAAAAAGAGGAAGATTGGTAACACCTGTTACCTCAGGGCCAATCTCCCTCTCAAAAAAAAAAAATGTGGGCAAAAGATTTGAACATATACCTCACCAAAGAAGATATAAAGTTGGCAAATAAGCATACAAAAAGATGATCAACATCATATGTAATTTGGAAATTGAAGATAAAAACAAGATACCACTACATACCTATTAGAACGGCTAAAATGTGAATCACTGACAATACCAAATGCTGACAAGGATGTGGAGCAGCAGGAACTCTCATTCATTGTTGGTGGGAATGCAAAATGGCTTAGCCAGGCCCTGTGGCCGAGTGGTTAGGCTTGCGCGCTCCGCTTCAGCAGTCCAGGGTTTCGCTGGTTTGGATCCCGGGCACGGACACGATATCACTCATCGGGCCATGCTGAGGCGGGGTCCCACATGCCACAACCAGAGGCACTCACAACTACAATATACAACTATGTACCCGGGAGGATTTAGGAAGAAGAAGATAAAAAAAAAAGGCTCAGCCACATTGGAAGACAATTTGGTACTTTCTTACAAAATTAAACATACTCTTACTTTGCCATCTAACGATTCCACTCCTGGGTGTTTACCCAACAAAAGGAGGAAGGCGAAGATGGGGAAGGAGGAGCAGGAGGAAGAGAAGAAGACAAGAGCCTGAGGACATCAAACGCCACAGTTCCATATTTAACATTTGCCCTTAAAGGAACAGCCAGTGTGCAACACGTTTACCTTTTAATATTGTCACAATGAAAGCTTTGTGCCCTAAATGCCATAAATAAAGAACATCAGTAAATTGGAGTAAGCGAAAAAAAGAGTGCATCTTTGATTCAACATATCAATGGAAATTCTAACCAATGCAAGAAGGCAAGAAATAAAAAGTACATAGACTGAAAAGGAAAAAATAAAACTGGCCCCATTTGCAGATGACATAAGGATCTATGCATAAAACACCAATGAATCTACCAAAAAAAAAAAAACTTTTAGAACTACTAAGTGAGTTTAGCAAGGTTGCAGAATGCAAAATCACAATACAAACATCAATTGTATTTCTATACACTAGGAATAAACATGACGAGACAAACTAAAAACAAAATGCTATTTATAATTGCTTACAAAAAGAGAAATACTTAGGTATAAATCTAACAGAACTTGTATGCTTAAAACTATAAAATGCTGATAAAATAAATCAAAGAAAACCTCAATAAGTGGAAATACACTCTGTTTTCATGGATTAGAAGGCTTAACATAGTAAAGATGTCAGTTCTCTCCAAATTCAACTATAAGTTTAACATAATTCCTATCCAAAAATCAGCAAGTTTTTTTTGTAAATATAAACAAGCTGATTTTAAAATTTGTATGGAAAGGGAAAGGAATCAGACTAGCTAATACAATTTTGGAAAAGAATAATAAAATAGGAAGCAACGATTGACCCAATATTAAGTCTTAATATATAGCTACATAATCAGGACAGTGCAGCATCAGTGGAGGCCTAGATGCTTAAATCAACGGAACACAACAGAGAACCCAGAAATAGACTCGCACATAGATGGAAAACTGATTTTTAGAAAGGTACAAAGGAAGGATTGTGAGTATAGAAATGATTCCTTTCAACAAATGATGCTGAAGCAACTGGACATTCACAGGCAAAGAAAGAAAGAAACCTGGACATGAGCCTCACACTTTATACAAAAATTAACTCAACATGGGTCATAGATTTAAAGGCAGAGCATAAACTTAAAAAACTTTTAGGAGCAAACATAAGAGAAAATCTTCAGGACCCACAACTAGATAAAGAGTTCTTAGATATGACACCAAAAACACAATCTATAAGAGAAAAAAAAATCAAGAAATTGGACTCTGACAAAATTACCAACTTTTGCTCTATGAAAGATCCTGTGAAGAGGATGAAAAAACAAGCAGCAGACTGGGAGAAAATCTTTGCAAACACAGATCCAACCAAGGATTTGTATCTAGAATACACAGGCAGTCAGGACTTTGCACAGTAGTCATAACAATGACCACACAATTTAAAACCATACAGAGCAATCTTAATACTCAGCAGGAAAAGTTAACAACTGTTCCACAACTTTTAAACATTTTTGTCAAAACATTAAAAACTTTCTTATTTTTGGCAATAAATCTGTAGGGAAATTTTAAAAGTACGAAAACATTTATGTAGTACATTGTAATTTAAAGCATTTTATTTCTTTGCTAAAAACTTATCAGAAGTAGTTTGAACAGTGCTTACCTTCTTCTCAGGATACAACTTACAATACCGTTCAAGCTCTTTTCTCTGCCTTGGTGAACTATCATAATCCTTTCTTAGTCTGGATCACCTCCCAACATTTTACCTTTTGTTTTCAATGTCTTGAAATATCCCTGAGAGTTCCTTTAATGTCAAGATTTTTGCCACTTCCTCCGGGACATCCTCATCCTTTCTTCACAACCACTTTCCTCATTAACATCAAGAGGTTTGCTGTCACTGAATTCCTCTGGCTGCATACCTGGAGTCTCTTGAATGATGGCAGCATCAACGCTTTCATAGTCAGCTAGTTCTTCTAAAATTCCATTTATGGGTAATTCGAGTTTCATTTCTGGTATGATAATTTTTTGTTTCTCTGCTGAACTTGCATCTCTCTTGGCCAATTCCCCCTTTCAATGACCCACTTTTGTAAAATGTCCCAGCTTATCACTGGGAGACAAGGACGCCACACAAGCACACATTTTGCTTTCTGTCTGAGTAAGAAATGTGCAATGATCAATTACCAAGACTTTGGAAGAAGTGGGGTGATTGGTCATTGACCATGATGCGCATCTATTATTCATGCTGCAATCTGTGACCGAAGAGCTAGCAACAAAGATTGTACTTCATGTAACCACTCACTGTTAGCATACCATGGTACCTGAAACCTGAACCACGTTATTTAGCTAAACCATGGCAACTGACAGTCATCCATAGAGAGCAACCTCAACAAGATGGCGGAGTGGGAGACCCCAGCCTCTGTCCCCCCACAAAAATCAACAATTAGACAGCCAACTATGACCAAAAACAGCCCTGGGAGAGCTCTGGAGTCCACTTAAGAAGCTTCAGCAACATAGTGGAACAAAAAAATAACCTCACATAAAAGAAACGAAGAACAGCTTCATTTGACCTGCATTATCCCATCCCCCAGGCCGGTACTGCCCAGTGCCCAGAGGGAAAACCTCAGCTAGAAAGAGTTTCCTCGCTGGGAAAGAAAGGGTAGGGTAAGCGCCAAGCTTCCCCAACCTTTCAGGGCACTGCACGAAGCACCCACTTTGGTTCCACCCCACCCAGAGACCAGCGAAGCTGAGAAGTATAGAGATATTAGGAACAAGGAAGAAGGGCAGGGGCTACCAGTATCAGGCACACGTGGGAGCAATCACAGTTCCCAGAGGTCTGCTCTGCTCTTCACCCCTGAAGAAACCAATGAACAACATGGCTGCCTCAGACTCTCTGCAGATTTTGCCACTGAGCTTTTCACCACACAGGTTTTCAGGTCTGCAGACGTCAGATGCCTGAGTCTCTCTCTACTCCACCTCCCCACTGGAGCTCAGATCTGCACTGGCAGCCAGCCCCAACCTCTGTGGCTGCCCACGTGCAAGATGCCAGCCTAGACTCCTATCAGCTGACCCCCATCGCCATGCATGCACTCAAGGGTGGCCCCTGCAGCTGTGCATCTGCACACCAGTGGCCCAATTCCTGTCACCAGCCTCCAGTGCCAAGGCTGCACCTGTGGTGAGACCCTTCAGCCACAGGAGTGCACATCAGTAGCCAAAGCCCCCACAGCTGCTTGTGGGCCTGGATTTGGACCTTTCTCCCATCACTGGCCTGCATCCCTGGACTCACCTGCAGTTAGCGCCTGCTGCTGTGCACCTGCACCTTGCCAGCCCGACTCCCATCACAGGCCTCCACTTCCATACACATGCACATGGCAAGACCCTGAAGCCACAGGAGTACATGCTGACAACCAGGAACCTCAAGCTGCTGGGCACCCACAGTTGGCCCTGGCCCTTACTGACTGCCCTGGCCCTCCCCACTATGTGTGTGTTGGCAACAGGCCCCTGCCACTACCTAGGCACCTGCAGTTGGCCCCTGCAGCCAAGTATGTGCACACCACCAGCTCTGGCCATCACTGCTGCCTGCCCTAGTCCCTGGCCACTGGACCTGGAGGCACCACTGAGGACTCCAACAGCTCTTGCAGCCACTGTGGACTCCCCACAGCACTCACCAAGCATCTCACAGCTGTTGATGCCGTGGACCCTAGCAACCTGAGCTGACGAAACATCCTGCTCCCGGGGCTGGCCCAGTGGTGTACTGGTTAAGTTTGCACACTCTGCTTCAGCAGCCTGGGGTCCGTGGGTTTGGATCCCAGGTGTGGACCTACATACTGCTCATCAAGCCATGCTGTGGTAGTGTGCCACATACAAAATAGAGGAAGACGGACACAGCTTTAGTTCAGGGATAATCTTCCTCACAAAAAAATTTTAAAAAACCAAAAACATCATCCTCTTCTGGACCCAGAGCTGCCACATGCCCCAATATTTAACACCAGGCACCACTAGACCTGAGGTCACCGCATGCTCCAGCATGCCCCCACCCACACATAAACGCCTTTCCTTCCCAATGTTAGTCCATAAAGTCTGGAAGAGGTGACTGCTTCTTCAAGCGTGTAGACACTTACACAAGGCTCCAGCAATTACAAGGAATCAGGGAAACACAACCCCACCAAAAGAACACAGTAAATTTCCAGTAAATGAGGACAAAGAAACAGAGGTCCATGAATTACCTGACAAAGAATTCAAAATAATTGTTCTAAAGATGCTTAGAGAGCTATAAGAGGACACAGATAAACAATTTAATGAAACAAGGAAAACAACAAAAGAACAAAATGAGAAGTTCAACAAAGGGATGGAAAACATAAAGAATGAAAAGAAATTTTGAGGTTGCCAAATACAATGACTGAACTGAACAATTCAATAGAGAGCTTCCACAGCAGAAGGGACCAAGTAGAAGAAAGAATCAGCAAACCTGAAAACAAGATTATTTGAAATTATCCAGTCAGAGGAGCAAAAAGGAAAAAAAGAATAAAGAGAGCCTACAGGACTAATTGAACACCAATAGAATAAATAATGCACACATTATTGGAGTCTCAGAAGGAGAAGAGAGGGAAAAGAGGGGAAAAGCTTATTTACAGAAATAATAGCTCAGAACTTCCCAAAACTGGTGAGAGATTTGGACATCCAAGTTCATGAATCTAATCGGTCTCCAAACAAATTCAACTCAAAGAGATTTATTTCAAAACACAGCATAATAAAAGTGTCAAGAAACAAACATAAAGAATCTTGAAAACAGCAAGGGAAAATAAGCTTGTCACTTACCCATAAGGCTGTCAGCAGATTTCTCAGCAGAAAGCTTACAGGCCAGGAGAAAGTGGGATTATATATTCAAAGTGCTGGGGGAAAAAAAACAAAAACAGCCAACCAAGAATACTCTATCTGGCAAAGTTGTCCTTCAAAAATGACTTTCCCAGACAAACAAAAGCTGAGGGAGTTCAACACCACTAGACCTGCCTTACAAAAAAATGCTGAAAGGAGTTCTTCAAGCTGAAATGAAAGGACACTAATTAGTAACATGAAAACATAAAACACACTGGTAAAGATAAGTACACAGTCAAATGCAGAATACTCCAATACTGTAATATGGTGATGTGCTAATTACTTAACTTCAGTATAATGGCTAAAGGACAGAAGAATTAAAAATAACATGGCTACAATAACTTGTTAATGGATATGCAATATAAAAATATTTAAACTGTGACATAAAAAATACAAAATGTGAGGGTGTGTGCACAACAGTAGAGTTTTTGTATGCAAAGTTATGATGTTCAGCTCAAAATTGACTATTATATCTAAAAGAGGTTTCATGTAAGCTTCAGAGTGACAACAAAGCAAAAACCTACGGTAGATGGACACAAGTTAACGAGAAGGAAATAAAAGTATATAACTACAAAAGATTATCAATTCACAAAAGGAAGACAGGAAGAGAGGGAGAAAGGAACAAAACAGCCAGAAAGCAATGAACAAGAAGGCATTACTAAGTCCTTAGCTATCAGTAATTACTCTAAATGTAAATGGATTAAATTCTCCAATCAAAAGATATAGGGTGGCTGAATGAATAAAAAAAAGACCCAACTAGATGCTGCCCATAAGAGACTCACTTCAGCTTTAGGGACATACAAATGTTCAAAGTGAAGGGATGGAAAAAAATACTCCATACAAATGGAAAGTATAGCAAAGCAGAGGTACCTATTCTTATAGCAAATAAAACAGACTTTAAGTCAAAAATTGTAACAAGAGACAAAGAAGGCCATTATATAAGGATAAAGGGGTCAACTCATCAAGAGGATATAACAACTGTAAATACATATGTACCTAAGATTGGAGCACCTAAATTTATTAAGGAAATACTAACAGATCTGAAGGGAAACAGACAATATAATAATAGTTGGGGACTTCAATACCACACTTTCAACAACAGATAAGTCATCCAGAGAGAAAATCAATAAGGAAACTTTAAACTATACTTTAGACCAAATGGACCTAACAGACATATACAGAACATTCCATCCAACAACAGAAGACTACGTATTCTTTTCATGAGCACACAGAACATTCTCCAAGATATGTTAGGTTACAAAACAAGTCTCAGCAAATTTAAGAAGACTGAAATCATACCAAATATCTTTTCCAAACGAAATGGTATGAAACTAGAAATCAATAATAGAAGGAAAACTGGAAAATTCACAAATATGAGGAGGTCAAATAACACACTCCTGAACAACCAATGGGTCAAAGAAGAATTCAAAAGGGAAATCAAAAAATACCTTAAACCAAATGAAAATGGAAAGGCACCATACCAAAATTTATGGAATGCAGCAAAAGTAGTTCTAAGAGGAAAGGTTATTGTAAATAAGTGCCTACATTTAAAAAAAAAATCTCAAATAAACAATCTAACTTCACACCTCAATGAACTAGAAAAGGAAAAATAAACTAAGTCCAAAGTTAGCAGAAGGAAAGAGATAAGAAAGATCAGAGTAGAAATACATGAAATAGACAATAGAAAAACAATAGAAGAGATCAACAAAATGAAGAGTTGGTTTTTTAAAAGATAAAATTGACAAACCTTTAGCTAGAAATACCAAGAAAAGAGAGGACCCAAGTAAATAAAATTATGAATGAAAATGGAGACAGTATAAGAAATACTATAGAAATATGAAGGATTATAAGAGACTACTATGAACAATTATATGCTAACAAATTGGACAATCTAGAAGAAATGGATAAATTCCTAGAAACATACAACCTACCAAGACTGAATCATGAAGAAATAGAAAACCTGAACAGACCAATTACTAGTAAACAGATTGAATCAGTAATCAAAAACCTCCCAATAAAGAAAAGCCCAGGACTGATGGCTTCACTGGTGAATTCTACCAAACATCTAAAGAATTAATGCCAATCCTTCTCAAACTCTTCCAAAAAAATGAAGAGGAGGGCACATTCCCACACTCATTTTACGAGGCCAGGATTACCGGGATATGAGAAGCAGATAAGGATACCACAAAAAAAGAAAACTACAGGCCAATACCCCTGATGAATATTGATGAATAAATTCTCAAAAAAACACTAGCAAACCAAATTTAACAGCACATGAAAAGGATCACACATCATGATCAAGTGGGGTCTATCCCTGGGATGCAAGGATGGTTCAACATACATAAATCAATAAATGTGATACATCACATTAATAGAATGAATGATAAAACTCATCCAATCATCTTAATAGAGGCAGAAAAAGCATCTGACAAAATTCAACATCCTTTCATGATAAAAACTCTCAACAAAGTGTGTATAGAAGGAGCATATCTGAGCATAATAAAGGCCATATATGACAAGCCCACAGCTAATATCACACTCAACAGTGAAAGGTTGAAAGCCATCCTTCCAAGATCAGGAACAAGACAAGGGTGTCCACTATCACCAATCTTATTCAACACAGTACTGGAAGTCCTCGCCAAAGCAATTAGGAAAGAAAAAGAAATAAAATTCATCCAAATCAGAAAGGAGGAAGTGAAGTTGTCTCTGTTTGCGGATGACAAGATCTTATATATAGAAAATCCTAAAGGCTCCACCAAAAAACTGCCAGGTCTAATAAAATAATTCAGTAAAGTTTCAAGATACAAAATCAACATACAAAAATCAGTTGTGTTTCTATTCACTAACAATGAACTATCTGAAAAAGAAATAAAGAAAACAATTCCAATTAAAACAGCATTAGAAACAACAAAATACTTGGAAATAATTTTAACCAGGAAAGTGAAAGATGTAGACATTGAAAACTGTTAGATCTAGATGAAACAAATTGAAGATGACACAAATAAATGGAAAGATATCCCATGTTCATGGATCAGAATAATTAATATTGTTAAAATGTCCATACCACCCAAAGCCATCTACGGATTCAATGCAATCTCTACGAAAATTCCAATAGCATTTTTCACAGAAATAGAAAAATAACCCTAAAATTTTTATGGAACTGCAAAAAAACTCAGATAACCAAAGCAATCAAGAGAAAGAACAAAGCTGGAGGCATCATACTTCCTGGTTTCAAAGTATATTACAAAGCTATAGTAAACAAAACAGTGGTATTGGCATAAAATCAGACTCATAAATGAATGGGACAGAATCAGGAGCCCAGAAATAAACCCATGCATATACGGTCAACTAATATTTGATAAAGGGAGCCAAGATGATTCACTAGGGAAAGGTAGTCTCTTCAATAAACGGTGCTGGGAAACTGGATATCCATAAGCAAAAGAAAGAAATTAGACTCCGATCTTAAACCACTCACAAAAATTAACTCAAAATGGACTAAGGACTTAAACACAAGACCTGAAACCTTAAGACTCCTAAAAGAAAACCACAGGGAAAAGCAATTCAACATTAGTCTTGGCAATGACTTTTTAGATATGACACCAAAACAACAAGCAACAAAAGCAAAAAACCAACAAGCGGGACTAGATCAAACTAAAAATGTTCTGCACAGCAAAAGAAATACACAACAAAATGAAAAGGCATTTCATGGGAGAAAGGCATTTCACTGAATGGGAGAAAATATATCCAAAGCACATATCTGATGAGGAGTTAATATCCAAAATACATAACAAACTCATACAACTCAGCATCAGAAAAACAAGTAATCCAATTAAAAAATGGGCAAAGGACCTGAATAGCTGTTTTTCCAGAGAAGACATACAGATGGCCAACAGGTACATGAAAAAGTGCTCAACACCACTAATCATCAGGGAAATGCAAATCAAAACCATAGTGAGATATCCCCTCACACCTGTTAGGATGGCTATTATAAAAAATGACAAGAGATGATGAGTGTGGGTGAGGACATGGAGAAGGAGGAACTCTTGTGCACTGACGGTGGGGATGCAAACTGGTGCAGCCACTATGGAAAACAGTATGGAGGTTCCTCAAAAGATTAAAAATAGAACTACCATATGGTCCAGCAATTTCACTTCTGGGTAAACAGCCGAAGGATACTAAATCACTAACCCTAAAAGATATCTGCACCCCCATGTTGATTGCAGCATTATTCACAATAGCCAAGACATGGAAACAGCCTGAATGTCCATCAGTGGATGAGTGAGTAAAGAAGTTGTGGTGTATGAATATTATTCAGCCATAAAAAAGAAGGATATTCTGCCATTTGCGACAAGCCAGGTGAACCTTGAAGGCACTATGCTAAGTGAAATTAAGTCAGACGGAGAAAGACAAATACTGTATGATGTCACTTATATGTGGAATCTAAAAAGCCGAAGTCAGAGAAAGAGACTAGGGGTGGTTGCCAGGGACTAGGGGGGTGGGAGAAATTACGAGATATTGGTCAAAGGGTACAAACTTCCAGAGGAATAAGTTCTTGGAATCTAATGTACAGCCAGGTGACTACAGTTAACAATACTGTACTGTTTACTTGAAAGTTGCTAGGAACGTAATTTTTAAATGTTCTCACCATAACAACAAAAACATGGTAATTAAGTGAGGTGAAGGATACATTAACTATCTTATTGTGGTAAACATTTCACAATACATACATGTACCAAATTATCACACTGTACACCTTAAACTTACCCAATGTTACCCAATGTTATATGTCAATCATCTCTCAATAAAGCTGGAAAAAAAAGAACTCTTACAAACAAAAATTATGCATATAGGAACTGTGCAGAGTGAGAACTGCCTGCTTAAAAAACTCTCAAAATTGAACAGTAAAAATAAAAAATCCAATTAGAAAATGGGCAAGATATGAGCAGACATTCACCAAAGAGAATATACAGACAGCACGTAAGTACCTTAAGACACGTTTAACATCATCAGCCGTTAGGAACAACCAAATGAAAACCATCATGATATATCCCACACAGCTCTTAGAGCAGCTAAAATTAAGGAAATTGTGACAATATCCAATGCTGGCAAGGATGTGGAGAAACTGGATCTCTCATACACAGCTGGTGAGAATGTAAAACGGTACCATCGTTCTGGAAAATAGTTTGGCAGTTTCTTAAAAACACTAAAGATACACTTACCATACAACCCAGCAACTGCATCCTTGGGCATTTGGCTCAGAGAAATAAAAACTTGTGTCCACACAAAAACGTGTACAGAAATGTTCATGGCAGCTTTCTTTGTGACAGCCCAAGAATGGAAACAATCTAAATATCCTTCAATCAGTGAATGGTTAGAAAAACTGTGGGACATCCGTATCATTGAACAGACTCAGAAATGAACAGGAAAAACTACTGATACATGAAACAACGTGGATGGATCTCAAGGGAATTACGCTAAGTGAAAAACACCAATCTCAAAGGGTACATGCTGTGTGATTCCATTTATATAATATTCCCCAAATGACAAAATTGTAGCAATGGAGAACAGATGCGTTGGTTGCCAGGAGTAGGACTGGTAGTGGTGAAGGGAGGAGGGTGGGGTGACTCTAATGGCACAAGGGATCTCTGCGCTGATGGAACAGGTTCGCATCTTGACTGTGGTGGCAGTTACACAAATCTACTGGTGATAAAATTGCACGGAATTACACACACACATACTCAGTCACAAATGAGGGCCTGGGAAACTGGTGAAATCTGAGTAAGATCTGTAGCTTGTACCAATGTCCTGGTTTTGATATTGTATGACAGTTTTATAAGATGCTGCCAGTGGGAGAAACTGGGTGAGCAGGATCTGGACCTCTCCGTAGTAATTTGAGAACTTCTTACGAATCTATAATTATTTCAAAATAAAAAGTTAAAACAAAAATACATGACCCCCGAGCCAGTGGTACCACTTTTAGGAATTTATCCAAGATATGGTCACATGTGTGTACACACATATATATATATATATATATTATATATATTCATATATATATATATATGAATGTTTGCTGCAATGCTGCTTATAATGGTAAAGAATTGTACTCAACCCAGATGCCCCTCCAGAGTGTTGGCACAGCCATAGTGTGAAATAGTATGCAGCCAGGTAAAAGGAAAAGACATTTATTGTATGACACTTACTTCAATTAACAATTTGTGTGTGTGTGTGTGAGGAAGACTGTTGCTGAGCTAACATCTGTGCCAATCTTTCTGTATTTTGTATGTGGGATGCTGCCACAGCATGGCTTGATTAGTGGTGCTAGGTCTGTGCCCGGGGTCCGAACCTGCGAACCCTGGGCCACTGAAGCGGAATGCATGAACTTAACCACTATGCCACCGGGCTGGTCCCAACAAAATTTTTTTTAAAGAACATGACAAATAATTGAACGAACAGAGTGATTTCCAAGATATACTATTAGGTGAATAAAGCAAGAGGCAAAAGAATGCTAAATATGTTTAAAAAAAAAAAAAAGATGTATTTATATACTGGTTCACCTATCTACAGAAAAGTTCTGGAAGGTTCCCAGGAATCTTGACACAGTAATCACCTCCAGCAGAAGGAACTGAGTACCTTTTGAATTGCCTTGTGTGGCATGTGAATAAATATTTATTGATCTAAAGGTCCCCACGTCCATCACCAAGGTTTCATGCACGCTGCCACTAAACTCTATTAAATCAGTCCCTCTCACTCTCTCTCTCTCTGCTTTCCACATAATTGCTTTACCACAATGTTATCTCCCTCTTCACTTGCTCCTTGTGACACAGCAAACATTCCTGTAAGCCTTTCCTCTAACACTTGGCCCTTCCTGATGCCACACAGCTTCTAGAAGTAGTTCATTCCCCAGGCTGAAAGAAATCTCTCCTGAGGAGCATACCGCATCCATCAGGCAGAATCGAATCAGGAGACAGAAACCCCATCAGTCATCTCAATAGAGGAAATTCAACACACAGAACTGTTAACAAAAGGTGCCTAACTACTAACAGGGATAAAAGACGGCTCCAATGGATACAGAAATAAGGCAGAAAGCAGCTACTCCCTCTGTGGTTGTAGGAGAGTAAAAAGAAACTAAGAACTTCTAAGAGCCACCACCAATGCCCACCCGAGGACTGGTATTCAAAAGTCATGGGAGGGGGCACGGCTGCCACAGGAACACGGCCCGCGGATGGAAGAACCGTGCTAGAGCAGAAGGGCCAGAGCTGGCCCGGCTGGAGCACCTCGGCAGGTGGTGGAGTCACTGGAGGCTGTGGGCGGGCCACAGTCGGTTTGGAGGCCGGCTCACAGTCAGCAGAGCGATGTGCAGGAAGGTGCAGGCTGCAGCTGATCTGTGAAGGCTGTTGAGTGGGCGCCACTGGACCTTGTGTGTGCCAGTCTGCTGGCAGGCAGGCCAAACGCAGCGCACCACAACCAGAGAAAGAAGCCCCTTCTCCTTGTTATGGCCTTACAGCGTGCCTCTAGTGACAAAGCCTAACATCAGGCCTGCTGGCAAAGGAGAAACCTGTCCAGGGTCGTTTCAACATTACAAAGCAGGACAAAGGGTGGACTTGGAGAAGAGAGACAATAACTTGATAACCGGTTCACTCCGCCATCTTGAAATACGATGAATTGTAGTGTATGAGTGCTATGAGAGAAGGGCGTGCTGGAGCGATGAAAGGACAGAAGAGGAAAATGTGAATTCTTAATTCCTCCTTATTCTATCAGTATACCTTCACTTGTCTTCTCTGTTTCATTTTTATTATGTGTCATTTCTCCAGAGACAGTCTCTGCGACAATCCTCACACGTGTAGATTTCTTTAAGGTTTTAAAGTAAGTTGTAGTATCATGTGTGTGGGAAACGACGATTTGGTTTTCTGTTTTTAAATCAGTCAGTATGTAGATGACACTGATGCCAACATAGCTTGGTGCAATTGGTTTCAAGAGCATTAGGTCTGGTCTGAATTTTTTTCTCATGTGGGATAATACTAACAATGGCGAATTCCTTATGCTGCTCACAATGGGCTGAAGAAGTCACAAAAACATATGTGTTATCTGATATGTACAGATGTGAACCTGAACTGAGTCGGGAAAGGAAAGAACGCATTTTCCAGGCAGGGAGAGGAAGACTTACTAAGACATGGAGGAGTGGAAGGGACAGCTATGTGTGCGCCTAAGTCGTTGGGACGGAAGCATGAGACGAGGTGGAAAAGATCATTTGGCTTCAGGTTTTCTAAGTCATTGACTGTCAAAATAGCGCATCGGCGAACCACTTGAGAATCTTGTTAAAAACGTCGATTCCTAGGCTATCGCCCAACAACACTTGTCCGGTCAATTTGGGACAAGGGTCAAGGAATCTGCATTTTAACAATCGCACAGCCTGCCCCGCCCCCACCGTGGGAAGCTCATGTTCCCGATCCACACATCACTATTTGATAAATACACTGTCTACGAATATTTCTACCTAATGCTATCGGTCTCCAAGGGAGGGCACACACCCCCCGAGGAGCAGGCAAGTTGATTCAGTGGGGTGCTGGAAGAAGACACTAAAATCTCTTTGTGTTTAAAATTAAGCTTTATTGATCGTTAATATACGGATTGGTACAGATGTCTTCACTTGATCTGTATACAAGGTGAACTGAGGGAAGAGCAGACCTGACCGTGAAGTCGCCATTCCCTCCTCCAGCATACTGTGACACACAACACGCTACGGACGCTTTACAGAACGAACAGTGGCATAAAAAGACCTCTGAGAAAAAAACACACCCACACGTTAAAGATAACAGTAATAATGGAAGCACGTGAGAACCAGAAAACGACAGAGTTGACCTTTCTCCTAAACCTAAATTAGCTCTTTGCCAAATTACAAAGTTAAAAATTATCATGAAATCAGGTACCAGGAGTCTGTGAATGAGAATGCAGTTACTGTTGGAAAAAACTTGTGTTATGGGAAGAACATTCTGAAAACAGTTATTGGAAATATCTTTTTGTTTTGTGCTTTTGTGACTGAAAACATAAGTATAATATCTATCAAAATTTTCATATCTTCACAATTTAACAACCTCGAAATAATTCCCTGACCTATTTAAAAATCTCCAAAACCTTAATACTTTTTAAAAAAAATATTCCAAAGTGCTTCAGTGGGTTTTAGAAAGCTATTTGTCAAAAATATATAACTTTTGATCAGTTGCAAGAACAAGTGTTGTTCATCTTCCGTGAGTCGTTCCTCTCTCCAGGGATGAGAAATTTAAACCGTTCTTCCTCCCTTTACCTCCCGCTCGGCCCTCACTCCGGGTTTTGCTCACAGCTTAGTCCTGGCAGCTCTTGACGTGAGATTTTCCATGTGGCACGTCTTTCCTACTTGAAGAATACTTAACACTTAACGTTACAAACTTCCAGTCACTCTATCACAAAACACAAATCTTTGTTTTTATTTGCTGTTTGTTTAACGTTCTTACTGCATTTTCCCCAACTGAAGTTACGTGGGAGACAAATTCTTTGGGTCCTTGCGCATCCTCAAGATAAAGGGCCTTCCCTGGGAGAGGGATTCTTACCTGTAGTCACTCTCCAAAGCCTGGAGAGATGATTTCTTTCCCTCTCTCTTTTTTCCCCTTTATAAAGTCCTCTCTTTACCCCGACATGCAGGCATCTGAGCATCTCCTCCTGCACCTGTACTAAGCAACCAACTTCACCATTCCCAGTTAAACTCCTGATTCCGTCAGCTGTTACCATCCCCACAGCTGATCCTTAGCCTTTCCCATCACAGTAGGCAGACTCCATCCTTCTAGTTATCCAAAGAAAAACAAAACTTGTTGACTCTATTATTACACACCACAGCCAATCCATCTACTTTCAGAGTATTTCCAGAATCTGACCATTTGTTACTCCTCCACTGATGGCACACTAGTCCAAGCCCTTATCATTTCGTACCTGAATTACCGCAATACCCAATGATCTGGTCCCCCAGCTTCTGCCCGTACTCCCTAATGAGAGCCAAAGGCCTGCCAACGGTCTACAAAGCTCCCGCCCGGGACTTGCTTCCTGCTGCCACTCTGTGCTCGGCTCTCCCTGTTCTTGCTCCCTCATTCTAGCCAAGTGGCCTCCTTGCAGTCTTTGGAATAGCAGCTAAGATACACCTCAGGGCTTTTAAACTTTCTGTTCCCTCTGGACCGCCTTCTCCCCAGACATTTTACAAGGCCGGCTCCCTTGCTTCCTTCAACTTGCTGCTCAAACGTCACCTCATCTGAGCGCCTCCGATCACCCATATAAAATAGTAAACCCTGCTTCCGCCTGATCACAACACGGGCCTACCTTACTCTACTTGCTTCATTTTCTTCTGTATCACTTGTTCCCATCTGACATATTTGTCTACTCACTGTGTCTCTCTTCCAAACTCAATGAGAGCATGCCCAGGTGCTCTGTCCACCCTGTAATCCCAGCAACTGAAACGGTGCTGGTCACTGACACGAGGTAGACAATAAATACTTGAATGAAATGTCTGCCTCGGTGTCTTTCTACTCCCCTGAGGTTGCCTGGAACCTACACAGTGAGAGCTCTTTCAAACTAGTGACATCTTCCTCTAGTATTTAGTCATTGCGCCTTCCAACTCTGTTGCCTTTTTCTCCTCATGGTTCTTCACTTACTCACATTAAATATCCTAAACGTGTCTTCAAGGTGTTTTCATTTTTGCGACCATCTCCACATCTGTGGGTTTTGCTTTTTCGGAGATAACTAGCATTACACATATTCCAAGTCACTAATTCGGTCTTCAGGACTAGCCATTTCCCTTTTTTTCTACCACTGTTTAACGTGTTGGGTTTTTAATTTCTAGGAAAGTTGATTTTACACTGTGATTGAACTTCCTCATGTGCTTTTTCAAGATTAAAGTTGTCTTCCATCTCCACCAGCAATTCTTTTTCACCACCGCTCATTTCTGAATGTTCTTTCTTTCTAGATGCAGGCTGTTTTTTAGATTTCTTTAGCCTATTTTCCTTTGTCTACTCATTCTCCCTTTGACTCAAGTCAAACTGGGAGATACTGAGTGGCAATAAATCCATGAGCAATAAAAGCCAGTTCTCTCTGTTTCTGTGGGCTGATCATGTTACCAGGCCCCATCAGACAGGAGGAAAATGCCTTCCACTTTGTTTCCTCTTTTTACAAGAACTTGCCCTGTCCCAGCCTCACGGGAAGATGTAGAACTGAGCCCATCATGCAGCAACCCAACAGGTCCTCTGAAGCTGGTCTTCCCAGCACCGCCCACCTGGACTGCAGTGCTTTTCCTCCAAGTCCACGGACCGCTGAGATCGAGGCTCTCACACAGTCACGCCATCACCCTAGAACCTTGTTTAACATGAAAGGGGCAACCAAGTTTAAATGTGGGTGGAAAGGGATAAGTACAGGCTGACAGAATAGATACAAGCTGGAGAGGAAACAGCAATAGTGCAAAGCTCGTTGACAGTGGGAGAGGTTGTAGGAGAACACATATGAATGGACAGTCCCCGATGGGTGACAGGACATTTAAACCATTGTAAGAGGAAAGAGAGGATGCTTATTATATGCAGACATGTTTGTGAGATGCAGTACTGGGAACTCCATGGCTTCCGTTTCCTCTATCAAGAACAGGTAAGGTCACTTCTGGGAGAAGATGATGAAGCTGGATCACGATTAACAAATAAAGAATTGGTGGGGAGTGGCAGAGGAGGAAAACTCATAATAAAATCATCAGCCACCTGACACAAAAAGGGACACAACCTCAAGATAACAAGGAAACCAAGGAAAGACACAGATTCGGGTAAGATTTAGATTAGGCTCAAAATAGCATCTAACCCAGGCCTCACGGTAGGAAAACAAAGCTGACGACATTCTAAGAATTCTCATCCAAAATCCAGAATAAATCAAACTAAGGAAATAAGAGGCTGCCTGAGAAAGTCAATGAAAAACCCTTTCCCACCACCAGTATCTCCAGGGACTCCCTTTGTCCAGCTCCCGCGCCCAGTCTGGCAAGCGTTCCTGGTGTTCTCCCTCAGTAATGAGAGGCACATACAGTAGGGGGAGGGGAAGTGACCTCGGTTTGGGTACTTTATGAATCCTCCAGAGAGCATAGCTCAGGTCTTCCAACAAGGGCTGGACCCAACCCAGGTACCGTCGGGCTACAGGAGAGGAAAAGAATACGAGAACCAGCCACACGCAGGAGCAGATCAGGCAGACAGGAAGACTCGGAGAAGGCAGGAAGGCCGTCAGGAAGCACCTACACTTAGTATACACAGTAAAAGCCCTCTCCATCTGTGATAATGGGACAAGGACATAAATGTTCTCTAAAGCATGTTCGAGATGGCACTGAAATGATCTATCCCTTTTTTAAAAATCTTAAAATGTCTAAATGAACCTTCATGGATCTCTTGATATAATGACAAAGATTTCTGGTTTGAGCACGGACCCCTGAAAGCTCATGCCATCCAGTTACCATCTTCTTGATGCCATCAACCTGAGTCACTAGCCTGTGGCTGTCTTCCTGCCACCCCTATTCCTGTCATTTTCAGTTACTTCAGCACTCACAGGAACGGATCCTTGACTTGCTTCAAAGATCTCCTCCTATCTCAGCCACTTCTAGTCTTGACTTTTTCTCACCAATACTCTTTGACCTCTGAAACCTTGATTTCACACGTACAACCCTCTGACCTTCTCATCTCTCAGGCTCACTTTAGCCTCGTTTCATCGAAGCTTCAGTTCCTGGGCCAGCACCACTTTCTCACAAGCCACCGCCTCCTTTCGATCCTTCAATCCTTGAACAGCTTGGATTCCATGATTCGATAGTATAATCATCACCTTAGGAATATCTTCAACTCCCTGGGCTGCTTCTACTTTCCTTCAGAAGTTAAAAGTCTAGCTTTGTGCTTTCTCTCCATCTGCAGTCAAGCAGCTAAATGCTTCTGGAGGAAAATCATACCACAAGTTTGTCTAGTTCCACTTAAATTTATGACCAAAACCCCAAAAAGGTACATTGTTGCTCAAATCCTACTATATTTTCTCCTTGAGTTGGAGTTCCCCAATAATTTCTTCTTCTCCTCAAATTCCTACATCAACTTGCTTTGAACTACATTAATGCTCCTCCATTTATTTCATTTCACCATGAGTAACCCTCACACTTCCCTTTGGTGCTCAATGGCGCATTATGAAATAAAAATACATAACTAACAATACAAATACTTTAAAACTGTTTTACAGTCAAAACTACCATCAACATTAGTGATGCCCAACTGCGGTGAAACAACTAACGAGCCACGAGGAAGCTCATGTCATCTCCCCCAACCACCACACACGAGGACTTGATAAACTTTCAAACTATTCCAAGAAAAACATGTTCACATTATTTAACAATTTTAAAAAGAGAAACAGATGCCATTACCATAGTTACATTTTTAACACTGTAAACTCCATGAGGGCAGTTCTTCTGGGAAAATACATTACCACATTTTATCACAGCGAACGTTGTAGAACCCAATGTGTTTCCACTTGGAATTTTTTGGCAAATGGAGCACAGCCCAATAAAATATCCAAATGTGATAAACACAATCTCTCAGATGTCTTCTGTTTCATATGTCCTCAGCCCTACTCACATTAGTTATGTGACATAAATCAACATTTTCTGGATAAGGGTGAATTATAAACTATAACTGATTCTGTGCCCAAGATCTACAAATAAGCATGAGACAGACCCAACAACACAGCCTTCTCCAGAGTACTTTCCAGGCTTTTTTTAATGGTCATTTAAGAAAATTGAGAGGAAAAGTCTTCCAACCCACCATAAATGCTGATCATTACACGATTAAATATAAAAGGAAAGTGTTTTAGCAAACGAGAGAAACAAGCATATTTGGCAATGTGCTGTTATTTATATACTGGCACCTTTGAGCCTTAAAAAAAGTCCAACAGCATTTACAACTCATGCTGTATCAATTTCAGTTCTGTGGATGCTCACTCAAGAGCAGATGATCAAAGGAACAGAAGAGCAGAATAAAATACATATTTAGTGGGCACTTATGAATTGAATGGAAATTAAGTTCGAATATGGCCCATTAAACTCCTCATTAAAGAAATTCTCTTGCAGAAGATTCACACATTATTACTGGCACCACCAATATGATGACGCTGTTAATGATCTGATTATATGGGAGTACAGTTTGTTTTGAAACTATAAAATGTTAAAATCAGGACCTCAAACTGTAAAGATAATATAATTTGCCAGGATACGCTCTTCATCCTATTACAACAATGAGGACACAGGAAATTTGACCATAACCCAATTGTAACTTCAGCAGAGCATGTAGCTTGTTATCTTTATGAAGAACTATGATTCTTTACATTATTTAACTCATTAACAGAAAAGAATACTACAAATGTACTTAACTCGTTCGTTTTTAAAGTGAAAACTTATACTGCATTTATTTCCAAAACAGAGAAATACAATGCCTGAAAACCTCAGGAATCACTTTATGTAAAGACTTCCGTCATCCATATCCTACCCCACAATATAGTTTCTGTCTTCCTGGTTAAAGGCAACGTTTTTGGTTGGGAGGTTAGGGGATGGGGCGGGGGTGAGAATGTCCCCAAGACTCTTCATGTAAAGTGCTAAAAATGTTTTATTTACAATTAAACCTGAAATGTAAAAATCCACTGAAATGGAAGCAGAATGAGTGTAACATTTATCAGGTCACATGGCCCAAATTTAAGCTCCATTCAAGAACCGCTTCAATTTGAGAAACAGTACAAATTGGTGGCTAGACAATCATTTATAGTGCCTACACACTGCACATAAATTGCATTACATTATTAAGCACTATAATCAAACTTGGAGGTTAAGTAGCTTTTAGTAAATTTAAAGTGGATAGAAAGAAATTTCAACGGCAAACAAAATTCTGAGAGAGAGAGAGCATTTACTTAAATTTCACATAGTATCATCCCACTTTTTGGATTTTGGCAATAAAACTAGTTTTATTCATTAGATTTACTCATTTAAATGGCACACATTTATAACTCCCAAGATACTCTTATAAACACTACCTAAAATAATATATATAAACCCAAACAGATCATAACCTGAAAGTATTATTAATTACCTATTATGCATTTACTAAATATAATTCTTTATACACCTATTATACATTTTCAATTTTTTCTTAGTTATTATTCCAATGTATTAATATAGAAACCATGCTGGGGTCAATATAAATCCAAATGTGACAATGAATTGGGCCAGTACATACAGGACATGGCATCTCAAAATCTCTAATCCAATTCTTATGTGAAATTCAGTCATTCCTCTCCCTTTTATTCCTAAAGGTAATATACTATGGTTAGAGTAACCAGTTGATTATTAAATCCAAGTGAATAATAAAAATCCAGTCAAGTAATATTAAGGCTAATATAATTAAATTTATTTTTCATGTTTTAATTTTGACCAGCTTTTGTAATTGCTGTATCTGTAATATTATAAAATATACTTTTGGTCTCAAAGAATTTTATAAACTAATTAGTTCAACAACTAAGACTCAGATAATGGTTACCTGGCAAAGTGGCACTTCACTTCTGGCCATAAGTATAAATTCTATCATCGTTCCTATTGTTAACACCCATAAAATGGAATGGTTATATAGCAAGAAATATGGCAGCTAAATACCACCTTCCCACCCTCAAACAAGAACAATGTCATCACTTTCATTTTGTTAAGAGTCACAAAAATTTTTATTTAGGAAAAATATTTCCTTCAATTTTATTAGATAATGAATTTTATTTAAATGAATAATTTACCTTTAATTTTCTTTGTAGACCAATTAAAAAGTATGCCTCTTTCCTTTCATAAGCAAACTCTATTTGTCTAATTCTGCATGGCAGATAAGAAATTAATACTTTACTTTCTTCCTACTTAAAAATTAATTATAAAATTTTCCTTATTATGAATTAGTTATTTCTGTAGGGATTGCTGTCATGCTGCTGGTAAAAAAAAGTTAGTAAAGACTATGGACACATGGGAAACAAATCATAAACTATGATACTAGTTTATAATGAAATATATTAAACATTGTTTAAATATTAAACAGCAAAATACTCCTATATTAAATAAATAAGACTTGAATTTGTCATGTGGATCTATCAGCCAATACCACCAATAATGGGGATGGTCTAGTGCAATGGGTGGCGACAAAAAAAAAGAAGAAAAACAGGAGGAAACACAACATTTAATACTGGTTTTGTTTTCAGTAACAAATTAAACCAGTGATTCTCAATCCTTTCTGAACATAAAATTACCTGAAGAACGTTTAAAAAGTACTGATGACCGCATCTCGTCCCAGATGAATTGAATCAGAACCAGAATTCGGGCCACGATATTTTTAAAAGGTCCCCAAATGAGTCTAACGCGCAGTCAGGGTTGAGAGAGACTGACTGAAACCTACAAGCCTGACTAGAAGAGAGCCCGATGAATAAAGACATGGAGCTTTCTTTTAGAGGTAGGACAAGACAAGGGTGGCTACAGTTAACAATAAATTATGGGTAAGTCAAGTTTATGAACTTGTACTTCATTTCCATTAAAATATCTGCATATGCCTCTTCAGTCCCTGTAGTTCTCTATTTTCAAACTCCAAGACCAAGTACAGTCAAAGCAGTTTTTTGTAATAAATCAGTTACACTGAAAATACATCGTTCACTCACACACAGAAACATTTACTGAATGCCTACTATGTGCAAGGCACTGTGACAGGGGCTGCTACAGGACTTGGAGTCACGAGAGAATGAACAGTGATGGGCCGAAAGGTTTTATTTTGAGAATTAATGGCTATGAAATTAATCACACGGACCTAAATAAGGGACTCAACTGCCAAAAAAAGAAAAAGACAAAGTAAGAACATACTAAGGGTCTCATTTTTAAAATACGTCACATATGTGTACTTTTCCTAACGCTCCTTACAGTATTTCCAGAAGCCTTTGAATATACATAAGGCAAATTCAAGATAGAAAAATAAACCCTGTTTAAAGTAGATGTTTCAAATTTGAACCACACTCTGTATCAAGTAAATTTCACACATACGTATAAATACTAAAAATCTTTCTAGAAAGGTAGTTCACGGCCACCTGCAGTAGTCTTAACAAGTAAGCTTACATTAAAATATCACAGACTCTAGTCCTGGACTATTTCATCATGGAGAACGTTTATACAATACAGAATTTATTTTGAAAACAGATTTATATGCTGACAAATTCTAATGTGAACGAATTCAAGTTTTCTTTTATTTTCAAGAAGAGAGGATGCAGAGAAAGGAAGATAATGGGGGCAGAATCTGTTCAAACCTTATAAATATCCTAAAATCTAATAATTTAAAATGCTGGCTGCTTTTGTTCTGAAGAACCTAGTGACTTCCATATGAATAAATACTTTTTTCTATTCACTATTGGCATGGATTTTTGTGGTTATATAAAAAATAAATAATAAGTGCTTCTCATTTTTCTGATAGCATTAAATTTCAAAATGAGGCCAGCTAACGTCAGCTTAACATAAGGAGGAGCTACAAAAACTATGTTAACCTAAGAGAGATCACTGGGGGGAAAACAGAGAAAATGACATATGTTGAATGATCAGCAACAATCCTAATGACAAAAACTCTTCAGGAAAGTAAAGGTTCCAAGTTGCTTTTAAGTAACAGGTGAAATCAGGACTCAATGAAAACGTTCACTCATTGTAACTGGAATGCAACACCACTCTGTCTAAACTAGAGAAGTAGTAAAATATTTTACTAGGTTAAAATAGAGGTTTCATATTTTATATGATATTGAATACGCACATAAAAATACCAGTGTTTTTATCTTGTTTCTGTTCAGACACTTAGTTAAGCAAATGTGTTCTTTGGTGCCTGGGAGAGTTTCTCAATATTTAGGGGAAACAGATGATAAGAACTCCAAGATCAACATGCCTAGAAATAGGAGACTCAAAACCCTACGCCATATAAAGTAAGAATCAAAGGTGGGCTTATGAGAAAAGATTAAGGAAGTTAAACTTATACTGCAGTAGGACTAACACATTTCCTTCCCCCAAATCATACTCTGGCTCCCAAAATAAAAAGTACTATAGCCTACTAGGTTTTTAATCTGTGTTTTGAGATTTTTCAAGTGGAAAGATATCACAGATAGAAATATACCATTCTAGGTTTTAAAATCACCAAAGTCAGTGAGAAGAACGTACATTCATTAGATGTATTCATTATAAGTAAAGAAGGCTTGAAAAGGCTGAACAGTTCAACCAAAGCTGAAGAATTGTTCTCGATTTTTCATTATTCCTTTTTAAATAAAGAGTAAGTCTAGATATAGTATACATACAGGTTGACATTTTGATTCATTCAAAATAGTCACATCCCTTTGCTTGGTTTTGGAAGTTCCAGAGACCAAAATTTAATACCATTCATCACATAGTATCTTCAATAAAAGGAATTATAGAGCAATGAAAAATCAGAAGCAAGACGGCTGAGAGAGCCTTATAACCTCTAAATTTATACACATTTATAACCTGTATTTATTTTCTAAAGAAACAAATTTTAAGTAACGCTAATTTAACCAATGGAGAAAAAACTTCTATCAAAATATACAATTTCCATTACAGACTAGAAGGCTAATGTTAAAAAAATAGTTATAAGCCAAAAAGTTTGCTTATATGGATGACAGGCATCATCCCTTTGAAGCATAAAGCATCAAGTAAGGTCTTAGAAAAGATCGATCTGTGACCTTCTTCATTTGTAAGTTCTTGATAAATTCATAAAGCTTGAGTCTCAGTCTTTTGATCAAGGTATATCCATGCTTCTTAATCCAGATTTCCAGAAAAAGGGGAAACCAAGCAATTCAGAATCTCAAGTGGGATTTATGCTTTACCATGTACCTGAAAAATAATATTATAATAGGTTATAATGATAATAGGAATTTAAGAATTTTTAGAATATTATATGTAAAAATAAGTTGACATTTTTTTAAAATTCACAATCTACAGTGGAATAGGATGTTTTGTTTTCTAAAAAACTAGAAACCTGACACTGTAACCTTTGGGAATATAAGAACTTCTGAAGTAACCTAAACATTCCCCTTATTAAATTCTATAATGTAAGAGCTTCTGGCTAGAATAATATAATATAGTATCAATTATAATTGTTATATTATTGATTATAATATTACAATTATATCAATTATAATAATTTAATCTATCATCAATTATCATGCACACCAATCACCTCTGACTTTGAGGACACCCATAACATTCAGGGAAAGACTTATTACACCAAGACAGTTACAGATTTTAAAGGGCGCCTCAACAACAACAAGAGATTCAGGGGTGTTAATTGTGATCATATGCTGTTCTTAAATTTTCCGATTACAAAACTGGTATTGTTGTAAAGGGCTTTAAGAACTCTATTTATATTAGAAATTAAATTCAAAACCTGAATTCATGAGCTACCCATAACGCAATCTAGAGTCAGAGAGACTTCGGTGTTGGCCAAAAATGTCGGCATCACCTAATTCAAGCTCCTTGGATTGACAGAAAACAGTTCAGAAAGGTCACATAGCTCACTAGAGCCAGATGACAAAACCAAGACTAAACTCTAGGTCTTCCGAGTCAGAGTGTGGCATTCTTTCCACTAAGCTAGAAGCCCTTTCTCCATCTGTTGCTAAAGTCAACATATCAAAGATTTTTGTTAATTATCTACTGTAGATCAGCATTAAATTAGACAACCTTCGAAAAGGGGAATTGGGGGATATGGTGCACAACTTTAAGGAACTTAAAATCTAACTGAGGAGACAGGAAAATTACTACAATAAAGCAGAAGCAAGTGCATTTTAGGATCAGAATTACCTATCCAATGTTTCCCAGAACCGTAAGAAAACTGGTCTATCCAAATGACGTTTGTGATAGCTGAGTTCTAATACTGTTACATCCCATTTCTGAACGTTTGGATCTAGTCGAACTTCATCATATTTGAGATGGAAGGCTTTAACTAAATGGGGGGAAATAATATTTTTTATTCACACTGCAATCAAAATTATGAAAATATTTTATAAAAATAAAAATACCCAACACAAACATTAACTAAAACAACAAAAGCAAAAAAACAATCTTTCACCAACAGAAGCTCTATTATAACCAAATCTTTGAAATAGATGCTAAGCACCATGGTATCCTCAAAAACATTTAATTCCAACAAGTATTTACTGAGGGTTTACACATGCTAGCCACTGGCAACTGAAATGAGGAATAAGGTAAGATAAAATGTGTATGGTCCAATGAAGGATAATAATAAGAAAAAGACTATTCACATACAGTATGAGAAAGGTAGTAGGGTATCAGAGAAACACAAAAGAGTACCTTACCCAGACCATGGAATTCAGAAAAGGCTTGCACAGGCAGTGATGTCTAACCTAAGACCTAAAGGTGAAGGAAGAATTAGGCAAACACAGAGCAGAGCTGACCCAGTTAGCAAGAAGAGCATGCTCCAGGAGAGAACGGGTCAGTCTGGACAGAAACTGAACAGAACCGCACTGTGCAAAGGAGTGGAGGGAACGGAAAGAGGGAAGACCAAAGAGGCTCAGAGCAATGCTGGCCTTGTTGGCCACATTACACAGTTCGACTTTTAACCTCAGAGACATGGAGAATCGCTAAAAAGCGTTGAGCAGAGACTAATGATACAATTTAGTAATCTAGAGAAGAGACAGATTTGATCAACTGGGGAGAAGATACATGTACGGCAAGAAAAAGATTCAAGAGATAATTAGGGAGTGAGAACAAATGGAAATTGGTAAGAAATGATGAAAAGGGAAAAAGAAGAAACTGGAAAGCCTCTTGAGAAGGTTACCCAGAAGGAGATAATAATTAAACGATATAAAAAGTGAATCTAGCAAAGACCTAGGAGACAAGGATTTCAGGCAGAGGGAACAGTTGATACACTGGCCCTGAGATAGAAACGACCTCAGAATGCCCTACAAACAAGTATAACCTGTATTGTAGGCAATGCTCTGTATGCATGGAGAAACACTTCGGCTATGGTAAAAAAAATCTGTCTTTTATTCCAATGAGATAATAAACCACAGGAAAGTTTAAAGTAAGAAGGCTAAATGATCTGATTTTTATTTTTAAAAGATAACTCTGGGTGTTGGGCAGATAAAAGACAGTTGGGCAAAACTTCCCAACTGGCGTGTGCTTCGAAAGGTTAGTAGGTGGGCCTTCAAACACTGACTTTCCATCTCGCTCCCTGATCATCGTGATGAATCACGCTAGTTAGCTGATTACTGCATTTGCAATCAGTTTATCATCAGCGGAGTTTTGTTTTACACGTGCACATGTAAGATGTTTCCTTTCAATTTTTTACTTTTTTTCTAATATATAAGATGACTGTTACTATCATCACTATCAGCCAGTATTAGGAGTTTCTAAAAAGAAAATGGTTTATTTCTTGTTTTTGCTGATAGCTATTTATGAGTTGCTTGTTCCATACTGCTGCTGGCTTCGTAGCTTTTGATGTTAACAACTAATAAAGGTCTAATTCTTGATGGAAATCCAAAATGAATCAGTCGTGCCCACGAAAAAAGACATAAGGATTATTTCTAAATTATTTGCTTTTATAAATAAAGGTACCCTCATCAGATATAGTATTCATTTTGAATTTAATTCACTACAGGGGCTATATGTTATGGCTTCAGAAAACTCATTTTCAAAATATTTATGTGCGTAAAAAATACTTTTTGAATTTTCAGAAATTTTTAAATTAAATAAAAGCAACACCTCAATACTTCTTATCCTGCTTACATGTTTCTTTTTCTTTCTTTTTTTTTTTTTTGAGGCAGAATAGCCCTGAGCTAACATCTGCCACCAATTCTCCTCTTTTTGCTGAGGAAGACTGGCCCTCAGCTAACATCCATGCCCATCTTCCTCTATTTTATATGTGGGACGCTTGCCACAGCATGGCTTGAGAAGCAGTGCATAAGTGCACACTCAGGATCGGAACCGGCGAACCCCAGGCTGCTGAAGTGGAGCGAGTGACCTTAACCGCTGCACCACCGGGCTGGCCCCACATGTTTCACTTTTCTATTTTCCCAATATGATCACTTTAAACCATTCTTAAAAATATATGAGTTAGACTTTTAAAAATGATTTATCTAAAGCTACAAAGGCCTACAGTCCCCCTTAATAACTTCAATAGATTTAGTTTATACAGTATTTATTTCCCCACCAGAATAGAGATCTTTTAAAATTAAAGCTAAAATATCAGAGTCCAAAAAGTTTAAGTCACAAATGAGGAAACGTAAGATTTCTCTCATCATAGAAAATACTGTGTTAGCATGAAGCAATAGTGGCAAGCAAACTTACACCAAGACATTACTATGAAACATCTTTCTTATCCAGACAGACTTAAAAGTTTTTAAGCCTCAGTAAAAAACAAAGGAAACAAAGTTCTTTTACATGACCTTAGCCAGTTATCTGGTGGCACAATGAACACTAAAGCAAAATACTTCACACAATTCAGAATTGTTCATTTTTTGCAAACAGCATGAACCGTGTCAACATTTTCTTGTGGGAACAAAAAGAAACAGAAACAGTGCTCTTGAATAATATTTAGTAGATAAAATGAAGGCATGTCAAACGACAAAAGAACAATCTAATACAGAAGATTATTAAATGAAAAAATTTTGTCAATGATAAGTAGCAAAAATTTGAAGAAATCACCATTTAAAAATCTTGATCAACAAATGTACGTAGCCATCTCAAGAATAAAAGATAACACTGAAAAAAGCTATATCCAGTTACAAGCTTAAATTTCTCATTATAATTTTGAAAAGATTTTATTTGGCAATTTTATACTATTCAATGTTTAGTATCTTTTATTTTATTTTATTTTATTATTTTATTATTTTGCATTTTATATTTTATTTTTTATTATGTACTTTATTATTTTTCTGTATTTTATTATTATGTACAATACAATTTTTTACCAAGGCCCATACAGATGCTCCCAAATACCCTCAGCCCCACCATGCTACATGGACATTATCATTCTCAACGTGTGTTACAGGGAAAAGGGTGGGAAGCTGGAAGAGGCAAGAGTGAAAGCAAGGCGACCAACTAAAAGCTAAGACATAATATATTCCTACATTTTTAGCTTAAGCAAATTACTTAAAAAACTAATCGAGAGGGAAAAACAGTCTGGGGATGACAGAGAGTATAAGACAATTCCATTTGGAACAGGATGAGTTTGATGTACAAATGCGACCTCACAGAGGAGTTATCTGATAATCATCGAGAGAGATGATCAGAATATCAAGCTAGAACACAACTTTTAGAACGAGTGATTAAAAGCTATCAGATCTCCTTGAAAAAGTAATTATAATTAAAAGAGAAGAGATATGGGAACATAAATATGTTGTTGAAAGCCAGAGGATAAGTAGCTAGAGAGTCTGAGAAAGCATAATAAGTTCTTGGAAAAGAACATTTTAAAAAGGAGAAAATGGGTCAAGAGAGTCAAACTCTGATGAGGAGGTCAAAAGCAGCCAACATTTGGTCTTGGTGGGAAACTGGTGAGCTTGGTGGGAACAGTTCGGTGGATGGCAAGAGGGCCAGACTACAGTGGATTGAGAATTGAACACAAAGTGAGTCAGTAGAGGCAATTCTCTTAAAAGCTGAGCTGTAAAAGAAAAAGAGAATGAGCTGGAAGGAAAGGGGAGGTCAAGCTACGAAAGAGTTTTGTTTTGTTTGTTTGTTTTGAGACGGAAGGGGCAAGAATACCTTCATCTTAAATAATGATAGAAAGGATCAGTAAACGAGCAAGGTTGAAGAGAAAGAATAATTCATAGAAGAAAATTATAATTGATAACTTTTAAAAAAAGTCTCTAAGTTCTTAGCTAACTCAGAAGACTAACAATCTGAACAAAACAGTTTGTTATATTCTTAATGAAATTCAGAGAGCATTTACATCTTGAAGACATTCTGATCATTTCTTACTACAATACTATTCAACAAGGCAAGCAAGCAGACTAAACACAACACTCATGTTCACTGATATTTTACTTTCACTAAAATTCTCATTCTCTCTATATCTTTAATTTTCTATTTATCAACTCTGTGCACTACTCAAGTTTCAGAAATAACATATAAAAAGTTATCATAATATTAGTAGTATTAGAATTCATGTTTAAAAATGAATGAAGGTAGGAGAATAAATGTTTCAAACTTTCCAGCCTGGGCAGTTTCTAGCCTGGAAAGAAAGGTAGTACCACTAACAAAACCTGAAGTTGCCAAAAACAGGGCTGGCTTTCAAAGCACAATCTACATTCATAATAACTAAAAGCTGTCGTTTTTAATAAACATATTTGTCTTATGAGAATGCTTTTTAAAAAGTAATTTTACTAATATTACTAACTTAATTGGGTACCTGAATTGAATAATAATTGGAATACCCCTACCAGCAAAACAACAGGCTACATTCATCTACTTCTGGTATACCAATATATAAAAATATATGGTCAGTAAAAGATAAGCCACATGAAATCCAGTCATTTAACAGATATCCACTGAAGGCACTCTTCTGTGCTGATGATACAAGGGTGCACAAGGCAGAGAAGGCTCCTTCCACCTTGGAATTTGCATTCTAACCAGGGAAGACTTATGACAAAGATATAAAAATAACGGGTAAGATGAAGCGTTGGTAAGTGCTATCATGAAAATGAAACAGCTGAGAGAGTAACTGGGAGGAGGTGATGGCTATTTCCAGGGCGGTCAGAGAAGGGTTCTTAAAAGGAGAGAATACATGAGCTGAGACCTGAACGAAGAGAAGCAGCCAATCAGCTATAATCATGCCAGGCAATGGGAGAGCTGGCAAAGTCACACGGCACTTCAAGTTACAGCTACACACTATGGTTCAGCAAGTCAATCCACTTAAAAACTGGCCATCAATTTTAATAAAATTGTATGGACATGCAACAATATTAATGATTTTTAAGCGACCTAAAAAGTAATTATTAATGTTGGGGAATAGGTGCTAATTCATTTTTAGATATGAATACACAGGCAATATTAATGTTCAAAAAAGGCTTTAAAAATATTTCACAAGTGCTTAAAAATTAACATTATACATGCTACTTAATAGGAATTCTTTGATATGACACATATACACAGAGCCGTGGATGGCTCTTTCTCTTAAACAAAGTAAGAGCATTTCTATATTGGATAAGCAGTAAAAATAAAGAGAATCTTACTTTTAGCAAATATGTCAACTGGTGATCCATCAGGCAAAAGCCATGGCCAACCCTTGAACTGCCACGCAGGACCTTGCACAAAAACTGCCACAACTCGGTCCCTGAACATAGAAGAGGGGTGGGGGGGGGGGGGGGAGAGTGGAGAGAGAACATCTCAAACATCAGCTCTGGTCAGGGTAAGTCCTTAAGGAGAGTCTCATAGTTACGCATGTGATGCAGCCTCCTGTCAACACTTCTCTGAGGCAAGCCAAGTACGTTACCGGAACTGTTCATTACGCCGTTACCATTAGAGTGCATTAAGGACTGCTATACTGCCCATGCATCGGTTTTTTGCGCATAAGTCTTTTAAACATAATTATATGCACAATCCTTATATGTGATCTTTTCAGCCTTTTTCTCTTCCCTTCTATGAATTAGAGTAAGAGCCCACTTTTCCCATGCAATAGGGAACAGCAGTTGATCTGTTCATCAAAAAAGTTGGTTTTAAAAGAAAATCATTTAAAATTCAAACACATCTTTGTTGGGAAAACTGGACTCCTACATGCAAAACAATGAAAGTGAACCACTTTCTTACACCACATACAAAAAAAACCTCAAATGGATTAGAGACATAAATGTAAGATCTGAAACCACGGAAGAAAACATAGGCAGTGAACTCTTTGACACTGGTCTTAGTAATATTTTTTTGGATTGCCTTCTCAGGCAAGAGTAACAAAAGTAAAAGTAAACATATGGTACTACATCAAACTAACAAGTTTTTACACAGCAAAGGAAACTGGTAACAAAACAAAAAGGCAACCTACTGAATGGAGAAGATATTTGCAAATGATATTATCTGATAAGGGATTAATATCCAAAATACATAAAGAACTCATACAACTCAAAAAAAAAAAAAAAAACCCCCAGCATTCGATCAAAAGATGGGCAGAGGTGTTAGCCTGGTGGCACACAGGTTAAGTTCACACGTTCTGCTTCAGTGGCCCAGGGTTCGCCAGTTCAGATCCCGGGTGCAGACCTATGCACCACTGGTCAAGCCATGCTGTGGCAGGTGTCCCAGATATAAAGTAGAGGAAGATGGGCACAGATGTTAGTCCAGGGCCAGTCTTCCTCAGCAAAAAGAGGAGGACTGGCAGCAGATGTTAGCTCAGGGCTAATCTTCCTCAAAAAAAAAAAAAAAGATGGGCAGAGGACCTGAAGTGACATTTTTCCAAAGAAGACATACAGATGGCCAAGAGGCACGTGAACAGATGCTCCACATCACTAATCATCAGGGAAATGCAAATCAAAACCGCAATGAGATACTGCCTCACATCTGTTAGAATAGCTATTATCAAAAAGACCACAAAGAGCAAGTGTTGGCGAGGATGTGGAGAAAAGGGAACCCTTGGGCACTGCTGGTGGGAATGTAAATTGGTGCAGCCACTATGGAAAACAGTATGGAAGTTCCTCAAAAGATTAAAAATAGAACTACCACATGATCCAGTAATTACACTTCTAGGTATATATTCAAAGAAAATGAAAATACTAATTTGAACAGATATATACACTCCTATGTTCACGGCAGCATTATTTACAATAGCCACGATATGGAAGTAACCTAAGTGTCCATTAATCCATGAATAAAGAAAGAAAATGTGGTACAAACATACAAAGGCATATTACTCAGCCATAAAACAGAATGAACTCTTGCCATTTGCAACAACGTGGATAAACCTAGAGGGTACTATGCTAAATGAAAATAAGTCAGACAGAGACAAATACCACATGATTTCACTTATATGTGGAATCTAAAAAACAAAACAAATGAACAAACAAAACAGAAACAGACTCACAGATACAGAGAACAAACTAGCGGTTGCTAGAGCGGAGCAGGGAGAAGAGATGGGTGAAATAGGTGAAGAGGACCAAGAGGTACAAGCTCCCAGTCATAAAATAAAGAAGTCATGGGGTTGCAGTGTGGCACAGGGAGCACAGTCAACAATACTGGAATAACTTCGTACGGTAACTAGCCATGGCGTGGTGCTATTTCATAATCTATAAAAATACGGAATCACTATGCTGTATACCTGAAACTAATCATAATAATAGCATGTCAATTATACTTCACTAAAAAAATTTAAAGACATCTTAAATATTTTACTTTAATTAAAAACCTTATATAGTAAGGTAATTCTATAGTAATTCACCAACCATTTTATGAAGCCCCAAGGCCTTACTCTTAAGTTCCTCCAATTATTTGGAAAGTAATCTGAGTACAGAAATCATCTAGATTTTTTAATTTTTCCAACTGTTTTAGAGCTATTTCACTAACCCTAAACTCTGTAAGTTTTTTTTAAAGTAACTTGTTTCTCCAACGATTCAACTTCATTTTCCTAAAAGAACGAATCTCTTTCTAGGCCCTCATATTTCACTCGTTTACAATATATTTAATTAAATTGAGAAATTATAATACGTCTAACTGCCATAAACAGCTTAAGCCTACAAGTAAAGAGGTGGGAACAAAACCACAACATCGACAGGAACAGTTAACACTGGTAAGATCACCGAGCATTTACTAGCTGCCAGTGCTGTTCTAGGCACTTTACACGTTCCTTCTGTTAACACATTTAATCTTCAAAACAATCCAAAGGAGTGAGTACCATCATCATCCCCATTTCACAGGTGAGGAAGCAGAAGTGAACCCGCATACCAGAGAACAGTCCACCAGCCAGAAGAGCAAGGGAGGGGGGAAGCGGGGCAAGGAGAGAGGGTGTGAGGAGAGGGAAATAAATGATCAAGCCTGTGCACTGGTTATGCTATTGCCCCTGAGGGAGGACTGGCAAACGATGAGAAGAGCCCTATTATTATGGAAATAGTTTTGACCACACAACTCCCTAAAAGGGTCCTGGGAATGCCCAGAGGTCCATGGACCACACTTTCATAAACACTGCATTAAATGGAGACTCTCTACCCTCAACAAAACATTAAACAATGGTTACCTTCTACTCAAGTAAAAGACCTATGGGAACGATCAAAGGTACTGTGAAAAACCACAGCTTAGATCTTAACCTTCTCAAAGTCCCTAAGGTTAAAATCAAATCTTAAATAAAAAATTTCCTCCTTTCACGGGATATATGCCCCGTACTGCCAAAACCATCTTTGGTAATGCAGCACACTATTAAATGGCCTCAACTTTATGATGTAACTTGTACCATACAATACTTGAAAGCCCAAGATGCCTGCCAAACTAAAGAGAATTTGCTAGATAGGGGTCACATGGCTCCTAGTAGGTCTCATAGGGCTAGTAGAGGAGTAAGAGAATACAAAAACTCTTCCCAGTGAATTCTTGAAAGGACAATTAACAGAAAAGAAAAGAAGAAAGGTAAGGAAGGTATTATTCCTAGATCATGACACCAATGGGTAGGAACCTAACTCACATACATAAGCAATATTTTGTAGCAAAGTGATGGCACTTGTACACACTGTACTGTCATTTTTTGCAAACATATAATACAAATGGTGTAACTTTCCTACTTCCCACACGTTTTAAACTTGGTAACTAAAATTTTTTTCTTATTCACTTCATATATTACTCAAGGTATCTCTGTTAAAGACCCTTTTTTCTTTAGTAAATTTCTGACATACTAATATTCTCAATGGCTGACTTCCTAATATCTGAAGACTAAAAAGTACTTCAAAGGCCAATTTCATTTAATGCACCAATGTGTTGCATCTCTGTGTCACAGAGATGCACTCTCAGACTCTGTATTTTTACTCCAGCTTCGATTAACGAAGTAATTTAAGATATTTCATATATACAAATTTATAGGTACTTTATACTATAAATAGCTTAGTATTTTCTTAAACGACATTTTAATGCAATAAAAGAGTTAAACCAGGGTAACGTTCTTTTTATTAAATTATTCCCTTACAATAAAAGTAACAATGCCTTCACTTAACATTTCCTATCAGAAAATCTTAATTCTCCAAATCAAAAATCTAAAATATAGGCCCTCAAAATAACATTAGTCTGTTTGAAAGTTTTGTTCTAAAAGCTTATTCAGAACAAATGGACAAATGCAAAGAAGTTTTACTCTGTACGTTTTCCAGAAGCGTTTCTTCTTATAAGTAAAACAGAAGTTTAGGTATCCAAAATATAAACTCATTTACGTAGTACTAGAATGTTAACATTATTGATAACCAAATGAGACAGTAACATAGCTTTCAAGAACGGGTTCTACTAACACTTCATCACAAAACTGGATATTTGTTCATTATATAAAAAATTAATGACTATGTAAAAAATATAGATTATCTTACCAGTCTTGAGGCATAAGTTTAAGGGGCTGGTCTACTACCCTGTAAGGAACTGTGACACTAATTGCAGTGCCCCCTGGTTGCATCTGGTCTTTTCTTCTCTGTATTAGGGTTTCGTTTTCTCGTTGGCAGCCTTGTTTCTTCTTCTCATCGGATGGGACAAATCTTTGAAAAAACACAGATGAGAAAAGGTCAAGTGCTTCAATGTGATACAAATAGGAAAATAAATTATATTTAGAAATCATTTTTTAAATATTGATGGTTTTGAACCAAAAATGTTTATTTTTAAAATAAACCCACTCTGCATGTACAGATTATAATGCCTGAACAGTATGGGGCTTTGCTTTCACATAAGCCCGTGTGTGTGTGTGTGTGTGTGTGTGTGTGTGTGTGTGCGTGTGTGTGTGTCTCTCTCTCTGTGTCTGTGTCTCTCACACAGACACACACGATTTATATTTATTCATCTAGCACTCAGCCTTCTCTAGGGCTACATGAAGGACCACACTAATCCTTGATTTCTCAAATGCTCTCAGAGGGAAATTTTACTATAAATCAACGGGTCACCTGAAATGAAGCTATGTGGCTAGCCAGGTTTCTTCCTGGGTAGGTGTCTTAGCCTATCCAGGAGCTTCACAAAACACTCCTTTTCACATTTATACCTCAGCAAAACTAGAAAAATGCCATCAAATTTCAGGGTTACTTCACAAATTTTAAAGTAAGGAAATTAAATCAGTGTATGTCAATTGTCTATTTCAGTAAATTACCAACTCTGTGGTTCAATTCTCTACTGTACCATCAACAGATATTCTCAAAAATAGTTCAGCAATCTGCAGAGCTGTTGCCAGCTCTAGATTTGTTAGTGCTCACAAAGTACTTTAAAACAGTCTTACTTTTTTTTTTAAACATACACACTTCTAATACACAGTGTATTAGCATACTTTCTTAGCTATGGTCTGACCTCTCCACTTTAATGGAGGCAATGCAGTCACGGCACTGAATGTCACTCTGCTTCTAAAGTTAAGGATAAGAGACAAAAGAGGATGCATGACAGGCTGCACTTGGTAGGGTCCTTTGAAAAACTTCAATACCACACCCTGGTTCACCATGCAGTGATAACTAGTACATGGAGATTGTGATTATACTGAACCTCACTTTTGAGCTCATTGTTTTCACATCCATATCACATACGATGGAAAAGTTAAGACTGACAGACGTATCACTAAAAATTTCTCCCAGATAATCATTTTACTCCTGATGGATTCCGGTTATTTATTAACCAAGCCCACTTAGAAAATGCCAGATACAATACTAACACTTTGAATAATGAATTTTTTTAGAAATTAATAGACTTGCATTGATGGAAGCCGTCCTAATATAAAGACACAAATAACAAAGACATATTACGTGAAGAGTATACGCAACACATTGTGCTACATCACACAATACACATAGTTGTACAAATACAGCCCCTGCCCTCTTGAGGCTCATGTTTCAGACACACAGAACAGACGGGTCTTACTGCCAAGAGAAAGGCGCTTTGCTTTAATTTATCTTAGTCTATATTTAGATGGGATTAAAATGTTTAAATTCTTAAATATTGCATCTCCCTCTTTTCTAGCTTTTGAACTTTAATGTTGTAAAGGTATAAAATTACTTATAAAGTTTAATAATGAATGAATTATATATACAAATGAGTGATCTATTATAATATTCAACTTAAAAAAGTCTATTACACAGCAAATTCAACTTTTAATGCATAATAAATGAGAGATACAGCATTTGCATGTTTATATTATTTGTTGATGTTAAGTTTTATTAAAGTTCAGAGTCACTAACATGGTTCTTTAACTATAGTCCTAGAATTTTTACATGCTCTAGTATTTTAATTTCTGCATATATCTAGGCCTTTCCTTAGAACAGTAGATTTCTCTGTTAGCAGTAAAAAGTAGCTGTATTTCAAAATGCCTTTCAGCCTTGATCTCATTTGATAACAAGGACAGACTTCCTACCTATTCCCCTAAACTTGAGTCCACTAAAAAGATAACTACTACACATCTAGTCAATATGAATTTTAGCCATTCTTCCTACTGTAGTTCATCAAACCTAAGGCCCCAATGACTACTGGATATGCCATTTTGTACTACTAAGAAAGAATTAAAAAAAAATACTCCCAATTAAACTAGGATAATGCCTTAATGACACTCCAGGTAAATCAGAGGCATTATGGGGCGGGCGGAGGGTAGGGACAGATACTCGTCATTTCTCTTGGCTTCAAATGTACTGCTTGATCCCTTCATATGCATCTCAGGAACAAGAAAGCAACACAGTTTCATCTACAGGGATCTTCCTTTCTCGGGTTCCATAATGCACTTGGCTGTTGCTTTGTAAGAAAACATGGGAGTGAGGTCATTCCTGCAAGGAATATACGCTTCACAAATATCAAATTTATGCCTCATTGCTTCATTTCAGTGTATTTCTGCATACACAGCAACATTTTTATTGACATAAAATTTACACAAAGTGAAATTCACAAACAGACCAGTTTGCATCAACGTATACCCAGTGTAAGCACCACTCCAATCCAGATACAGAATATCTGCAAGAAACCAGAAAAGTTTCCTCGTGCCCCTCTCAGTAAATCCCCATCCTCCCTCCCCGAATCGGCAACCACTATTCTTCTTTCCATCACCACAGATCACTTCTGCCTGTTCTATGAATTCATGTACGTGGAATTGTACAGGACATACTCTTTAGTGCCTGGCTTCTTTCATTCAATTTAATGTTTCTCATATTCATCCATGCTGTGGGGCATAGAGGTAGTTCATTCTTTCTTATTGCTGAGAAGAATTTTATTGTGTGGATATGCCACAATATTTATACATTCTCCTGTGGTGAACATTTGGGTGGTTCCAAAATTGGGCTTATTACAAATAAAGCTACTATAAACATTCTTGTGTAAGTCTCTTTGCGGACATATGTTTTCATTTCTCTTATATAAATACCTATAAGTGGAACTGTAGGGTCATAGGGTACATTTAACTTTACACGAAACTGTCATAAAGTTTTCCAAAGTAGGATAAAGTATAAAGAACATCTTAAAGGCATCTCTAAGCTAGCTAGCAAGAAGTTAAGAATTCTTGGACCAAAGACTGAGTAAAGAAGGGAACCCAAAGAAGTCAGAATAACACTGCAAACTTCTATCCATAAAAGGCACTGGCAAACTAATTAAACTTAAGCCTTGGTTTTACTTTATTTCACTGGGCTCCTGAAATAGGAAACAAGGCCAAATTCTGCTCAAGGTAGGGAATCTAACAGCAGTTCCATCTTTTAAAAAGCTAAGACTCTCAGGAGTCAAGTTCAGTATAATGGTAAACTAGAAACAAACCCACTGCCCACTGTTTTTCCTGCCCTCCTCACCCCAGCCCTAACTAACACCCTGGCAATCATAAGGAAAATCAAACCTCAGAACTGCAACTGTACCTCACCTGGACTTGAAGCCAGAATTAACAACTCTGACCACAGTGACTGGTTGAGAAATAAACATGTTATCCAAGCGAGGCCAATGAAACTTAATCCTGGGATTTTTGCTGGAAGTACTGGGAAACAAGCAGTGTCTGTCTTCTGTGTTTGCCTACCTGGAGTTTCTGACAGTCACCTCTGCCCCTGACGGAGGACAACCTGCCTGGGAGATGGAGAGACCAACTCCTGATTACATCGTTTGAGCACTGAGTCCGGCTGTATCAGAAGCCAGGACTTTCAAGTTATCTTGAACCAATAAATTATTTTTTGATAAAGCTACTCTGAGTTGGTTTTTATCACTTACAACTAAAAGTGTCTAACAAATACAACCAGAATTGCACAACTGAGACTGGACAATTGATATGGTGAATGGACAAACGTGATTTGGAGAAATACTGTGAAGTCCACTAACTTATCCAATATTTGCCATTTATTTATTCCACTTTACATTCCGTGAGTGTAAGGAGTATGGGTGATATGGTTAAGTCATTAGTGTTTAAACAAGCAAAGTTCTACTGAAATAACTTTATTACTATTGTCCAAGAAAAAAATGCACATGAGATGATATAGCAAGATTAGTTCTAGACTTTAAGATTATTTTGAAAACAGAACAAGTTTATGGATGTTTCCCAAGTTAAAAATATAGTTTTCTTTTTTCTTAAATAAAAGAAATTGAAATTTGAAAAAAAAAGGAATTAACAATAATATCTGGATATTAAAAAATCTCAAACTGAGAATTTAAAAGCGATGTTTGATGGCAATGCTCCCGGGTGCTCAGCAGACACAAATACAATACAAGTCTTCTCTGGAGTACTTCCACCTTCATTCTGGAAATCAAAGAATTTCCACAGGAAAAAATTCCAAGGAAAATGAACAGTAAATGAGTAAATGAAAAAACATTAAATGAATAGTAACAAACTAAATACACACAGAAATGAGGTATCATGAGTGAAACAACAGTCCAAAGAAAAAGATAACTAAGCATTTCAAATGACACAACTGTCAGAGATCAAAGCCCCTAAGATGAGCTCGCAAATATGTACAGGGATAAAAATCATTTTGAAAAGACCAAAGATTTGGAAGAGAACAAAACAGAATCACTAAAATTGAAAAGTAAGATATCCAATTCTAAAACGCAATGGATAGACTTAACAGCAGACTAGGCATGGCCAGAGACAGACAACTAGACGTCAAATCCCAAGAAACGATCAAGAATTCCAGGGGACGAGAAACAGAGGGGATTGCTTAAGAGACATGGGTGATGGAAGGAGAAGCTCTACAGATGCCTCATTTAAGTTCGAGAAAAAGAAAAAAAGGGGAGGAGGGGAGAAAGAAGTGATATCTAAGGAGATAAGGGGCAAGACTTCCAGAACTGAAGAAAAACACAAATCCACAGATTTACTTCTAACAAATCCCAAAGTGGGGTATATAAGAAATCTACATCTAGTTATAGCAGATAAACAAATTTAAAATGATCTTTAAAATGCCCAGATAAATCAGATTTCCTTCATGACTGATTATCACCCTAACAGCTGACCTATATTATCAACAAAGGAAAGCTAGAAAATAGTACAATAACATCTTCAATGCAATGATAAAAAACTAAGAAACTCCTACATTGTTTTCCAAAGTGGCTGAATCATTTTGCATTGCCTGTGGCTGCTGCGAGCGTGAACTCCTCAGGCCCAGGGTGAGCTCCAGTCCCCTGTTCTCCCTGCCCCTGCCCAGGCCTTCAGGAGTTTCCTCACATGCGTGCTCAACAGTATCTGACCAGTGCAAGGGGAGCCCTCCGCACATCTTTGGAGCACTCTCGCAGTGCACGTCTCCTCTTTGAACTCTGCCCTGTGAGGCTGCCGTCATGGCCAGAATCACAAATGCCACCCAATCAGTTTATTTTAAATAAATTTACAGTCTCACTAAAACTTCTCTTAAGATCATGCTTAGAAATGTACAATGTGCTTTTTAATACTTTATAATATAATCTTAATTTTGTTATTTAGGATGTTAAAGGTTAAGATGGGCTCTATTTTGTTTTGTTTCATTTACTTATTAAAGGGCTCGAAAAGTGAAGAATCCTCAGTTTTACATGAAACCAAATAGAATCTAAGCCAACAGGAGCTACTGGTTTCAGCCAGTACTCTAACTGTGTGGAGGAGGTTTCAATTATGCATTAATTACATGGCAAAGCCTCCAGCTGACTCAAACTGTAGGGGACACGTCAGCTGCAATGAGGTGTTAAACAATGAAGGGAGCGTTTGAAACTTAGAAGAAAAATTAGGCCTGGTCTATCCTAAGACTGCGGTCTGTTTAATTGTTTGTCTTCTCTATAGGAAGACTAAGGAGAAAGACACTAAAATGTGTGATTTCCTTGCTCTGTATTTACTCTCTTCTATTATTAAACAATATTTAAGTATTAGATTTGTAATACATTCAGATGAACAACAAAGTTTCTGGAGAACGAAAATTTAAAGACAGAACCTTTTTACCATTTCAAAAACTTCCTGTAAATTTTCTGTAACCATTCAGATATATTTATAAAAAATATAAATAGTTGTCAATTACTAAAAATTGTGAGAACTGGAAATACCAAATTCACAAATCACAGAAACCAAAGAGCTAGAAAGGGCCTTAAAGATCACTTGATCCCAACACACTCATGCGCCGCAAAACGAACTGCATATACAATGAACAGCATATACAATGGCGGTCCCATGAGATTAGCACCACAGCCGAGGTGTGTAGTAGGCCATATCATCTACGTTTGTGTAAGTACACTCTATGATGTTCACGCAACGATGAAACTGCCTAACACAACACACATCCCCGTCATTAAGCAACACCCAACCATGCAGTAAGTGCCAACACCGCAACACCAAGTATAACGATGCTCCATGGGAACGCAAATCAGGTCCCAGTGCAGATCCAACTACCATATACCAAAAAATGGATTTAAAATTAGAAATACATGCATGCAATGATTTCACAGACACAAAAATACAAAGTTTGAATGTGATACACAAGTCTGTCATTTTCCAATTTTCTCACTGTGCTCCCCCGTTCTGTTCTTTTCCTTCCTAAACACTTACTTAATACCATCATTAGGCAAACACTGTTTTAAAATACAGTGTTTTGTAAACACTGGAAAAGGTACAGGAGATAAAATACAGGAGACAGAAGTAACTACAACAACAAGCCCCCTTCTCTGAGGAATTCACAGTTTAGTTGGAAAGACTGGGTATCAGATTCAGGACACAGACTACAGCACAAAACAAAAAACAGATGCGTATCATATCTCCAAGAATATAAATGATGAAAAACTACTCTTGCATATTGATTAGGAGGAGTAAAGGAGATACATAAATGCTCGAACCAAAACTAAACATTATTTTAAAGCAGTTAATGAAATCCATTTTTGCCTGGGTCTGACACAGTCTCAGTTATACTGTCAAATCTATTTCAAGAGGCAGGCCAAAATGATTATATTTCTTATTCACCCAGTTGTAGATTACTTGAGCAATTGTAGATTACTTCAGGAATTACTTGAGTAATCCACAACACTGTGAGAACACTAAACTTCACTGTAACAGCCTACGAAAATATAAAACATAATTCCTTTTTTCCATACTGTTAAAGGAAAAAAGTTCATTGAAAATTTCATTCATAAGTACTAAAGAGGGGCCAGCCTAGCAGCACAGCAGTTAAGTGCGCACATTCCGCTTCGGCGGCCTGGGGTTCCCAGGTTCGGATCCCGGTGCGGACATGCCAACGCTTGGCACACCACGCTGTGGCAGGCATCCCACATATAAAGTAGAGGAAGATGGGCACAGATGCTAGCTCAGGGCCAGTCTTCCTCAGCAGAAAGAGGAGGACTGGCAGCAGATATTAGCTCAGGGCTAATCTTCCTCAAAATAAATAAAATAAAATAAAATAATAAAAGGACTAAAGAAACATGCTTAATATATGGATATACTTGTACGTGCCAGGTTACATAGATTTTTATACATCCACTTAAGTCATAAGCACTAAAATTTGATTCTGCGTTTGGTGAAACCTGAAACGGGCAAGTATTACAACTTATTTTGCTTCTTGTTTTTAATTCGTCATAAATTATTTCAAAGCAGTGTGATTTTCTTTCAGAGGTGAGGTTGCTTTTGTTTTCTTTCTTCAACAACTGTCATTATTATCTTACTGAGAAAGTAGGCAGAGTATTCACTCACATTCTTCTTTTGGATATTAATTATGTTACTGAGTGAAAATATGTTTCTAGTTATCACTAAAAATATTTAACAAGAACTTTCAACGTTAGACCACTAGAATTACAAAATATTATGGTAATTCTAACAGTGAACGTAACGTCTTGAATGTTGAAGAAGAGCTTGCTTTGTTCTTGAGTTATCCCAAAACAAGTCCAAAATAAAAGCTAATTTCTCTACCTGAACGTTCATTAAGAATCTCCACTGCCCAAGAGAACAGATCAGTGGTTACCAGAGGGGAGGAGGGTACAGGGTAGGCGGGTGATGAACAACAAATAATAAAGTACAAATGAAATTTCACAATGTTCTAAACTATTATGACTTCAATTAAAAAAAAAGGAATCTCCACTGTCCAAAGGTGAAAACAACGAAACTGGTCACTGGGAGAGCAAGTTGCATTTCCTGCTAAGCAACTACCTTCCAGAGGAGCCTTTAAGGTTCTCTCTCAGCATTTTCATTGAGGATAAGAGTGGGTCAAGCTACTGTATTCCATATTCCTTTTCAGGTCTCAACTTCTAGAAAGTTTGAGGCAGAACTCAAACAATTAAGAAGAATGAATTAAGAAATGTGCTGTTGTCTTAACAGATTAATGTACATGTGGCAGACTGAGAGCTGCTACTAAGCTAGATTAAATACACCTCATAAACTTCCAGTTCCAATAACGCAGCGTACCACACATTATGAACACCCTCCCGCTATAAACACCAAGAAACGCTGCATAAAAAAAACAACACACACCTGAAATGCACAGCTGAGCTGGGAAGAAAACAGAAATGGGCTAGAAATCACTCATGCTACAGTAGAGGAAAACGGAAGATGGGGCATGCCTTCTTGAGACTTGGTTTTTCCACCCACATGAGGAAGGGCACAAAGGAGCTAGAACTGGAACATCAGAAGAGGTGCACAATCAACCAAAGGATCAACTAGGTAAAAAAAAAAAAAATTCCACTCAACTGTTAAGGAAGCGAATCCATCTTCATCTGGCTCTAAAGCAGGGGAAGAAAAAGGGATCCTAGATAACCTGTCAGCCACGGGCCAACCCAAATGCCACACAGGTCGGACCTCAATTTGAATTTATACTATGCTGGGGGACCAGAAATCCCCAAGCTGAGAACTTAACGAAACAATCAACGTTAGACTTGGAATATTCCTGTGGCACCTGGCAAAGCAAGCACAAAGTCACTCTGTAAGGGCGTGCCTTCAATCCAAGATTGCTTCAAAGAAAGCCATGTTAAAGCTTAGTGAGCAAAAGTCCAAATTCACACGAAATGCCAAGGTTTAATGATCGAGGACATAACTGGACAATTTCGACAACCTCCATTTAATTAAGAGGTCCCTCACATAACAACGCACCGAACGCCAGGAAAACAGCATCGCAGAATACAGTTTAGCCCCCTTCTCTCTAACTAGAGACCACGATACCTCTCTTGGCCTCCAAACTATGATATATTATAACGCTGGGTTCCTCCATTTTTATTTCACTTCTTCAATCAAAAGCAGAATGAACTATCTTAAATCCCTAAATCACCCAGCAGTGTTTAACTGGATACGTAAAATATTTACCCATTTTAAAAATCAGGATGACTGAAAAACAATTTATTGAGAAACACTACTTATTTAAAGGCTAAGGTGACTGTTTCTTTTGAATAGCATTTTACTATATTTATACTATGTCAACAAATGTTTATAAATTATTCTTGTCTTAATTCATGTGCCTACATGTGGGGAAAGGAAAAACACATTCTACCCCTTGAAAATATTGTATTAAAGTTACTGCATTCAGGGGCAGCCCTATGGCCGAGTGGTTAAGTTCACGCACTCTGCTTTAGCAGCGTGGGGTTTTACCGGTTCAGATCCTGGGCACAGACATGGTACCGCTCACCAGGCCATGCTGAGGTGGCGTCCCACATGCCACAACTAGAAGGATCTACAACTAGAATATACAACTATGTACTGGGGGGCTTTGGGGAGAAGAATAAGGGGGAAAAAAAAGAAGACAGGCAACAGATGTTAGCTCAGGTGCCAATGTTTAAGGGAGAAAAAAAATTACTGTATTTAACCTATTAAGCCTAGTACCACCATTGGCAAAGAGAAAGGGAACTTGTTAAAAAGGATGCAAACACAGTATGCACCTGAGCGAGGTGGCTGGGAACACGTGTGCCCCGTGCACAGGCTTGCCAACACACACACACTTTTCAGTTTTTAGTGAAAAAAGATAGTTAATTTGAAATTAACATATACTATGTAAAAATGTAATGACCTAGAACAAGATCCATCCACAACTCAGACGCAAACAGCACATTACTGACAGCACCAACACCTTCTGAGAACCGGCACACGAGATTCAAAATGAGAGGAGGGCCTGGTGGGCCTCATTCCGTCACGAGCACAAGCAGACATCCAGAAATCACCGCACCACTCATCTGCCACGCTGCTAACAACCTTAATAAAGCTGACAGCATTCTGAAAGTCATTTAACTGTGGCTCATTTTAAACCTTGCTAATGCACAAATCACTGAAAATTATTTGAAACAATTTTAACATTGCCATTTTTCTTCTGTGAATAACAGCCAATTCAAGAAGTATAAAGATTAAAACAAAGTCATGATCTCTAAAAGCAGCACGCCTACTCATATTAATTAATATAAAGATAAATGCTGCTGAAAATAGGTACACTACTGATATTTTAAGTGTGGAGCTGGTTGGGTGGGGAAAAGATTTATTTTGTACCCATTACCATGATGCATGTTTACCAGAACAAACTGAGTACAATGGTGACTATATTCATTTTAAAGAGGAAATGAGAAAGGAGAGACAGTAAAAACTTCAAGTGCAAAATTCCAATTAGAAAATGAAAAGGCACAAATTTCCAGTCACGAGTCAGTCATCCCAACGTGATACACAGCATGGAGGCTGTACTTACTAATTCAGTACTGCATGTATGAAAGGAGCTGGGAGAGTACATCGTTACAGCTCCCATCACAAGAAAGAAAATTCTAACTATTTATGGTGATGGACGTGAGCTAGACTTACTGCTGTGGTCCTTTCGCAATATACACAAGTATCAAATCGTTACATTGGACACCTGAAGATAATCATCATGTTATTTACACCTCAATAAAAATTTTTTTCAGAAAGTTGAGCATCTGGAAATTTTAACATAGTATATGGTTTCATTTCCACTCTTCAACTAACTTTTACTAATGTCTAGGTGAGAAAACTACGGTCCTAAGCTCTTCCCCCCGGGTTTACAGCTAACACAGAGAAGTTCATATCACTTTTCCCATTCTTCAACTGGAACCTGGAGGGAGGGAGAGGGAAAAAATCTGAATTTGTTTTAGAACCTCTTCAAGTTCTTCAGGGCAAAATCAAAACAAAACAATTCATACTAAAAATTAATACAAGAGCATCCTTTTAATTAGGACTTCAGCCAAAAGTTTCTATAATTTTCCCCACAGGGTCCAGATATTAAAGAATATATTCTATTTGGAAAATTGTCTTTCAGACTATCTGTAAAGCACAGGAACGGAAATTTTGTGTTCTCCAAATAAGGAGTCTCCATGTCCTCTGAAAAGAACAGTGGAACGAATGACTTACTTCAGGTCCTGCAGAAGGTCCTTGGCATTAAGCATGGTTATTAGAGAAGTAGTAGCCGCCGGGATTATGATAATGGGTGTTCGAGACCCTGTGAAGACAAAAGGTTCAAGGTAGCAAATATGTTACTATAAAAGGAATTACAGTTAGTTTCCCAATTATAAATTAAAAGTTTATAAATTTGTAATTTTAACTCTTTTGAGCTAAAAAATATTTTAAGTCAGCAGTGATACTGAAAATACTGAATAATCAACAGGACCTGAGCACTGACAAATCAGAATGGATCCCAAGCACAATCACGTGACACACCTGCACAAGCATAAGAGCAGCCCTGGGTTTGTCATCTAGCTTATTCGGATGTACTTTTTACAGTAAGTTTAGAATCACAGGCACAACCTCACCTTTCTTCTGATTTGGAGGAGGTCTTGCTTGAGAAACTGTATGAGAAAAAAGCAAAATTTTGAGTTATAAAAATCATATTCTTATTTTCAAACTTACAAAGCAAATAAGGCCTAAAAATTATTTGTATTTACATCATCACTAGTTATAAAATTTAAAGGGTATTGCAATCTTCTCAAATAATATTGTTACATCTCTGCTTCACAAAAAACATTAAAACGCCTTAGCATTAGTCAACAATCTGTAAGGACAAGGAAAGTGGATATACTACATTGCTAGGCGCTGAGTATCTTTGTTCATGGATGTTAACATCTAGCAAATGAAGCAAATAAATAATTGACTGCCGCTGTAATAAATGCACAAACAGGTACTACAAGAGCACACAACACTGGCAGAAGGGCTGGGAGGGGGAAATGTGCTTAGCCATTTCAGAGGAAAAAGAAAGGAATTACTGAGAGCTAAGATCTAAAATATTTCTTACCTTTTTTCTCTCTTTAAAATTTTTTTTTATTAGAAGAGAACATTATACGCAATGAGTCATGTGAAGGTGTATATTATCTTGAATTTCCCACACTATTAACAATTGTAAATATATGTTATAAAAATATAAATATTCCTATCTTTTTATTATATGTATACACAACAGACTGTTTATTGCACATAAATATTTGTTGAGATAATATCAGCCTAGTTCAAGATTAATATTTTAGGATAAAAATGCTGTATGTTCAATTTTCTGTATTTATTCACACAATAAAAATTTATTGACTGCCTTCTATGTGCCATGTGCTGTGCTAGAATTTCTCTTTTTTTAATCACAAAAATAGATGAAAACTAAGGAGATTTAAAATTCTAATTTAACCATAAGTTCTTAGAAACAGACACCACTCTTAAAGGGAAGCACACACATTTTTGGAATATGTTCCATTTTGAAAGCAGAAAAATGCTACATTTGAACTATTACTTTGTACTTCTTTGTATAGCTATTGCATTGTGATAAAGTATTATCAAGTTCAGTAGCATGATTCTTCCAGCTACATAAAGCAGAGAAAGATATACACAAATACAAGGTCATACATACATACTTATTATAGTATTCTCATCTTTCTTCTTCCCGAGAAAAAAATACTAAAACTTTCTTAAATCATTTTTAGACAGAGGACTGACGGAACATCATCTGCAATATAATATAGTCTCAAATAAATATTTGGTACTTGTTAGAGGGATAAAAGAATGACAGGATGGACAGACATACAGATAAACGGGTGACACAAGTTGCTATGAGAATGACTAAGGAGAACAAGGGAAAAGAAATCTTTGATTGAAATATTATTGATTTGGTAAGTAAGCGCACAACACACTCAGGAATTTAGGAAAAGATGCACTACAATCAAGGCTGAGAAGACCCAATGTAAGAAAAAGACAAAATATAAAAGCTCACGTACTAAACATAAAGTTAGAGGCTTGGTGAAAAGTAACTACAAAAGACTATAAATAGATTCCCTGGTAAGTGAGAACCAAAGCAGGCCAGTGTGACAAACACACAAATAAGCTTGACTTAAGGGGGCGGGGAGGAGAAGGCAGAGTAACACTGGTCTCTACAGCTGAGAGATTAAAAGCAAGAGGCTGTACTCAGGGGATCTCAACCCACATCCCCCTTTTGCCACTTCCTAAGTTGAACTGACTGACTGCTCAGCCTCAGCTGTCCTCAACTGTCAAACAGAAATAACGCTGTTTCCATCTTGCTATTGCTGTAAGAATTTTAAAAACAACAACGCACGTTAAGTCCTTAGCCGGGTCTTGGCTCGCATTTACCATTTACTGACCCTGTGGCTACAGCTGATGCTAAATGCGACTGCCTGGAGCACCACGAACACTACCACGACTTCAGCAAATGCAACGACGCACACTTTACAAGCTGAGGATAAGCAACTGTTGTTGTTATGTTTGATTTCAAATATAATCATAGTCTTCACTTAAATATTTATTCAGAGCCTAAGTACAAGGCACTCTGCTAGGTTCTTATTATTATAACGATAAATAAAACAGAAATAATCCTTTTCCTTCAAAGACCTTTCAGCAAAGTAAGGGAGTCAGACCATAAACAAAGAAGCAAAGAACACATACAAATAAACAAATCTGAATATGTAATATTAAGGAACAAAGGAGTGTACACTGACAGAAAAGTGTCCTGTAGACAGAACGCTTAGAAAAAGCCTCTCAAAGGAAGAGCATTTAAGCTGAGATTGAAGGATGAAAAGGAGCCAACCTGCAAAGAACAAGTGGACAAACAGTCCAGATAAGAGATGGGAATGTGGGCAAACGCCAAAGGCCACAAGAAACTGCTGTGCTTATGGAACTGCGGATGTGCAGACCACAGGGACAAAAGAAGGTGGCAGAAGACGAGGTTAAAAATACATATGCACGTGGGGCCAGCCGGTGGAAAAATTAAAAACAAAAAATGATCAAAAATGGAACTCCATCCTCGAGTTCCTTCACTGAAGGAAACAAGAACAGGTGGTTCAATCCCCCATTTTCAAATGATTCCAACTCCACCTAACAAATAGCAGCATAAAGCTATCATCTCTCATCTACAACATATCACCTTGCCAGATGTGTTTCATGCATTGACATTTTTTCAATTTTAAAAAGATAACACAGGGTGAACATGTCACATTTCATACAACTTTCCCTCAAAATTGGGTAGCACCCCATAAGCAAATACACTTAACATTTCTGCAGCAAAACAAAAATTCACTAACCAAAACCAAGATGACAAACTGCTAACACCCACCCATATCAGGTCTTACTGACAAAGAAGTGCTAACAGCTTATAAAATAATCTTCGCCTTTAGAAAGGCGGGTAGGGACTGTGGACCTATGAGAGTCAAGGAGCAAGTGGAAGAAGGAAGAGGAGACCTCACATGGAAGGCATGAGAATATCTGCTATATCAGGAGCCATGAGTTCAGATTAATTTCTATCAGTTTAATCGCCAGTGCACCTTGGCAGGAGTGAAAAAGAATGATAGAATATTAAGAGTTGAAAAGACACAGAGCTCCTACTTTATATCTGGTCTTCCCCAGGACCACATTCCCTGGACGAGCTGGTTTGAACAGGCCGGTTTATTTCGGCAATAGTGCCTCCCCCACCCCTTTCCTTTGTTTGCCAAATGGTTTTGAAAAAATGCCAAGTGGAGACGACGTTACATCACACAACACAAAACTGGGTTAGAATCCTGGGGTGGGGATTTCTCCCCTTTTACACTATTTCTGAGTGTCTCATGTGATCTTCTTTAGACTAACCAACTATAGTCTCCTACCCCTCCTTTCCAAAGAAAAACAAACGACTGTGCACCTGGCATCCAACTGCCTCCACAACAGGCCTCTGCTTGGTAGGTTGCATTCTCAGGGCCCAACTCAGTCGGCCCGTCCCTATCTCCTTCATCGTTTTCTTCCTTCCTGAAAAGAGCTCCTTTAGCTTCTCCTAGTTTCTGGCACTGAGCACACAGAAGGCATTCAAGTAATATTTACTAAATTTAATTGCTCTTCCTTATACTCTCATAGTGGCTTTTGGTATGGTTCTCTCTACTTAAAAATAGGCGACAGTCCTGTCATCTGAAATAAATTAGATCCAGTGTGCTCCAAATTTCATATGGCTGACAGAACTCCTCTTCTCCACTTCTCCTCAAAATCAAGAATGACAAAGATTTCAAACAAACCCACTGTCATTAAAAAAACAAAGTAAGGGGCTGGCCCATGGCATAGTGGCTAAGTTTACACATTCTGCTTTGGTGGTCCAGGGTTCACGAGTTTGGGTCCCAGGCACAGACTTATGCACCACTCATCAAGCCATGCTGTGATGGCATCCCATATACAACATAGAGGAAGACTGGCACAGATGTTAGCTCAGGAACCATCTTCCTCGGCAAAAAGAGGAAGACTGGCAACAGACGTTAGTTCAGGGCCAATCTTCCTCACAGAAGGAAGAAAAAGAAGTAAATACTAGTCATGTCAAAATCCAAGCGTATGGATCCAGCACAAAGTGAATTAGCCTACAAACCATTCCAGTACAAGCCCCATATAATCTTAATACTATACTTTAAAAGTGCTTCCAGAAATATTTAATATTTACAATCTACACAATTTTAGAATTAGCCTGCGTGAACATACTACGAATAACAGATATCCAAATCTGCACTACTGATACTGCCAAATGTGAGAGGAAGGTCACCCAGGTAAGTTCTTGCCCGTGCCCTTCCAATCCTCCTCATTCTCTTCAGTCACTTTCAACAGCGCTAATGCAGTAGAAAAGACAGGTGGTACAGCCTAGCACTGAAATTATGCTGAATGCAAAAATAAAACAAACATACATCAAAACCAAACCTAAAACAGCTAAAATGAATATAGTGTTGGTATCTAGGTGCATTTATAAAGTTCAATCTTTTTATGTACTAGGAAGAAGAGGGAAGAAAAATATTTCTAAAATAGCTTCAATATGACCTTTGCTAAACACACACTTTTAAGAAATGATTACAGAACCTTATACGCTCAATAACACAGACATCTGAAATTCTAAGCATCAAGGCTGCATATCAGTCTACTAAAATTATGGTTCTACAGGGGACAAAAAAATCACATCCACGTGTACTATCACGGAATTCAAAGAAGGAACCGGTGAGGGGATGGCTACATATAAACAGCTTTTTGAAACATTTTTCTAAAATTTTAAAAATATTTTCTTAAAAGATTTAACTGTTCAAATATACCTATTTACTCAAGTAAAGGTTCTTATGATATTACTTTAGAAATATTTTAAGTAAAATTTCAATTCCTTTAAAGCATTATACATATCAAAAAATTTTCACTCTTGTGATCATTTAGGGAAAAAACCAAAAACCAAAGTTTTCTATTTTTACCTGGTCTCGGTACTGGCTGTGCTGCAGGAGTCTGAGTCTTACGGGCCGATGCTCCTTCCTTTAAAAGAACACAAATTGATATATGACGCAAAGTTCCTTTATATAATAGTTAAACACTTTCATTTAATTAGGGCAAAGAAATTCCATATCTCTCTATCTCTCATTCAATCACTCCACTAACACACTATCATCCTAAGAGTTTTTAAGAAAAACACTACTTATCTTTTATGCTATTCATCATGAGGTAATAATAGGACTCTATAGTGGAAAATAAATTTAAATTGTTACCATAGAGCAGTTATTGTAAAAATGTAATATTTTTCAAATATTCAATGATTTGCTTAATTGCTGACAATTCTAATATTCTCAGAAGTGTCACTACTGGTTTTAAAATCAAGCCAAGCTTTTTCCCTTACACAGACCCAAAATGAATAAATAACACATAACCTCACATTAGAAAGATGTAAACACTGTTACTTCAGAGTGGATAAAAATCCCACAAACATTTCAAATTAAATGTCTTTAAAATATTCAGGGAAAATAATCACACATTTAAGAGTGGTTGAAAATATCTTAAAAACTGAGTAACAAATCTCAACAAGGAAAAACGCTAAATGTTGAGGTATATCAATTAGATACTCAGGAAGAGATGCCTCTGAAATGCTCAAGATACTTAAAAAATTGTCTATCTTTAGTGCAATAGTTTCAATTATATTCACCCTAAATTTTTCATTAAAATATGCTCCTTTATAGAAAACTAAAAATGTAAATTGGAAAACAGTAATTCATGGAGATTTTACGCTAGTACACAACTGAAGGAAATCTGACAAATATCAGGAAGTTACAGAAATCCACAATAATAAAAATCAATGTTAGAATCACAGAAATATTTCTAAAGAAATCCTGCTAAATAATGTTAATTTTAATCACATTATACTCTCCTCAAAATTTGATACTTTACATGGTTAAGCCATTTGGAATGGTAGACTATCCCACAGCATCTTTTTTTTAATAAATGACTATGAAAATTAGTACTGACAGAGAGAATGCATTTTTCACTTTGAATACAGTGGTATTCCTAGCATTCAGCTAAAATACCAAAGAAATCATTCTTTATCGGAAGACACAATAGCAGAAGCAGCAACTAGCAAATACTCTTTGAAGCAAAAGAAAAAAACAAACAAAAAAAAAGCACCTGAGGACAGCAGAAAATCCTTTTCCACTATTTTCACTATTATGCATTTAGTTATATATTGGTGTATTTAAAATTGAGTCACTCTGGGTGCTGGTTTCATTGATGTGTTAAGTTTGTGAACATTTGTCAAGCTTAGTTATGATATGGTCATTTTTCTACAAGTAAATTATATTTAAGTAAAATTTTAAATGTAAAAAAGGTGAGCTCTTATTAAGGTGGAGAGCATATTACACGTTTAACTTCATTATAACGTGCTGAAATTTTCTGTTTCTTTTTTTCTCTAAGTTCATGTTAGGAGACATAACTGCTTTTATACTTCTTTGTAAATCTAGTACCTAGAACATACTAGACACTCAACAAATGTTTGCTGTGCTGAACTGAGTCTAGATTTTTAAAAGTAAGAAGCCAAGGGGTAATCATTAAATAGAAATCAGTTAAACAAATTTTAGCTATCCCACGTTTCTGCACAAAATCAACTAGACATTACATATTAAAATAACAAGAGTAAACTTTAACCATATTACTTACAAATTCTTACATGCAAATACTGATTCATGGGGTGTGGTTTAAATACACAGAGAAAGAGAGAAAAAAATAAAGGAAATAAGACAGGAAGGAAAACACTGAGCACATAGATATGCAGACATCCTTCTGTCGCCATTTGACTATAAGGTTGGCTAGACCCAAATCAAAGCCCTCTTCATTTGAATAGAGTTAACTAAGTTCAAAATCACTAGAATACAGCACTGTATGCATAGTAAGAAAATCATCCAAACCAAAACTGATTCAGCTGACTACTAAAATATGCCTACACTATAAGAATAAAGAGTATGGCTCTTAAAAGCAACCTTTTGTCAGCAAAAGGTGCAAGCAGATAAGTAATATAAAAAAACTCTTTTCCATTACAAATAATAACGCTTAAGTATTTTTTCTACTTTTAAATAAACTCAAAACTAGAATCCTTTAAATACCAATAACAGGCATTCTCTGTTTACCAAGTAAGCAATCTTTTCCTGCTCCGAATCATTCCTTTTTGGCAATAAGCCCTAGCCCCTGGTCACTCGGGAAGGCATATGTCCTAGGCTAGGTCAGTCAAGAGCTCTTCTCTGGGATTTGTTTGGTGAATTGGAACTAGCTAGTGAGACCTCTAGCCACAGGGCAACAAGGAGTTAAGCCTATAATTACAGATGATCATGTCTCTTGACTGATGGAGAAAACTCATGTGCAGAAGGACAGAACGAAGCTGGCATGCAAGAAAAGAGGTGGAAGACAACATCCCTCAGAACACCTACAATCTAGTTCTAATAGCCTGCAGGGCCTGTTCTCTGCCTAACCCTTTCTGATTATGTGAGCCATTAAAGCCCCTCATCTCACCACTCGTCCCCTCAACATTTGTCTGTCTCAATTAGTTGAAGAATTTCTGTTAGTTGCAACTGAAAGAGTAATTTTATCTTCTCGGGTTTCTTGAAAGTTTTGAGTTGCAAAGGTCACTCATATAACTTTAATTTTGGAGTTAGTAAATACACACAAATAAACACAAGCATGCACATGCACACACACATACACAAAAAGCTACACAGCTATGATGCAACAGTAGACTATGAGCTACTGAAAGAAAAATGGGAAAGTCTTTGCCAATCATGTCATTAGTTCACGTCCATTTCCAGGACTCTCTAGCCAACACTAAGAGCTAAAAGCTCATTCTACTCTGATCTGCATTGTTTTGAAATAAAATTGTTGAAGTCATTGCATAAAGGACCTCAGAAATCACAGAATCCAATCCCCTCACCCTTTACTCTAAGATAGAGGTGAAGTAGTTTTTCAAAGGCTACACAGCAGAACATCTGGCATATATTAAGAAACAGGAATAATAACTGGCAGTAATATGGAATAAACTGAGAGTTCTCCTTTTTTTTAAAAATATTTGGATTGGGGGAAAAAATATTACCCAGCTGGGAAAAGAAAGGTACCAGCACAAAAATAACTAAAAGAGCTGACAAGGGGTGCTAACTGGAGAGGAAAACCTGCTTTCTCTTGAAAAGCCAGAACCATTACAATTTCACCAAAACTTGAGGCATTCTGGAAAAGAAACAACTAATAAAAATGGAAGGGGGAACTAGCGACAAAATCACATTTGCAAAACATAACAAGACAAAACAAGGCTTGCTGTTTACATTCCTTACTTGTGTTATTTTGGCAAATGAGACAATCTAAAATCATCTGGTACTGGGAGAGAGAATACTGGTATTTGCTACTTAAGTAGGAAATAATACTATAATATATGATATCATAAGAATAAGCATTTATTACAAGTGTCAGTATGAAAAAGAATATACTATATTTAGTTAATACTGAAAAATGCTGTTTATATGAAACAGTAAAATACTGCAAGTTCTTAATGAAGAAAACATACAGAATATACATGCAGACTCTAGGAGTTTATAATCTAATTTTTGACTACTGTATTTATGAGAGCAAAAGTAACATATGTTCTAAAAATTAAATAAATACTAACTGCACCCTTGCATGTTTGCGCCTTTTTAAAAAGTAACTTATTCCCATGAAATCTGGATTTGATATTTAGAATTCTCAGATATTAGGATTTTTTTTTTTTAAGTATCTGAATTTTCAAGTACACTGAGAGTGAGTCTCTAAAAAGAAAGTACTTCGGAAAAACTATGTAGACAAAGGAAACTGTTAACTCTGTAGACAAATCACAGTGAGGCTGAAAAACACAAAAGATTTCTGGAGCAAAACACTTCAACACAGATTGTAAGCACAATTAATATTTTTAGACTTGTCATAACCTGGAGGTATATGTGTACAATGTTTTTCAACACAGAAAATAGTTAACTCATTTCTAAAATAAAGTATATCTATAAAATATATAGATTTGATACCTCTATCAAATCCCTCACTATGCTATATAATTCTCTATTTACTTGTCCACTTCTCCCAACCAGACTGTAAGCTACTACTTGAAGTCAAGGACTGTCTATTACACCTCCAATGCCAGTTATAGGGAGCCAGGTGCATGGTAGATGCTTAATAAATACACATTAACTAATTAATTAAAACAAATTCACTTGCCTTAGCATTACTGATTCACCACTGTTACACTGGTTAAACTATTTTAATCTGTTAAATGAAGATGGTAAAAACATCAGAAGAGATTACTCAGAGAATTAAACAACATTCATTCATTCATTCCACATACATTCATCAAGAGCAGAGTGCCAAACAAGAATTTGAATGCAGCACTATAAACAAGAGCAAGGTGGTCCCTGCTCTTATGAGGTTTGCAATCTCACAGAGGATGCCACTGAATGAATGAATGAAAGTTTAAAAGTTATAATTATAAACATAACCTAGTTATTTGTAATGTGCACATATGTGTATTTGTCTGTAAACATGTATGTATGTATGTATATATGTGTATGTGTATTCAGATCAGTGCCCAAAATAGAGACTAATAACTGTTAAACCATCTTCTTCCCAAGAAGAAACATTCTCTATATAAGAAGAAAAGAACTGGCAAACCAAATTCAGCTGCATATTAAAAAGATTGTACAACCAGGACTAACTGGGATTTATTCCTGGAATGCAAGGATGGTTCAACATATACAAAAATCAACGAATGGAATTAATCACATTAACAAAATGAAAAAGAAAGAAACTTCATGATTATCTCAATTGATGCAGAAAAAGCATTTGACAAACTTCAACACCTTTTCATGATTTAAAAAACAAAAAAGAACTCAACAAACTAAGAATGGAAGGAAACTTTCTCAACATAATAAAGGCTATATATGAAAAACTCAAAGTTAACATCATACTCAATGATGAAAGATTGAAACTTTTTCCCTTAAGATCAGGAACAAGATGCCCACTTTCACCACTTCTATTCAAAATAGTACTGAAGTCCTAGCCAGAACAATTTGGCGAAAAAAGAAATAAAAGGCAGTCAAATTTAAAGGAAGTGATAAAATTATGTTTGCAGATGACAAGATTCCTATGTAGAAAACCTAAGGATTTCACAAAAAGACTGTTACAACTAATGAATGAATTCAGCAAAGCTGCAGGATACAAAATCAACACACAAAAATCAGCTGCATTTCTACACACTAACAATGAGCAATCTGAAAAGGAAATTAACAAAATTCCATTTATAATAGCATTAAAAAGAATGAAATACTTATGAGTAAATCTAACCAAGGAAGCAAAATACTTGTACACTGAAAACTGTAAAATATTGCTGAAAGAAATTAAAGCCATAAATAAATGGAAAGACATCTAAGTTCACGGACTGGAAGAATTAATAGTGTTAAGATTTCAATACCACCCAATGCGATCTACAGATTCAGTGCAATCCCTATCAAAATCCCAATGGTGTGGGGCCAGCCCGGGGGCAGAGCAGTTAAGTGCACACGTTCCGCTTCAGCGGCCCGGGGTTCGCCTGTTGAGATCCTGGGTGCGGACATGGCACCACTTGGCAAGCCATGCTGTGGTAGGTGTCCCACATATAAAGTAGAGGAAGATGGGCACGGATGTTAGCTCAGGGTCAGGCTTCCTCAGCAAAACAAGGAGGACTGGCAGGAGTTAGCTAGGGCTAATCTTGCCCCCCAAAAAAATCCCAATGGTGTTTCTACAGAAAGAAAAACCCATCCTAGAATTCATATGGAATCTCAAGGGATCCCAGATAGCCAAACTAATCTCGAAAGCAAAGGAACAAATTTTGGGGACTCAAACTTCCAGATTTCAAAACTTACCACAAAGCTACAGTAACCAAAACAGTGTAGTATGGCATAAAGATAGACATATAGACCAATGAAACAGAAATGAGAGCCCAGAAACAAATTCTCACATATATGGTCAACTGATTTTTGACAACGGTGCCAAGCCCATGCAATGGGGAAAGGACAGTCTTTTCAACAAACGGGGCTGAGAAAACTGGATATTCACATGCAACAGAATGAAGGTGGACCATTATCTTATATCATATAGAAAAATTATCTCAAAATGGATCAAAAGCCTAAATTTAAAAGCTAAAACTATAAAACGCTTAGGAAAAAACACAGAGTAAAAGCTTCATGGTATTAGATTGGCAATGATTTCGTGGACATGACACCAAAAAGTACAAGCAACGAAAGAAAAAATAGATAAATTGGACTGCAGCAAAGGACACTATCAACAGAGTGAGAAGGCAATTCTCCCAAAGAATTGGAGAAAATATATGCAAATCATGTATCTGATAAAGTGATTAACATCTTGGATATATAAAGAACTCCTACAACTCAAAAATCAAAAAACAACCAAATCAAAAATGGCAAAGGACTTGAGTGGACATTTCTCTGGAGCAGATCTACAGATGGCCAATAAGCACATGAAAATATGCTCAACATCACTAATCATTAGGGAAATGCAAATCAAAACCACAATGAGATACCACTTTCCACTCATTAGGATGGCTATTATCAAATAAACAAAAAAAAATAGAAATTAACAAGTACTGGCAAGGATGTGGAGGAATTCAAACCCTTGTGCATGGCTGGTGGGAATGTAAAGTGGTGCAGATGCTGTGGAAAACAGTAATGGAAGTATCTCAAAAAACTAAACATAGAATTAGTATATGATCCTGCAATTTCGCTTCTGGGTACATGCATACCCAAAAGAATTGACAGCGGGGACTTAGACATTTGTACACTCATGTTCACAGCAGCATTATTCACAACAGTCAAAAGAAGGGAAAAAAGCAAATGTCCATTGATAGATGAATGGATAAACAAAATGTGATTTATACAGACAATGGAATATCATTCAGTATTAAAAAGGAATGAGGGCCGGCCCGGTGGTACAGCCATTAAGTGCACACGTTCCGCTTCTCAGCGGCCCGGGGTTCGCTGGTTCGGATCCATGCTGTCGTGAGCGTCCCAAGTATAAAGTAGAGGAAGATGGGCACGTATGTTAGCTCAGGGCCAGTCCTCCTCCGCGAAAAGAGGATTGGCAGCAGTTAGCTCAGGGCTAATCTTCCTCAAAAATAAATAAATAAATAAAATAAAAAGGAATGAAATTCTCATACATGCTATAACATGGATGAACCATGAAGACATTACACTAAATGAAATAAGTTAGGCACAAAAAGACAAATGTTGTATGATTCCACTTACATGAGGTACCTAGAATAATCAAATTCATAAAAATACAAAGTAGAATGGTAGTTACCAGGGGCTGGGGAGAGAGGGCAACGGGGAATTATTTTCTAATGGGTACAGAGTTTCAGTCTGGGATGAGGAAGAAGTTCTGGAGATACACAGCAGTGATGGATGCACAGCACTGTGAATGTACTTATTACCGCTGAACTGTACGCACTTAAAAACAGTTAAAATGGTATATTTAACGTATATTTTACCACAATTTTAAAAGTTTTTTTAAAAAGCAAAAAATATTTGTAAAAGAATAAACAAAGTGCAATTATAAGCTGCAGCAGACTCTGAGGGAGGGCTGCTCAGAAAACAACCTATCTGCCATCATCAGAGCAGGACACTACCCACAAGGGACAAACACATGAACTAAGCAGACCCACTCAGATCTCCTCTCCTTGGGAGGTTGCAATCCATACTAAGATATGCCAAGCAGTCTGGGCTACAGTCACCTGGAGTGGTGTCGGCTTTAAGGAAGACTGTGCACAAAGACCAGAGAGCTGGTGTGCAGACGCAGACAAAACGACAAGTAATTACGTGGCATCAGATAGAAAGAGAGAAAAGCGTCCTTGATTCCTGACAGTTTTCCAATTTCTCACTGTGTTCTTTTAAAGGCCAATTCATACTTCTCAGAATTGGGTTCTGAGGAATATTCCTATACCATTATAATATATTTCCTTTACTTGCTTAAGCCGACTTGAGTAAGCTTCTGCTACTTGAAACCAAAAGGGACTACACTAAAGTAAATATTTTAATCTCAATGAAGGAAAAAGAAAAATTCTATTCTTACCCAAATCTACCCACAGTAATTAAAACTTCAACCTGAGAATGTAACATTCATTTTCTCTATAGTCACAGACAAAATTGGAATACAAGTGCTATGAGTAACATAAGAAGATATTCACTAATTTAAAAACTAAATACCAGCTTTTCCATTCCTCATTCTGTAGAATGCTTTCTTGGCTGAAAACTAAACTGGTTCAAAAATGAATGAATTGAACAAAAAGAGACAAGTATAAATTAATTTTTGACAAAAATAAAAACCAAGCGTTTAAGGAAGAATAGAGGGATCACGAAAATCTCATCTCCACAGATTCACTAAACACATCCTAAAGCAGTTAACACGCTAAGCCAGTTGTTCTATGTGTCACTGAATCAGGGTGTACACTGCTCTAGGTGGCAGAAGCTATGTAAGATGCATGAAGGTAACTGTGATGGTTAATTTTATGTGTCAGCTTGACTAGGCAATGGAGTGCCTGCCTATTTGGCTAACACGTTATTCTGGATGTGTCTGTGAGGATGTTTCTGGATGAGATTAACATTTGAATTGGTAGACTGAGTAAAGCAGGTTGCCCTCCCCAATGTGGGTAGGCCTCATCCAATCCAGTGAAGGACTGAACAGAGCAAAAAGGTAAAGTAGGGGCTGGGTCCAGTGGCACAGTTGGTGGTGCAGTGGTTAAGTTCGCACGCTCTGCCTGGGCAGCCTGGGGTTCACCAGTTCAGATCCCAGGGGCAGATCTATGCACTGCTTATCAAGCCATGCCATGGCAGGTATCTCACATATAAAATAGAGGAAGATGGGCACAGATGTTAGCTCAGGGCCAGTCTTCCTCAGCAAAAAGAGGAGGACTGGCAGTGGATGTTAGCTCAGGGCTATTCTTCCTCCAAAAAAAGAAAGAAAAAAAAAAAAGAGAGAATTCGCTCTCAGCCTGGCTGTAGACAAGGTGGGACATGGGTATTCTCCTGCCTTTAGACTAGACTCAGACTGGAACTTGACACCACTGGCTCTCCTGGTTCTCAGTGCTTCCGATTCGGACTGGAACTACACCATCAGCTCTCCCGGGTCTTCAGCTAGAAGACAGCAAATCCTGGGACTTCTCAGTCTCCATAACCATGTGTGCTAATTCCTTATAATCTACCTACCTACCTACCTACCTACCTACCCACCCATCCATCCATACATCCATCCTATTGGTTGTTTTTCTGGAGAACTCAGACTAATACAGCAATTAAAATTTGAATCCAAAGAGAGGAAAAGACACTGAGAGAGAACACAAAATCCTTAAAATCTTGTATATTGGGAAAATGGTGGGGTTTTTTCATTTATTTATCTACAGATAAAAAAATTATCTCCATGTGAACGTAGAGGAAACGTTTAATCATAGGACAGCAATGAGAAACAAACCATGAGCATTGATCTCCTTTAATACCAAAGTCTGTAAAATGATCACATAACTTACCTTCTGGAGCAGATGAACAATTCTTTTATGTGTCTCACTGAGGTTTAATAAAAGCACTACCTTTCTCATTTAAAACTGGCAGAACTGTTTTTGGAGTGGCATAGGGACAGGGATGAGGTAGAAGGTCTGGAGGACCCTTTTGCATAGCTTATGGGTCCAAGGATTAAAAATAAATACCACGAAAAACTTGATTTAGAAGTCTTGCGCTCTAGGTTCTAGTTCTGGCTCTGCCACAGTAAGAGCAGAGCTTTGAGAAAACCACAACCTCTCAGGGTCTTAGTTACTTTGCCTGTAAAGTGAGAAAACTAGATTTTTAGATGACCTCAAAGGTCCAATTCCGCTCTGAAATCCCATTATTCTAATGTAAGTAATGCCTTTTCACTAGGAACAATGACATTACAATAGAACCTGAAGTGTCCGATTAACTCATTAAGTTTAAAGACATAATTCAATATGGGTTTCTTCAAAGATTATGATATAGCCATATAAATTTGCTCTTCTTTTATTCCATGTGAATAAACACATAATATTCTGCTGCTGAGCTCTATCAAAGGATACATGTTTGGAGTTAGATATTAATTTGGTTGTTTTGGGAATCATAGAATTATAGATACTAGCAAAATAGGTAGAAAGGGAAATAACAATACTGTAAGCTTTGAAAGAATATAGTCAATGTTTTACCATTTAATATGATTCAATAAATTGACTGGAGAAGCTAAAACAAAACAAAGACCTGTACATACTTAACTATTTGAAACTACACACATACACATACAGACACACACACACACTCTGAAACAGTCAAGAGAAATGTTCTGGAACATTATAAACTCTAGAGATATTAATAAATATTAACTGTGAAAAGTTACAAAGGAAATATAGATAAAACTCAAAGTCAACTATGAAGATATTTATGAAAAAGAGACTCAATATGTTAACAAGCAATCAGGGAGATAATCAAAAGTGGAGGGTCCAAACAAATATAAAAATTTTCATTTTTTAATTTTGGTTCACTAAAACTCAGCAACTATAATTATCTGTGAGATCTCGTCTTATTTAAAGAGGATAAAACTATTAGAAATGCATGAAAAATTAAAAGGAGAGAAATGTAATACAAACCCACTACAACTGGGAAGATCAAAGTATCAAAGCAGCGAGGTGAACGATGCCACAATGACCTGCACTAGACAATTTGTCCATGAAGGATAAAAATTTAAATACTAACCATAGAACATTGACTTCCACTTATTTTGCTATCTTTAAAATGATCTAGGTATCCCATCAAGTCTATCAATTCCTTGAAAGAAAGGAAGCTAATGATGTATCTCATATGCCCTTGCAACTTGCATATAATATGCTCAATGTGATCTGAATGTAAGTGAATAATTTAGGCATCCTCTAAGAAGTTGGGGGGGTGATTCAAATCCTAAAGTCTAACATTCCCCCTTCCTAAATTCTATAACCTTTGCCTGCCTCTTTTCTGCTTTGCAAATTTCCTTTATACTAATATCCCTATTTCCAATGGGACCTAAACAATCATTCTGAAGATAGCTACATGAATTCAGAATCAAGCATGCTCAATGCTCCCAGCTTTCTTTAAAAAAGCCCTTTAGGGAAACCATCGACAAAACAAAAGACAACCCACCAACTGGGAGAAAATATTTGCAAATCATATATCCAACAAGGGGCTAATTTCCAAAATATATAAAGAACTCATACAACTCAACAATAAAAAACAAGCAATCCAACCAAAGGGGGCAAAGGATATGAACAGACATTTTTCCAAAGAAGATCTACAGATGGCACGTGCAAAGATGCTCAACATCACTAATTATCAGGGACATGCAAATCAAAACTTCAATGAGGTATCACCTCTCAACAATCAGAATGGTTATAATTAACAAGACAAGAAATAACAAGAGTTGGAGAGGATGTGGAGAAAAGGGAACCCTCATCACTGCTGGTGGGAATGGAAACTAGTACAGCTACTATGGAAAACACAGGGAGATTTGTCAAAAATTTTAAAATAGAAATACTGTATGATCCAGCTATCCCACTACTGGGTATTTCTCCAAAGAACAAGCAATCAACAATTCAAAGAGATTTATAAATCCCTATGTTCATTGCAGCATTATTCACAATAGCCAAGACCTGGAAGCAACCCATGCACCCATCAACGGATGAATGGATAAAGAAAGATGTGGTATACATACACAATGGAATACTACTTCACCATAAAAAAAGAAAACCTTGACATTTGCAACAACATGGATGGACCTTGAGGATATTATGCTAAGCAAAATAAGTCAGAGAAAGACAAATACCGTATGATTTCAGTCACATGTAGAAGATAAACAAGCACACAGATAAGGAGAACAGATTAGTGGTTACCTGAGAGGAAGAGGGTACAGGGAGGGTAAAAGGGGTAAAGGGGCACGTACATACGGTGATGGATAAAAACTAGACTGTTGGCGCTGAACACAATGCAGTCTATATAGAAACTGAAGTATGATAATGTACACCTGAAATTTACAGTGTTATAAGCCAATATAACCTCAATAAAATACAATTAAAACGCCCTTTAGGAAAAACATTCTATTTATTTACTTTTGACTTTTACTTTATCTACTAAAGCAATGAAATAAGAAGCATTTTCTGATACTAATAATTTATATTTGGGTAACTATGCTTCTTTGTGAAGTTTTAAGCTTCAAAATATTACATCTACCTGTATTTACAAACTGTTTGTTATACTCTGTAATGAATTAATAGTGTTAAAATACTTAAATACTGTCAGTGTGTTGGGGAGCACGGAGTAAGGCAGCTGAGATGACTTATTCAAATGCTGACCTAGTGGGCTGCACAACCCTATGAAACTCAACACACCCCCCTTTACGTAAGAAATACTTTACACTGACCCCTCCAACAATCTGAATGAATGCACAGATAAAATAACCAACCTATGTATGTAATTTTTTTAATGAAAATCAATACCCTAACAAGTACAAAGGAGAAATTTTAAGAGATTTATGATAACAATATGCATTTCAATATGTGAGTCTCAGACCTGATCACACCAGAAGACACAAGGAAGTAATGAGACAGTAGCACATACACATAAAATCACAGTGAATGTAACCATTTCCAATGTCCAGACTGGTACACTGTACCGGCGATTCGATTACTACGAGCATCAGTGCCATGGGCAGCACGGTTCTTCAAATGGTGAACTACTGGCAAAGCTCAGAACAAAATTAACTAGACCCTCCCTCAATGTACACTGCAGTTACAGCACTTGGAAAATTCAGAACAGGTTAAAACTTTACAAAGTATACTTGGCATTCCAATTATGCTTTTAGGTTCATTTAATTATAAAGAAGGCCTTTCACCCACACACAGATATCCAAATGGGACATTCAGAAGCCCTCCAGAACATGGGACTAATCTTTGTTGTTTTCAAAGATTGTCCCACACACTACAGACTATGTTCCCTGGCCCCACTCACTAAATCCCCTTCAACTGTTTCAACTACCGAAAACACCCTCATAAACTTCTAGAGCACCTCCTAGAAAGTAATATTACCCCCAGTGCCACCCCCACTGAGAACCACAGCTCTAACCAAGAGCCCCTGGTGTGCCAAACAACTGAGACGGTCTAGTTGATCTGTGCTCAACTGAAACAGTCATGCTACTGAGAAACCAAAGAACACGCAAGCACACTATTAAAGGATTTACCAAATCACTGTTGATTTTAAATGCTTACATTTTCCCTTAGGATCATTAATAGTTTGTATGAATTAAAATAGATAAAGGTGTCTACAATTAGTTCTGAAAGAGACACTTAAATTTAGCTCTGCTTTCAAGTCAAATGAAATTCTTAAACAATAGGAGTATCTGCTGCACAAGTTGGGAAAAAATAAGGCAGGCGAACACTGACACTTGTGGTCATTCTGAGACTGCTAATTTGCAACCAGGCTAATTCCTGCTTTGTGAATTCAAAGAAAAGTAAAACTGGTTCATAAATCATCTACTGGCTTCAAAGGAAAATTCTAAACTCTTAATAAACACAATAATTTTTCTTCAAAAAGGGAAAACTACTAATAGTAAATAACCAAAAATATGCCATTCATCCAAATCTTTTACGTAATGAAAAGAATTTCATCTGATTTTAAGTCAAAACAGTGAAGAGATATAGCAAACATTACTATGCAAAGTTGTTGATCTCAATAAAACTAAAACTGGTCTCTAAACAACTATGTTAAATGTCATTCTTCAGAGTACTATGGTGGGAATTACACCCGATCCACAATATCAAGATTTTTCTCCAGCATTTTCTTCAGGTGAGCCCTAGCTGAAATCAATGGCTTGCACTTAGGGGCCAACTACTCACACTAAAGCACAAACAGGAATGGAGACCAACATAGCAAAAACCAGATTCACATCTCCCTTCTCACAATATTTGCTCATTCTCAGTGAATGGAAATCACCTGCCACGGTTGACGGGTTCTCCCCACACCCGTCTCCCTCATTCTTTTCACCGAGGATGTTTAGTTGAATTTATATGATATTAGAACTCCATGAAAGTACTTGTCTTTACTATTTGACAGTGAGCAAATCTATACCTGATTCATCTTGGGATAATCACTCCAAAACTATTAAGTACATGAATAAAGTAATACTTTTGTCCCCAGTAGAAACTAAGAGTTAGGAGGTGCTGCAAAACCTGTCTTCAAATTCCGGCTTCTTGAGGGCTGTCTCAGACATGCCCAAGAAAATTCTAGAGCCAGCCAGGACAGTTCTGGCCATAGGGCACAGAGTAATGACTACCTACTTTCGCATCGGGGACGTGTTATAAGATTTAAAGGTAGACCTATGCAAGTAAAAATTACGAGACAGTTAGAACTATAAAACTTAACACAACAGCTGCCAGTTTGCAGAATCTGACAAAGGAAACTGTCACATTTACTGAGAAAGTTTAAGCATAGAATTCAGATGTTAAAAGAAACTAGACTAAAGGCAGAACTTCTACAAGCTTGCCTGTCGTAAGATTTTTAGTTTCCCTTGGCTGGAAATACGTAGGTTGCTAGAAAAAGTCCCTACAGGAGCTGTTCCCTCAAGTCTGCTCAGTTTTTCTGTACTTTATGTGAAGTTCTTAACCAGCTTAACCTAAACTGAAGAAACAGACTGCAGGTCTACCTAAAAGTTTGAAGCACATTCTGATGAAGTACACACGCACCTTTTTTATTAGTTTTCAGAGGTCTCTCTTGCTGTATAAACACTTGCCTCATAGCAAGCATAGCTGAGACCACAGCCCACTGGGAATTCTGGGGCTCAACCCAATACTGGAGAGAACCACTAAGCAGCAGGTTATCTATGGAGTTCTCTTAACATTCAAGATCCATAATAAATCCAGTGGGGCATCAAAAGAGAGTTCAATCAAAAGAACTGGCAAAAATAACTGTTTTAATCCTTCCTGGAGAAAGGGTAAGGAATGTGTCTAAACCATCTTTGTATCCCTAACTGCAAATGTTGGCACACAATAGTTGATCACTATGTATTTGTTGAACAAGTTTAAAGTGAAAATATAAACATCCATACATAGAATATACTTCTATGAATGATTTCTGGGTATGCTGTGCCAGTACTACAAAAAAATCCCACAATTTCTCTAGCAGTGCCATGTAGCACAATGGTTAAGAACAGAGCATAAAGACTTGGATAATCTTGCTTTAATTCCCAGCTGGAATCTTTCTCATTAGCTGGTATTTGGGATAATTATTTTACAACTCTAAGCACTGGTTCCTCATCTTTAAAATGGGTATTACAATGATAAAACTATTAGGAAGAAAAAAAGTCACTTATATAACAGCTCAAAAAGCCTTAGACTGCAATCTGACTTTGGATAAACAGTCAAGAAATGGTCTCTGTTGATAGCTGCATAGCCAAATCTTATATAACGAATTACTGAAAAATACTAATCTACTAAAATCCACTTCTACTTTTGTAAAAAAAATTATTTTAAGTATGCACTTAAGCATTACTCTGTTACCTAAGTTTAATCTAAAAAGAAAAAAAAAAAGAATAGTGAACACGTAGCATGGGTGGACATTTCTGTAGTAAATGCCAAGAAACCTGGGTTTTAGTTCTCTCCTCCACACTTAACTAGGGAAAGTCAAAGCTCTAGCCCAAGGTTTCCCATTTATAAAATTCTTAATGTTCCTTTTGACATTTCTAGGAAAATCACATACACTCCTATAAAACAGTCATAGGACTCCTAAAACTCCAAAGCACATTCCATCAGCTACATTAAAAAATATAATGAGGACAAAAAAATTTAAAATATTAGAGAAAATGTAAATCTATACTTGAAATAGACATTACTGGGGAAGATAGGTGGGATGAAGAGCATACATGACTACAAACATACAGCCTAAGTTCCAACGCGATCAATTTCTAGGAGTTAATGTCCCTGAAGTCTCAGAGGAAAAAGATAATTCAGGCTACCTAAAAAAAAAAAAAAAAAAAAAAGAGACATTTCAGTATTCTCTAGAAAAAGAGAAGCAAGGTGCCCAGGAGACTAACCATACAAAGAAATACTTCAGGGTGAGTATCTACTGCTTACTGAAAATCTGCCTCATGGCAAGTTACTAAAGCACCCTGAAATATTAGGACAAGTAAATATGATCACACACCAAGAAGATCCTGTATGAGTGTGCTGTATTTGTTGAATTCTACTACTCACGAAATTTTAAAGAAAAGGGAAAATAAATAAATAATAAATGCTGACATTAAAAAGTGATTTAAAAAAAAGTTTTGCTGCCTTTAAGACCACTAGAAACCATAAGAGAGAAAGCAAGGAGGGGGCTTTATCACATCACATGTCAGTAAAGCAATCCATCAGCTGGTTTCTACAAAACCCAGAATAGGGGGGTGGGAGAGAGGGTCTAAGTTACAGATAAAAGGTCTATGAGTCCTACCTAGATATTAGTAAAATCAGAGCAATGCAAGGAAAAAAACTTCAAGGAAGGAGTACAGTAAGGGGTTAAATTACAGCAAGTTACATATAAAAGCTTAAATTGCTTATGCCCTATAAAATCATGTAAGAAACATGAAAACCAGCATCTAACACTGAAAACATTTAGAAAGCCTGTGCTTAAGCATAAAGTAAAAAAAAAAAGGAAATAAGCTGGAAAAAATAAAATTATAACCATTCATTTCATAATCATCCCTTTCTTGTATTATTCACTCATCACTGCACTTGTACTGAATATATATAATTTATCACATAGAAGCAGAATCTCTAAGCTTCTCCCTAACTTAGGATTTTAGTCAAAATGAATGCAAACAATCACGTGGGATTCAGCCAAGCAGTGACGTTCAATTCTGCTCTGTCAGAGAGAGCATCTGTCAAGCCCACATTTAAACTGCTGCCTGCCTGTGCAGCAGCTGAGGAACCGTGGATTTCATATTACAGACTAAAACCCCAGTAAAACTGCTTAAAATCCTTCCTGCAGCTGCCAGGCAACAACGAGAGTTAAACCCTCTTCTTTTCCAAGACAATCGAAGCCCTACATTCTAGCTCTGGCTGCTTTACATTGCAGCTCAGTGTTATTACTAGAAATATGGATACTGGGAAGAGAATACAGCACTGCATTGTCCGACCAGGAAAACAGCAGATGTGAAAAGCCTCGATGCATCAACTGTCGGGGAGAGTCAACAGTGCTCCAAACAGAACGAGCAACTGCAGCTCTTTTGTTTAAACAAAGAGAAAGAAAATGAAAGAAAGGAAAAACCTCAGAAGACTAGGACCCCTATGAACAAGGGGGGTAACTTGAAGACAAGCAGACAGATGGACACTTTGGATACTGTGAAAAGCAATCGCAGGAGCCAGACTACTGGGGGATGTGCGCATGTTCGATAGCATCTTTTTTGCTGAAGTGATGGCGTGCCAAAAGTATTTTCAGTGGGCATAATCCTCTCCACATAAATGGCCTGACCAAGGAAGGTATGTCGATATCTTGTGTGTGATATTCAGTGAAATGTCTGTTACCTTTTCATTGCCCTGGAGGCACTAATATCTGATAAACAAGTTCATACAGTTCACTGTCCTTGAAACTATGACAGGGTTTCTAAATTTATGATGTTAAAATTTGTCATTGTTTAGAAAACAAGCTGTCACTGGTTTATTCAAGTAAATATGTAGTTACGGATTAGTAGACATAAGAGAGAGAAAAAGCAAATAGTAACAAGATGTGCTTAAAGGATTCTCTGAGAAATTAAACTTAAAAAAAAAATCTGTAGCCCTCTAAAGAAAACACAGAAATCCTCTAACAAATTAGGTCACATTGAATCCTATCTAGTAAATTAAAGTGCTTTCTTAAAAATGGCTATCAAAAGAGACAATGCAGTGAAATTTCATTAAATATTATCAAAGATGATCTTAATATTAAGAGCTTTTTTCAAAGTCCTTTTAAAATAAAATCTTAATATATAACAGCTTTTAGTAACAGAATCTTCCCTCCAGTATCTCCCCAAATAAAGATAAAGAACACAAACTAAGAGAGTATGAACAAATTTTAAGTATTATCGAGGTATACGATACTAAAAAGAAAGCATTTGCATAGGATCACATAAGGCAGTCTGAGTTTATGGAAAGGACAAGACCACAGTAGATTTGCATGTGATCACAGTGTCCATGAAGACAACTTTAAACAAAGAAATATCAATAGTTGCTAAAAGATTCCCTCATTTGAAATAGTGAGCCTTTATTTTAAGCAACAGACTGATTCTAAATGAGCAAATATAAGGCTGTTCTTGGTGATCATTTTTAAAATGAAATCAGAAACATAGTATAAAATTACTTTGATATAAAAATATACATGAACAGCAATACAAGGTCAAAATATTAAACATAAACGTAGTTACTGTGCTTCCAGGCTATATTAATATGTAGTAAGGAACTACTGCCATGCTATGTGTGTGCAGGGCAGAAATAAACCTAATAAACTATTTTAGCAACAATCATAGTTAGAATAGCAACTCATGGCTCAGGAACTCAAAGATATTTCTAGTATTTCTTGCTGATCTATCAAAGATCCTGATTTTTGCTCAATTTCACAGCACAACTCAATAACTTATTTAATAACCACAAAAGGCAAACAATTTTAAGACATATGTAAGCATTCCATTCTAAAATTAAATGAGCTTATCAGGCCCTATTATTATTACATCGCAACATCAACTCGCTCATACCATGAATTTTTATTCCACCAAAGAATGAAATCAGATGGTATTAAACAAAAAAATATGGTTGTAAAAAATCTCAAGTCTCTCAGATTAAAGTCACCAATCATTTTTACAAGCTAGATATCTCAAAAGTATAGGAATATTTTATTCAAGCACCACTTAAATCTAAAACTGTTCAAACAGACTAAAGATATCAACACTTTTAGAAGCCAAATAATGAAAACTCTGTGTGTGTGAAGTCACTGAACATTTTACAGTAACGCTCTCTCCATGAACTTCAATCCATAAGATGTAAATACACATTAATAACTGGAAAATATTGCCATAAAAAACTCAGGAGATAAATCAAAGCTACTTCCATGCTGAGATGTAAAAGTCAAACTATTTAGAAAACCAAAATACTGTAACTTTCTTGTCTTGTTCCTACTTTTAAGAATTAAATACAACAGGCAGTAACTAGAGAATAATTTTATTATTTAATAAAAGGAGGAACAGTTTACTTTTAGTTTACTCTCCTTTTAACAAAATTTTATGATAAATACCTGAGAAACTTTTAAGAAAGAATTTTTAAGGCTAGACACATGCACTTCATTTATCAATGGGAGATTAACAAATAGTACATGGATTTCAAGCCTGAGCAGCTTAATATTTACAAACACACAAATATGATGAATTTAAATTAAGACGCATCTCTATCACCTATTGCTACAAAATCACATAGGACCATAAACTATGTATTTGTGCTAGATTACAACATATAATAATTTGCTGTTTTCTATAACACTGAAATACTTGGAGACATCACTTCAGGTATACTGTTTTCATAAAAATATCACAATTTACTACTATAGTATTTACTTTCATTCATTTCTTCAGTCCTTTATTCAAATATTCACTCAAACAGCTGCCCCTGTATTTACTGCTTCCTAACACCAAATTTACACTTTTAAAAGATCTACATGATTGGACTTCAACCAGATTCCAAGCACTATTATATTAACAGAGAGCTGATACATTTAATTTAGCTTTGGAATGTTTAAAATACATTATCAAGTCAATTTATAAAGCAGTTTTTGTTTCTTTTAAATTTACACACATAACCCTTACATCTACTGGCTTTTTTATGAGGTGAAGGAAGAATCATTACTATTTATCAAATATTTCATTTGAAATAAAAGCTTAGAAACTGTGTCCTGGTCCAAACAGAATGGCAAACTATTTATAAGTGCAAGAAGGAAAAACGTGAGTTTCTACATCAGAACACTCAGCTCTATTACCTTCAGCTTAGCTCACAGCAGAACTATGTTTTACTCATACAGTCAATCGCCTTGGTCTTCATTAGAGTATGTGAAATTAAAATTCATGTAAATAAACTCTAATAAATAGAAAAGTAGATTCTATGTTTTTAAAATCCCAAACTTAAAAAAATCACTGTTCCTAGCTCACAAAATGATTAATAATTTTTTACAGTTGAGAAATACCATAACTTCTAAAAGTACTACATAATTTCAGATACTAGAAATTATTAAAAGCTGGCGCCTGTCCTATTACACTTTAGAAATTCGTCCCATTTCCCATCTACTTGCTCCTCCTAGTGGCTGTTACTAGAATAGTAGTGCTTTCATTCATAGGTATGTCTTAACACTTTCAATCAATATTTTCAAAGTAATTCACATTATATACGTGATTTTTAGTCTACAATTATTCAATTATATGAGGACTTCCATGTAAATGCCATGATTTTCCACAAGTAATTAAACGCCATGTCAAGTTAAACAAATGTGGTATTAACCATAAATCTCCCAATACCACAGGCTAAATAAACAGATACGTATGTATGTATACATTATTATTTCAAATAAACAAATGTTCCTATATTTTTTAATTGACTAGTTTTCTTTTGCTTAAAGAAATAATTTCACAATAAAAAGTTGAAAAAATTAAAATTACACATTTGCCCCCTTCCCAAAAAGCTTTTTCTCTCAATAGAAATAAAACTACAGCTCCTTGCCCACCTCAACCCCCACGCCTTGATCCAAAAACCTAGAAGTGAAAACCATGAACAAATTTGTGCTATGCACTGAAAAACCTTGTTCAAAGATAACACAACCAGTTCTTAATATGTGGCATCATGAACCTTCCATATTGACATCTCATATCTTTTTAAAAATCTAACGCTCTAAGTGTCATGCTAGCAGAAGTCCTAAAAATAACACGTTCTCTACATGCAAATTCAGAACACAGCACAACTCAAGAAATCTTTAAAAATGCATTTTGTGAAATTTCCATTTTAAACAGTTGGATATGATAGTACCTAGTGCCTATAAATTTTATAATAAATCTGAAGACCGTTCAAAGTAACTCTTTGTTTAATTCTAACATGGAGACTCAACTGAGACATGACAGTGCTCTGCCAAGGCCACAGATAACTAGTGATAATTAGCTGCCACATTTTAAAAATCAATCTTAAGTCTAAGTAAGGACAATGATCTCCTGAATACCTCATATTTGAGATGGAAGGTAAAAATTAGATAAGAGTGCTTGAAAATGTTCATCATTTATTACTGTCTTAAAATACTGCACTGAAGTTACTGGACCCTGAAAATTAATTTTGACAGGTGCATCTTCTCATTGACTTTCTCAACACAGTAGGGGCCAATGGAAACACGCCAAGCAGTGTACTGTGACTAACAGAACTCTGCCATCATCAACCTTGCACCGTCTGTCCCACAACTGATACATGACCATTTTACAAAAAAGGCCACTGACTGTGCTCCATACCACCAATGGTATGTCAAATCCATTTTAATTAATGCCAATAAATTTTCCATCTGCTCTCAGGCCTTCTTACACGGCCTCTCTCAGGAATCCAGTAACATTCTTCTCTTCTACATGCATAAAACTAAATCTTTAAGTCGGGTCAAAAGTATAAATGATCATCAGAGCTGAGACAATGAAATAAGTGGAAGAAAATCAATCCATCACTTCTCTTTAAAGTGCTCATTGTGCTACAAAGGTACATTTTTAATGAAATTAATCCTGTTCTCAGTGATGGAATGTTGCCAACAAGAAACAAACTATAAACTTTGTCCCCGGGTTATTATATTTTCACAGCCTAAATATTCTCATGTGTCCTAATTTTACTAGCATCCAAAGTCTCTTTCAGGCAGTTCTGTAACATTTACCATTTTATAAACTTTTATGCTTCATCTTTACAGAATGACTGCGAGGGAAACAATGTGACCGAATTAGAAAATGATTACCAAAGAACAGTATTGATTCAGGAGAAGAAAACACTTTCAGCCACCAATATTGCATATCTCATTAGTGGATATTTACAACATGCTTCAGTGGAGGAGAAGACACTGCTGCTTTGCAAAGATGAGCTGGAATGCCAAGAGGTCTCTGTTCCGTACCCATCTTATTGGTGTACTTTCTCTAGTGTTTCTTTTTGCTATGTTTTTGTTTTTCAATCATCATGACTGGCTGCCAGGCAGAGCTGGATTCAAAGAAAACCCTGTAACATACACTTTCCGAGGATTTCGTTCTACAAAAAGTGAGACAAACCACAGCTCTCTTCGGAACCTTTGGAAAGAAACAGTCCCTCAAACTCTGAGGCCTCAAACAGCAATTAATTCCAATAACACAGACTTGTCTCCACAAGGAGTTACAGGGCTGGAGAACACACTTAGTGCCAATGGAAGTATCTACAATGAGAAAGGTACTGGACATCCAAATTCTTACCATTTCAAATATATTATCAATGAACCTGAAAAATGCCAGGAGAAAAGCCCTTTTTTAATACTACTAATAGCTGCAGAACCTGGACAGATAGAAGCTAGAAGAGCGATTCGGCAAACCTGGGGCAACGAAAGTCTAGCACCTGGTATCCAAGTGACACGGATTTTTTTGTTGGGCGTAAGTATTAAGTTAAATGGCTACCTTCAACGTGCAATACTGGAAGAAAGCAGACAATATCATGATATAATTCAACAGGAATATTTAGATACATACTATAATTTGACCATTAAAACACTAATGGGCATGAACTGGGTTGCAACATACTGTCCACATATTCCATATGTCATGAAAACTGACAGTGACATGTTTGTCAACACTGAATATTTAATACATAAGTTACTGAAGCCAGACCTGCCTCCCAGACATAACTATTTCACTGGTTACCTAATGAGAGGATACGCACCCAACCGAAACAAAGACAGCAAGTGGTACATGCCACCAGAACTCTACCCAAGTGAGCGCTACCCTGTCTTCTGTTCAGGGACTGGTTATGTTTTCTCTGGTGATCTGGCAGAGAAGATATTTAAAGTTTCTTTAAGCATCCGTCGTTTGCACTTGGAAGATGTGTATGTAGGGATCTGTCTTGCCAAGCTGAGAATTGATCCTGTGCCCCCTCCCAATGAGTTTGTGTTCAATCACTGGCGAGTTTCTTATTCAAGCTGTAAATACAGCCACCTAATTACCTCTCATCAGTTCCAGCCTAGTGAACTGATAAAATACTGGAACCATTTACAACAAAATAAGCACAATGCTTGTGCCAACGCAGCAAAAGAAAAGGCAGGCAGGTATCGCCACCGTAAACTACACTAGGAAAGACAACTTTCTTTTTCAAACGTGCAATCTGTAAAATATTGCTAAAAGCATGTATAGTTAAAACTGATTACATCCATAGGACAAGTTTTAGTTAAAACTCATCAAATACAGGAATTCAAAAAATTATTTTTTTAATTTCTGAAGAGGGCAATTCTCCAAAATACATTATATAACAAAAAGATATCCCAAAAGAATCTATTTAAAAAAATTGTATAAAGGGATTCTGTGTATTAACATGCAATAACAAGCATGCATACATCAATGGTTCAAGATTTATGTTAGGGGCCAACAAGATGTATTTGCATATATCTTCCACATAAATTTTAATTTAAGAAATGGAGACATTCAAAACACCCTTCATTTTAAATTCAGTTTTTCATATCACATATATAATTAAATGTAAATAAAACATCACTGTCAATTTTAAGGAAACTTTGTAATTGTGCAAAGGACAAATTTTCTGACCTGACTATTCTAGGGTTCTAAAAGCTATATTCCATGCAATAAGATTTAGTTGAATATCATAAACACATTTATAAAGTTCAGATGTTTCATCAATGTGGTTCTCATCTAAGTCCTTACTTTTTAAAAACATCTGAAATATTTTCTTTTATTAATACTCACATATATCTGGGAAAATTATTTTGACACGATGTGATAAAATGCGAAAAATCAATGTGTCTCAGGCTCAAGTTTTTATAAAAAAAAATTAAATGTTTCAAAATAGACAAAGTTTGTTTCCTTGTTGGTGTTAAGGGCCAAGCTAGTATTTCAATGAGTTATCCAATTAGATCAGTTACTGCACTCTTAAGGAGCACCACTACTTCACTTCAAGCGCATCTGTAAAAGTGTATCATGTTCCTCGAACTGAAGTAGAAGTGATTACTTACAGGCACAAAGAGAATGTACTGTTGGAAAAAGATAAGGGATAAAGAGCGAAGCAGCAGTTTCATTCAATACATTTTTAAGATGCATGTCTGCCAAACTGCACCATATGGGAAGTTTATTTCCTGACAGCAGGTGTACACATGCCAATACTTCATCATTTCATGGCACCGACTTCTTTCTCAGAGTGCCAAGTTTACAAACCTGCAGTTTTTAATTTGGTAGATGACAAATATTCCACATCACCAATTAAAAACCTTTTTGGGAGGGATGGGAGAAAACTACAATGTTTGATGAAAACTTGATTCTAGGATGAACAATGTATACAATGCACTTTTATCAAGTTTTTAATAAAAAAAAGTAAACGAAAAATCTTTACTGAGTGTTATGGTACAAATATTTTCACAGTAATTTTGTTTGGCTCCATTATATATTTTAAAATCGAGAAATACGAACCCACTAACTTTAACATAGTTTTTATTTTATACAAGTATGTAAAATTTATGAATTTAATTTAGTCAGGATGTTACTTATCCTAATTTTAAAGACAATCATTTTTATCCTTGATTCTATTTTGAAGAGATATTGCACCAAAACATAATTTTAACATTTGCAGAAGTTCAGAATCACAGAAACTATTTAAGTACTTACTAATATGTTGAATTCTGTTTATGCTCGATTTATCTCCCATTTTCAATTCGGCAGTCTACGTTTTCTATTCTACACAGAGTAACTTTGAAAGCTGAGCTATATAACATCCCCAGCTCTTGGTTAAGTCTGCTCTTCACTTAATTTATTCGATATGATTACAAAAAGACTACAATTACTAAATAAAAGTCACATATTAGAGGATATATCAAATTAGATGAGCAAGTCTGATGAAAGACAGAAGGAATCTTCCCTCAGTGTAGAATAATGCTCTCATTTATACTTCAGAAGCTTGGGGTGGGGGGGCGGGGGGGCGAGGGTATGTGCACGCGTGTGCAAGCACAGGTAGGCACAAGAAACAGAATGCAGGTGCTGTTTGTCCAAATTATGATTCCAGTGCAGGATCTTTAAAAGATAGCACTTTCCTTCTGGAAAAATTCAAGTTTAAAAAGTTGACATATGAAAAACAGAATTCTTAACAAATTCCTCCCATCTCAGACATCAATTTAAAATCAATTCTATATTCCTGATAAAATATCTGGAAAACTGATGGTGATCTGATGACACTCAGAGGTCTCAAAGAGCACTGAATCAAATAAAGTTTCTTAATACTGCTGAAAACCCTTATTTTAAAATAAATATTCTATTAATTTATTTTTGATCTTCTACAACAATATGCAAGCTGATTTCTTCAGCAAATATTATGGTATTTAAAAATATCTCACCAAGTAGTAATTGTGCCTTTTCATGCCCTACTATGTAGTTACTACGCATGAAAATATAATTTTAAATGACAGCACTGCACTTGGTCAAAGAAAAAATTATAGGAACATCAACTATGTAATCTTTATACTCAAAGTGTTAACAGATATTTTAGAAGATAAAAATACCAAAACTTCCAATATTTACACCAGGTTATCTTGACCAACACTATAGGTGATGAAATTCTAATTCAAGTAAGTAATTTAAATTTCTCACCTTAGTTTACAACATAATCACATATAACTCAACTGGAATCTTAGTTAATATCTATTATCCAAAACCCCTGTAGAAATAACAGCAGCAGCAGCAGGAGCTATCAGTAGACTGAGCATAACTGTGTGCCTGGTACTGTGTTAAAGCGCTTTACAGACATGATCTCACGTAATCCTCTTAAACACTGAGAGACAGGGAAGACACACTCACGCAAAGGGCTGAATATCTAGATCACACAGCTAGGAAAGCAGCAGGGTTCCATTTCAAAGACCATGCTCTCAGCCATTATGTTATTCTGCCGGATATTTCACACATGACACCTGCTGTAAGGTCTAAAAAAGCTCAGCAAAAATGGCCTGTCTCTTCTCCTACTCTCCGCTTACTCTTCATCTTCTGCCAGGGCCTCCAGGCTTCACAACCGTTTCACACGCTGGAGGGGCATCTGATGTTAGGGGCAAATAAAGAGAAGGGGAAGGAGAGGAAATCTGATCCCTCAGTTATCTTTTCTTCTCCTTTGTAGTTGGTGATGACTGGTGGCCAAAACCTTAGAAGAGCCTAAGAATTATGGCTTATCTCTTGCTCCGCTGGACTCTGAGACACATCTGTAAACAAGACGCAGGTGGCACTCAGAAATTATTAAAAGGTGCTTGTTCTGAAGCACAAGTGATCATTGTTAATAGACAAAGGCAGCACTGTATTTACCCGTGCTTCTGGTTAGTCACCTTCTGTTTTGTTGATAAGGTGGTAAAATCTTTTCAGCCAAGTGATTCAAGCTTTGGGGGTTGTTTTCAGTTTTTACTGCTTAACTACAAAACTTAAGATTTAAGAAGCCAAAAAAGATCCCCACTACACATTTCTAATATACCTCCCAGAATAACAGTGTATCACTTAAACATTACTCTCAGAAGACAGGTAATGTACATCAAATACTAAAAAGGGACATCTTGAGTTTCAGGAAGAAACCTGTCACTGTACACTCCATCAACACACGTGCACACCCTCCTCCAAGCATGCTGTAACATAAACCTTACTACGTTCCAGATCCAATCTGCCAGAGGAGGCAGGCAAACGTTTCCGCACCTACAGGAATCTCCTCTCCCTTACCACAGCCAATGTCGGAGCTGGAGGACAATGGGGGCTAAGGCAGTTGCCTAGTCTGTGTATTAATCCAGTTATTTCAACTTCCAAATGAATCCTACAGATTCTAAATTTGAATCTCACTTTAGTATCCTAAACACTGAAAAAAAGGAAAACGGATCAATAACATCATAAAAAACAAATATTAAAGAACAGAAAGCTATAAATATTATAGCAAAATCTTAAATTCATGTTTGTATGAGTTTTCAATGAAATGTTTAAGGGTTGTATGCTTCATTGTCATAACTAAAATGCTACTAAAAATACATTAGAATATAGATAAAAAACAGAATTAACATGGGATTCTGATACCAATGAGAATTTTCTAACACACTGAAGATTTAAAACAAGTTAATAAAATCACACTATAACCACCACAATAAATTTCTTTCAAGGGATTTAATAAAACTTTTCCCACTTGTGATTTAAAAAGTAAATACTATTAGAAAATTAAAACTAAAGGAAATCACTGTAAACCATACCCAAAATCATACTTAATTGTCAGAAAAAGTTAAGAGTAGAAATAAGAACGCTCACTAAGGCCATAAATAGACATTGTTTTATGATTTAACAGTAGTTTCCCAACTAATTTCCTTAGGTGTTTCAGCAATAGTTAGTAAACCCAAGAGTGGCATTCTAGAGTCCTGCCCTCACTTTAACAGCAACTGCACTTTCCTGTGCTACATGAAAAGATTCTATGTCAAAGTTCATTTGAAAAGAGTTTCTATTGTTTTGTTTTTTTAATTGAGATCTTAATGACTCTTGAACTGAAATATAACTACAGAAAAGAGAAAAATATATATATTTAATTATTATATAACACCCAACAGAGCGAATGACTCAAAGAATAAAAAGAACTCAGAAAATCAGTCAAAAACAAGATTAAAACACTAAAACAAGAGTCTTACACATAATAACCCATTACACAATACTATGGAAAAAAATTAACTCACAAAAACAACATTTTAAAAATAAAGAATAATCACTACAACAAGTAAGAGGGAATTCTATGGGGAATACTAAACTTTTACTGAGAGAGATAAAAATTCTGACAACTAAAGGTGAGACTTGTTTTTAGGTAACAAGAACACCTACTTTTAAAATGGACATTCTTCCCCCAATTAAGATATCTTGTTCATCTGCATTTTCTAAATATTCTAGGGGGAAAAGCTGTTTTAATATATAGGGTCAGTGTAAGCCCAATCAAATCTTAATAGTTTTTTAAGTTTCTAGAGTGTGTGAATGGAAATCACAAAATGATTATAAAATTAATACGGAAAAAAAGTGTCGGTAGCTAAGAAAATATTCTAAATGACAATAAAGAACTTCCATAAGCAACAATGATTTTGGTTTGTACTGGTACAAGAATTAGGCAGTTAAATTAAAAAAAAAAAATTAGACCTGCAAGAGACCCTACTATTTATAGTAACCTGGTATTATGAACAAATTAGAATTTACTATTTCATTATTCAATAGGAAAACTGGCTAAGGTCTAGGATTTAATCTTTTAGAATTCAAGTTAAGTCCTCATACTATTACAAAAATAAATTCCAGGTGCAGCAAAATAAGTACAATACTGTACTAATAATTAAACTTATCACGTGGGGGTCAGGGGACTATTTTACTGATCACAGAATAAGAAGGAATTCAAACAGAGAGAGAAAGAAATCAAGCAGGAAAAGATAAACAGAATACTAACCGCTACGTAAAATTAACTTCTACCATAAACAAAATTAAAAGACAAAAGGTAAAAGACAAACTGAGGAAATATTTAGAATAATGGACAGTAGGGTAAGTGTCTTGATAAAGAACTCATAGAAGAAAACATCAATACTCCAAAAGAAATTCAATCATAAGTCATAAATAAATCACAAACAATGAAATTATCCAATAAATAAAACATATTCAGCCTCAAGAGTAGTGAGATAAATGCACTTAGAATGCACCAGGTCCCATCTTTATCTTTCAAATCGGAAGGTAATTTTTAAAGTAATAGTCTATTCAGGTAATGAAAATGAGAAAGTACCCCAAATGGCAATGTAAATTGGTAAAGCCTTTCTGAAAAAGAACTTAAAAATATTTAACAAGAGCCTTTCAACCATCCACCCTCAATTAAAAATCTATTATCAGGCAATAACCAAGGAAGCAAACCAAGGAAAAAATTTTAAATTCTCAAAATAGAAATTTAAACTGTGGTAATATATAATGGAATATTATAGTCATTTAAAATTTGGATTCAAAGACTATTTAATAACAGAAAAACACTCATATATTCTATCAAGCCAAAAAAAGAAATCAAGACACAAAACAACGTAACACGGTTCATTTTCCACAACCAGACACATTCAAAAAAAAATCCTAGAAAATACATAAAAAACAAATGGTGATTTCTGGAAAATGGAATAATGGGTCTTTTCTTCTTCATAGTTTTCTGTTTTTAACAATTTTTCCAGGTTTACAATTAATGAAAAATAAAGTCATTAACAAGCTGATGAGCATCATACCAAAGTTTGCCCTATATCTTGTATAACTGGCACATATTCACTGAATCTACTCAAATTTAATAAATTTCAAATATTTTTAAAGAATTTCTAGAGTTATAGATGATAATCAAAGTTTTGATAAAGTGAACTAGAGATCTTTAAGAGAAATTTTTTTCAATCATTCAAACATTTTTTGAGAGCCTACAATTTGTCATGTATAGACACTATGATGATAATCAGACAAGATATGGTCTATCTTTAATAAATGATGTTTGGGTAACTCAACAGCCACAAGAAAAAAGAATTAGATCAACCATATATCAGAATAATTTCCAAACAGATCGAAGATTCAAATGTAAATAATGAAACAAACCAGTTCTAAAGGGGGGAAAAAAGTGAATTCCTTTATAACTTGGGAGAAGTAACTTTCCTAAATATAACAAAACCCAAAAGCAGTAAGATATTTATAACTGTGATTACATAAAAATTCGGGACAAAACTCTTGCATGGCAACAGAAACAACATCAACAAAAACAGAAGACAAATGACACACTGGGAAAAGATCATTTGTAACCTATAAAAGTTTATATCCTCAATATATTAAAAAGAGAAAGATAAACATAGAGAAGGAGGAGGAGGAAATCAACATTCTGACAGAAAAATGGGGGAAAAGTATTAATAGTTTAACAGAAAAAGAAATGGTATGACCCCTAAACATGATCAACTTTGGCCATAAAAGGAATGCAAATGAAAACTTCACTGAGAAACCATTCTTCACCTATTAGATTAACCAAAAATCAAGCCTAACATCATACTCTTTTGATAGACCTGCAGGGAAATAGGCACATTCATACATACTAGTGGGAATGCAAATGGTAGAACTCTTAATGGAGGGGAATTTGGTAACACCCTGCAAAATTAGATAAGCATTCACTCTTTACTCATCAATTCTGCATCTAGGAATCTCTTCGCAAAATACAGTGATAACGATATGAAATAAAGTAGGTACATATAAAACTAATCATTGAGGCACGATCTGTAATAGCAGAAGACAGAAAGCAACCTAAATGTCCACCCACACGGCACTGCTTAAATCAAAGCACACCACAACCTATGTAATTGCATTCAACTATCTTATAGTAAATAGTAACGCTAGTATTGTTATTTTGAAGTTATTCTTGAAATATAAGCTCAAACAAGAAATTATGCCAATACGGTTAGGAAATGCTATGAACTGAATTGTTTAAGAAAATATTTTCTCTCCACTTATAACCCTGTGCTTATGTCTTCACTAGAATAGATGTGGAAAACCAGAGTTACCGAAAAAGAATAGTTTTACTTATTCTCAAGAATACCACCATGTAACCATAAATGGGGTAAAGAAATAATGAATACAGGTGGATTGGTTACACACACACAGCTGGCAGGGGGAGGAGGGAGAAGAGGAAGAGGAAGAGAATTAGGGGGAACTCTGAGCATTAGAAAAGGAAAAACAGCAGACTCAAATCTGGATAACTATCATGCCTCAACAAGAGAAAAGCAGACAATCCTCTTTTTCAAGAAGTAGCAAGCTTACAAAAATCTTAGGCTCAAGATGGATGGAAAAAGAGAGCAAAGACTTACTAAAAAACAGAGCAGAGACTTACTAAAGATGAGCTGCCTCTTAGGTCATTAAAAAGAAAAAAGATAAAACTGAGAACACCAAATTTCAGTTACTCCTGTGTATAGTGATTCTTAAACTCTACTCCTACAGAAAATTGGTGTTCCATCAGCTGGAGATGGCATACTCCTAAAAAATGAATCATGATCTTTTAAAATTTCCAGAAAATTTCCAGCACTGGCAGATTTTCCTTTGGGAAGCTACTCTACGCTCAATTTAAAAAATTCTAGGAAGACTTTCAATCAAGATACCCTGCCTTGCACTGGTCAAGCTAAGATAATCAGAGACCCTCTCTTCTAGTCATTTGAATCTTGAGGGAAACATACACAAACACTCAGGCATGCTCACCCACACACACACTCAGGTACAGGTACACACGCACATTCACAGAGAAAACAGCCGGAACTAATTCATTTGAACTTCAGCACCGTGAAGAAATTATCTATTAATTCTTGCTACCTAGACTGCCAGAGCTGATACGGCTCCTGTCCCTTCAACCTCTTGGTTCTTCAATTTTACGAGCTCATCCAAATTGTCCAATACTTTTTCTTTTTTTGCTTCAGTTAGTTAATTTTTGCTTGTCACCAAAGAATCCTGACAGAAAACCTACTACCAGCAAATTGTGCAGTAATAAAACGGTTCCTAGCTCTTATGATGATTCCATGACGCTCTAGAAGACCATGCCCTCTGTGTGCTCTCTCACCCGAACAAATCAGGAGGCCAAAGGAATCCAAGAACAACTTCTCTGTTAAAGAAAACAGGCTGAAAATTTTACAGCTGTTCATAATCCATATCCATGGCCAAGCCTCAGAAGAGTAACAACGCAGATTTTGTGCATACAACATAATACAGCCAAGACTAGAGTACTATAAACGCCTTATTACTGAGGAGGACCAGGGCAACAGGGTTTGGGAGCTGTGCTCCTAAAGTCACCCCACAATGAGGGAGAGCCAACAGGTCTCCAAAGCAACCGCAAATGCTGACTGCCTGAGCCTGATACGCTGTAAAATGTTGTCCAAGCTTAGAAATCAGTGAGCAGAGAGGACTAGTCCGCCAGGTCTCACATCTGCCATTTAAAACTGCATTCCTTTATCAGAGATATCCTGACAAGGGGGGAAAAAAGCTACAAACTTCTTCTTCCTGATAGATTTATGTAAAAGAAGGAAAAGAATGAAGGAGTCCTCTACAATGAAGAAAGAAAGCTAACAACTGGGCAAAAAAAGACAAGTAAACCTAATTTTTAAAAAAATAAAATGAAGTTTTTAATCAAAGTTCAATGCATAACCCCAAATTTAAAGTATTCGTATGTCTGTTTGTCTGCCAAGCACACAGACATTTAACAGTATATTGTTAAACCCAAGTTATCTTTCCTCATCTCCAAATTTAAGACCTTTTCATCATTTCATGTCTCAGCGAATGGCTATCTCCAGTCAGCGGCCACGTCAGAATACCAGGAGTCATCTCTGCCAGTTCCTTCTCTTGTTCTCATCCATATCTATCTCTCCCCAAAACCTGGATTCCCAGTGGACTCCATCTGCTTCTCTTCACCTTACCCCTCTAGTAGTTCCAATGAGGATCTCTCACTTGAACTGCTGCAATCCCTTTACAGCTGGTTTTTTCAAATTCCTGCAATGTGTTCCCCATGTTATAGCCAGAACAGTACTTACAAAACACAAAGCTATTCGCATCATCTCACAGCTTCGACAGCTTCCCAATGCTCACACAATAAATACCAAAATCCCTGCAATCCCGCGCTAGCTCAAGGCCCAGGAATGACTCTCTTCCCTGAAGGCTAATCTCACTACTCAATCACTTGATCGCATTCCTGCCTTCTACTTCATTCTATCAATTACCCTCTCTTTCTCAAAATTGATTTTAAAAGCAATAAAGAAACAAAAATCCTAGATTAAAAACAGTGAATTGAAATTTGACTCAATAAAAGAGCCTTACTTTTTTGGGTTTAAAGCATTTTCATCTTACTTGAAAAGAAACTTTTTTAAGGTATCAAGTCAATCTTTCTCTATAGTGACAAGATTCATCCATTGATTGGGATATGCACAAATAAAGCAACATATAAGTAAATATACATTGACAAAAAGAAAGTACAAGTATTCTGAAAATAATAACTATCATCAGTTACACAAACTTTAAATCCTTCTCAATCATCTTGGACTATACAAAAATAGATTTACAAACAAGCTACTGGAACTGAATCATGTATAGGGAAGCAATAGCGAAAGTACTGATGATCAAACTTACCAAAAGCCACATATGTGTTAAGGTCCTTCATATTACACTGCATTTCTAAGCAGGGAGTATGACACTTAAGATCAGGAAATGAGGCTTAACCTTCCTCACGCAATCAATACAGATGAAACTGCTAGCCATCATTTCCCAAACAGATCAGTTTTACTACTCTAAATTCTAGAATGCTAACATTAGGCTAATCGACATTCTTGAGCCCAGTTCTCCTTACAAGTTGAAGAAACATCCAGAAGTCCACTCATGTGATAAATATTTACTGACAGGCATTGAGACATGAGCTGTAGATACACTGATGAACAAAAACAATCATTAAGTTGTTGTGATAACACTCCTTTGACAGAGAAAGCCATTTATCAAATCTTGATACAAATAAATGGAAAGGACAAATGTGCTGTCTGCCATGAAGGAAAGATACCCAGTACTTAGCAAGCACGTAACAGGGGATCTGAGGTAATCTCTGTTGCCTGTGGTCAGAAAAGCCTCCCCTGAGGAAATGTTTAAGCTAACATCTAAGAAATAACTAGATGTTAATCAGGCAAAAGGAGAACAATGCCACGAAGAGGGAACAACAGGTACAAAGGCCCTGAGGTGAGAAAAAACCATGGCACAACAATAAAGAGGGAGACTGGCATGAGCTGATGCCAGAAAGGTAAAGAAAGAAAGGGTAAGGTAAAGCCATAGGAGGACTTGTAGTGCCTATTAAGAATTATGCTTTTTAATCCTAAGAGTAACAGAAAGCCAAGATATAGTAATATTTGGGAAATAAAAAAAATTGAGGCTAGTTCACGCCTAATGGCTTCTACCTTCTTGAAGTTTGAAGCACACTAGCTACAACGTGAAGAACAGACTGAAGAGACATATGAGTGATGTGAGAAGACCAATTAGGAGACCACAATCCAGGCAAGACAATAGAACAGTTTGGACCAGGAAGGATGGTAGTGATATGGAGATAAGGCATTCCAGAGACATTAGGAGTAGGGTCAACAGGCCTTCATCTGGATATTGGAGGTGAGGGAGAGGGAGGTAAGTGGCAAGGATGAAGCCTAAGATCCTGCCTGGGCACTGAGGGGATGATGGCACCATTTACCAAGAGAGGAAACACTATACAAGAAGAACCTGATTCACCAGGGATAAAGTAATAAAGAGCCATCAAAAATATATAAAAAGCCTGTCAAGTGGCACTGGGGGGGGGGGCCTATGTCTTACAAAGAATCAATAACAATAATAATAAATGTTAACTACTACTCTATACACATATGAAAGAATGGAAAGTAACTAAAAAGTATGAGCTTAAGAATCATTCATTTGATAAATACTTTTCAAGCAACACCTACATGCCCAGTACTCTGTTCTCAGCACTGGGGATACAAGGGAGGGCAATGAAGACGTGGTTCCTCCCTTCAGACTCTCATATTCAAAGAAAATCGTCAAAGTAAACAAGATTACTACAAGAAAAAACTGAGAGGTCTTCTTGAAAGTGACCTTTGAATGGAGATCTGAATTATGAGGAGCCAGTGTCATCATGAGCAAGAGAAAGGACAATCGAAGCAAACAGAACTGCAAAAACAAAGGCTAGGAGGTTGAGAAGAACTTGACAAGTGTGTAGAAAAACAGAAAAGACCCAGTGAATTAGAACTGCAGTGAGGACCTTTCTTAACACCTTTACTCTAGAGCAGGGGGCTGTGGATAAAATCCAGAGAGCCCTTAATTTGGATGGGGGGAAAAACGTATTATTTATTTTCACCAACCTCTAAGAGAAATTAACATTTCCTTCCTTCAAGAATGAGGGCAACAAACAACAGTACTGTTAACAACTGTTGTGACTCTATCACCAAGAGAAATCAGGTATTTTCAAATCACATTAAAACTGGTACAGATATCCTGAAATACTGTGTATGCTCGTAGAGTCACGTGCCGCATTGACGACACTGGAGTCAACGACGGACCGCATATCCAACGGTAGTCCCATGAGATTAGTGCCATGTGGCCTGGGCGTGTAGTAAGCCATACTCTTGAGCTTCGTGTAAGTGCACGCTATGATGTGCGTACAATGACAAAGTCACCTGATGAAGCATTCCTCAGAACACAGCCTCGTCATTAAGCGACACGTGACTTTAAAATTCTGGCATTTATTAGATTTATTGCTAGAGCTTAGTAAAGAAGCACAAATTACCATGTCATAAATTTGTATTTTTAAAATATCTTGATGGGACTGGCCCAGTGGTGCAGTGGTTAAGTTCGCACGTTCCGCTTCTTGGCGGCCCGGGTTTCGCCAGTTCGGATCCCGGGTGCGGACATGGCACCACTTAGCAAAAAGCCATGCTGTGGTAGGCGTCCCACATATAAAGTAGAGGAAGATGGGCATGGATGTTAGCTCAGGGCCAGTCTCCCTCAGGAAAAAAAACAGGAGTATTGGCAGTAGGTACCTCAGGGCTAATCTTCCTCAAAAAACAAAAAAGAGAGAAAAAATAAAATACCTTGATAATTATACTTCAATGCAGTTGGTTTTATTTATCTTACATACTTTATTTCATGCATTAAAAAGATTATTCAGAGAGAACTCATAGGATTGACCAGTCTACCAAATGGGTCCATGGCACAAAAAAAGATTATGAACCTCTACCTAAAGTAAAGGAACTTAAGATTCCTAACAACTAAACGCAACTTTTGGTGCTTGTTTGAATCCTATTTCCAACAAATGAACTACAAAAAGACATTTTTCAGAAAAACTCAAGAGACTGGAGAATGAATTGGGTATTAAATGATAGCAACAAATTATTATTTATTTTCTTATGTGTGATAATGCCTCTGAGGCTAGGTTAAAAAAAAAAAAGCCCATGTTTTTTACAAGTGCAAAGTACAAAACAAAATGTCAGTGTCTGGGTTTTGCTTTACAATACTTGGGAGAAAAGGGGAGATGCGGAAGGGATGAAATAAGAGTGGTGAAAACATGATAATCAGACTGTGTGATGGGCAGATAGAAAATCATAAGCTATTTTCTCTGGTTATATTTATGTTTGAAATTTTTCATAATTAAGAAGGAAAAAGGGGGAAAGCATTTGGCAGTTGCTTTGCAAAAAGGAGCCCCCTAGAGGAAAAAAAATTACAAAGAGGTACTGTCTGTTGGAGAACAAATGAGAGAAAGATGCCCCTTCCTCTAGGCTGATGATGTCCTAGACCAAGTCACCTGATTTGATAAGGGTGGAAACTAAATAGGGATTTTCCTCTTGTTTCCCCCATTCTGTTCAGGGAAGACAGTAGGAACCTGCTCAGGTATTAGCCATATCTTATGAGCATGTGCTCTCTGTCTAATGGCACTCATCTGAAAGGAAAAAGAACCTATTCCCATTCTATCAGCCGTCTGGGCCTAGAAAATTAGTCCTTGATCAAACTAGCACTCTTGGCATTAGAAATAGCGATCGTTTAGGAAAAATATGTTACAGTCTTAAGCTAACAAGTACTGATTCAGTTTAGATTTATACTTAGGAAGATCTGGAAATTCGGATGACTAGGGTGGAAGGAGGAGGAGGGAAGCTGCACAGTAGTTGCAAATGCACATAAATGATGCAATGCCAGGTCACTACAGTCTTCACAATCAGTAGAAAGCAAATAAATTGGATAGGGGTCAGAGGATGCCATATCTAGGCAACTGGACCAAACAAGACGGTTCCCAGGTTGTCAAAAACATGACTGTCCCTGAAAAGGAACCCTTTCCATTCGTGTAACTAGAGCAGGCTCTATGCCTCTCGGGCTTCCCACATCTAAGGGGGGAACGCCAACAAGGCTCTGCAACCAGCAGGAAGGTGGGTCGGCCAACCCTCTCTGCTTCCCCAGGCCTGTCACACGGTCCTGCTCTCCTCACTTGTCTTCTAATCAGCTGACTCCCATCAACCTCTCCTTTGTCTTCGTGTAATGTCTCTTCAGCCTGGCTGACAAACAAAACACCCTATCACTTTGTTTCCCAAATAGCATATGTTGTCACAAACCTGACAAAAATCGATACTTTTATTCATTATGAGAAATCCTCCTTTTAAAAAAAATACCAAAAATCTATTCTATTTGGCTTTTAGCAATCGAAAATTCCTGATTATAAAAGATTTATTAATAAAATTTTAATTCCTTAGTACTAGGAAATACATCTTATACTGTAACACAGTTTCTCACTGCCGTTATTCTAAAATCCAAATCCAACATTACCAGTTTCCATTTAACATTCTTGCATTTCCTAAGACAAATAGAAATAGTTTTAACCACAGTACATAAACAATACCCATTATGCAAATACCTCCAATCTTACAAATTTATCATTAAAGTTGGATTTTTACTTAATGCACATGCCAGGTGTGTGTTTAAATAGCATCCTTCCTAAAATTCACCTAAATATCAATTCCTAAGAACCTAAAATTCAACTCAAGTATTTTCTTTCTCTCCACAGCCCCAGTACATAGTTGGATGAGCTAGTTGTAAGTCCTTCTAGTTCTTCTATGTGAGCCACGGCCACAGCATGGCTTGACAAGTGGTGTGCAGGTCCCCACCCAGGATCTGAACTGGAAACCCCAGGCTGCCAGAGCAGAGCACACGAACTTAACCATTATGCCACTGAGTCAGCTCCTCAACTCAAGTATTGATCGCTTGATCTAGCAGATAATTTATTGCCTTCTATATCAGTTGATAAAAATTTAAGCCAAAAGTTAGCAAACTACAGATGTGGGCCAAACCCAGGCCACTGCCTATTTTTGTATATCCCCTGGGCCAAAACTGGTTTTTACATTTTTAAGGTTGAAAGACAAATCAAGGGGCTGGCCCAGTGGCACAGCAGTTAAGTTCACATGTTCTGCGTCGGTGGCCCAGGGTTCACTGGTTCAGATCCTGGGTGCGGACCTACACACTGTCTATCAAGCCATGCTGTGGCAGACGTCCCACATATAAAGTAGGGGAAGATGGGCACGGATGTTAGCTCAGGGCCTGTCTTCCTCAGCAAAAAGAGGAGGATTGGTGGCAGATGTTAGCCCACGGCTAATCTTCCTCAAAAAAAAAAAATTAATTAAAAATAAAAAAAATTTTTTCAAATTTAAAAATGCTAATACTTCCTGACATGTAAAAAGTATATGAAATTCAAATTTCAGTATCCATAAGGAAAGTTCTACTGCAATGTAACCACACTCATTCATTACATATTGTCTATGACTGCCTTTGGGCTACAACAGAGAGTTAAGTATTTGAGACAGAGACCTTATGTGGCACTCTCACAGTTTGGCACTGCTGACTGGCACACTACAAATCACAAGAATGCAGTTATACTGGTCACCCTATTTTAATTTTCTATACAGCATATATCACCGTTATTCCGTTTGTTTGTCCCCCCTCCTGTTTATCATTGTATCCCCAGGACCTACAATACTGCCCAGCATACGGCAGGTGCACAACAAATATAGGCTGAATGAATGCAAAACACATCATGTTGTGTGCCACATATTCTGCCATACAGCAACATCTGAAGTCTACTGTGCAACTGTGGGAACTTCCACCTAACCTTCAATGACAGTGCAATCTGAAATGTAATGACATGCTAAAAAGATAAACTATTATCTATTATATATTATTCTATTATCAAGAAAATAACCAAAGAGAATTCTAGAAATGCATTCCAAGTGATGAAGATGCTCAGTTAGTACCATACACTCATGGACTAATATCAGTATTTGGAAGTATCTATCTGCATGAAAAGACATTTTTTCAAAGATGAAATACATAAAATTTCATTACAGATCAGCATTAACAGATTGACATTTACAATCAATTTTGGTAATAGAGAACAAACACTGTGAATCACAAAATGTCATCCCACCACCAAAAGAAATTACATTCTTCTCATTAGCAGATCATTATTACAAAAAATTTTACTTTTAGATTATTGTTTTATTTGTCATTAAAAATTTGGAGAGATCTCATTTCTCTCTTGTTACATAAGTATCTATATAATTTCTTTGATTTTGCCTATAGGTCTGCAAGTCTAAAATATTTACTACCTGGTCCTTTACAGAAAACATCTGCCAATCGTCAATTTAAATCATTACATTTAAGCTTTTTTAAAATCACTGCAGACTCAGTGACATCAGCATCATGGCAGAGTGAACTTGCCCAGGACTCTCTCCCCTCCAACATTCAACGAAAAGGGGCAGCCATACTCCAACACAGGGCATCCTAACACAACATAAAAACATCGGAGAGACACGCAGCCATACAACAGAGGGCGGAGAGGCTGGAGCCCCTCTCAGAGGAGCTGGAACGGGGCAGGAGAGAACTTCACTCCTTCCCCTAAAGACTGCAGTAAGTGACCATGGGAGGCTCCTTGAGGGAAGGAACAGGGGAGGGGAAGTTCGTTCATGGGAACATAAAGGACTCCTGAGGGCCCCTGCAGCTGAGCGACCTCTAGCGGGGCAAGAGCTTTCGCGAGGGGTGACCTCATCAAGCCAACACCACAGGAGATGAGATGGCAAGAGCAGAGCGAGAAAGTCCAGAGAGGATGCAGGAGAAAGCACTGCAGCCCCCACTTGCCCCACACCCACTCCGCTGCCTGGGATCTCGGCTAAAGGGAGATGGCTCAGAATATGCTGAGCTCTTGACCCCCACCCAGTGGTGATAGGCGGTAACTGCAAACAAATAATATCAAAATGCCTAAGATCTGTCCCACCTCCTCTAGCAATATCAAACACTATATCAAATCTCCAGACCAGGGAGAAAATGACAAGTACCCAAAATTCAGTCTTGAGGACAAGAAATATGTAATCTAAGTGACAATGAATTCAAAATAGCTAACATCAAAAAAGACAACGAGGTAAAAGAGAATGTAGAGAAACAATTAAATTAGTTCAGGAACTACTTCACAAAAGAGATTGAAACTATAAAGAAGAATCAATCAGAAATATCAGAGATGAAAGACACAATGGAAGACATAAAACAAAATATGGATTCCCTGAATGCTCATGTGGACATCATAGGGGAGCATATCAGCATAATCAAAGACAGACATGTTGAAATGCTCCAGATAGAGCAGGAGAAAGAACTAAGACTAAAAAGAAATGAAGAAAGTCTCCGAGAAATATCTGACTCAATTAGGAAATGCATTATAAGAATTATAGGTATTCCAGAAGGAGAAGAGAAGGAGAATGGAGCAGAAAGCGTGTTCAAAGAAATAATAGAAAACTTCCCAAACCTAGGGAAAGAGAGGGAAATCTGTGTGGAAGAGGCTTCCAGATCTCCTAGATATGTCAGTGTAAAAAGATCTACTGCAAAGGCATATAGTAGTAAAACTAGCAAAAATGAATGACAAAGAAAGAATACTAAGGGCAGCAACACAGAAGAAAATAACCTACAAAGGAACCCCTATCAGGCTTCAGCAGATTTGTCTGCAGAAACTTTACAAGCTAGGAAAGAATGGCATGACATATTTAAATCTTTAAAAGACAAAAATTTTCAGCCAAAAATACTCTATCCAGCAAAAATATCCTTCAGATATGAGGGAGAAATAAAAACTTTCCCAGACAAACAAAAGCTAAGGGAGTCTGTAGCCACGAGACCCCTCCCTACAAGAAATCCTCAGGAAGGTCCTCATACCAGAAAAAAGAAAAAAAGGCAGAAAAGGGTTACGAAACACAGAGTAAGGTGATAAATAGGTAGACAGAATCAGAATAGGAAGTACATACTCAAGTATAGCATTAAGCTAAAGGGAAGGAAAACAGCAAAAGGAAAGATAATCCTGTCATTTTAACCACAAACCCCCAACACAAGATGGAATAAGATGTGAGAAAAACAACTCAGGAGGGGAGGAGGAAAGGGACTGAATCAGTTTAGACTAAGGGAATAAGAGGCCATCAGAAAATGGACTCTTATACACAAGATTCTGAAAACAAACCCCAAGGTAACCAAAGGTAAACAAAAAAGCAGAGTAGAGACACAAATAATAAATAAGGAGGAAACAAAAAAACACATCATAAAAAAACTACATAATTCAATGGGTAGACCAAAACACACAGGATGAGAAACAAAGGAAATGCAGGAAAACTGGAAAACGAGTGATAAAATGACAGCATTAAGCTCTCATACATCAATAATCACACTAAATGAAAATGGATTGAATTCTCCAATAAAAGGACACAGAGTAGAGAGATGGATTAAAGAACAAGACCCAACAACATGCTGCCTCCAGGAAACACATCTCAGCTCCAATGACAAACACAGGCTCAGAGTGAAGGGATGGAAGTTGATACTGCAAGCTAATGGCAAACAAAAGTAAGCAGGTGTCCCAATACTTATTTCAGACAAAGTAGACTTCAAGATAACACAGCTAAAGAGAGACAAAGAGGGGCAGTATATAATGATCAAAGGGACACTCCATCAAGAAGAAATAACACTTATAAATATCTATGCACCCAACACAGGAGCACCAAAGTACATAAAGTAACTATTAACAAACCTAAAAGAAGATATTAATAACATAATAATAGGAGGGGACCTCAATACTCCACTCACATCAATGGATAGATCATCCAGACAGAAAATCAACAAGGAAACAGTGGAATTAAATGAAAATCTAAACCAGTTGGACTTAATAAGACAAATATAGAACACTCCATCCCAAAACAGCAGAATACACGTTCTTCTCAAGTGCACAGAGAACATTCTCAAGAACAGACCATATGTTGGGAAACAAGGCAAGCCTCAATAAATTTTAAAAAATTGAAATAATAACAAGCATCTTTTCCAATCACAATGCTATAAAGCTAGAAATTAATTACAAGAAAAAAGCTGAGAAAGGGACAAAGATGTGGAGACTAAACATGCTATTGAACAAGCAATGGATCACTGAAGAAATTAAAGAAGAAATCAAAAAATATCTGGATACAAATGAAAATGCTAACATACCATACTAACTCATATGGGATGCAGCAAAAGCTGCATTAAGAGAGAAATTCATCGCAATACAGGCACACCTTAACAAACAAGAAAAATCCCAAACAAGCAATCTCAAATTACACCTAACTGAACTAGAAAAAGAACAAATAAAGCCCAAAGTCAGCAGAAGGAGAGAAATAATAAAAATCAGAGCAGAAATAAATGCTATTGAAACAAAAAAGGTAGTAGAAAGGATCAATGAAACAAAGAGCTGGTTCTTTGAGAAAATAAATTGACAAACCCCTACCCAGACTGACAACGAAAATAAGAGAAAAAGCTCAGATAAACCAAATAAGAAATGAAAGAGGAGAAATAACAACAGACACCACAGAAATACAACAGATTATAAGAGAATAATACAAAAAACTATATGCCAACAAAATAGATAATCTAGAGGAAACAGATAAAATCTTAGACTCTTACAACCTCCCAAAGCTGAATCAAGAAGAAACAGATAATCTGAATAGACCAATCACAAGGAAAGAGATTGAAACAGTAATCAAAAGCATCCCAAAGAATAAAACCCCAGGATCCGATGGTCTCCCTGGGGAATTCTACCAAACTTTCAGAGAGGATTTAATACCTATCCTTCTCAAGCTATTCCAAAAAATTAGGGAAGATGGAACACTTCCTATCACATTCAACAAGGTCAACATCACTCTGATACCAAAGCCTGACAACGACAACACAAAAAAGGAAAACTACAGGCCAATATCACTGATGAACATAGATGCAAAAATCCTCAAGAAAATTTTGGCAACCAGAATACAGCAATACATCAAAAGGATCATACATCATGATCAAGTGGGATTTATACCAGGGACACAGATGGTTCAACACACGCATCAATCAATGTGATACACTACATCAACAAATTGAGGAATAAACACCACACGATCATCTCAATAGATGCAGAGAAAGCATCTGAAAAGATCTAACAGCCATTTATAATAAAAACTCATAACAAAATGGGGATAAAAGGATATTACCTCAATATAATAAAGGCCATATATGACAAACCCACAGCCAACATCATACTCAATGGGCAAAAACTGAATGCCATCCCCTGAGAAGAGGAACAAGACAAGGATGCCCACTATCACCATTCTTAATCAACACGGTACTGGAATTTTTGGAACAGAACCGAAAGTCCAGAAATAAAACTGCACGTCTACAGACAGCTAATCTTCAACAAAGGTGCCAAGAACATACAATGGAGAAAAGACAGTCTCTTCAATAAAAGGTACCAGGAAGACTGGACAGCCACATGCAAAAGAATGAAGGTAGACCACTATTTCACACCATAAACAAAAATAAACTCAAAATGGATCAAAGACTTGATAAGTCCTGAAACCATAAAACTCCTGGACGATAATATAGGTACTACACTCTTTGACAGTGAACTTAAAAGGATCTTTTCGAATACTGTATCTTCTCAGATAAGGGAAACAAAAGAAAAAATAAACAAGTGGGACTTCATCAGACTAAAGAGCTTCTGCAAGGCAAAAGAAACTAGGATCAAAACAAAGAGACAGCCCACCAAGTGGGAGAAAATATTTGCAAATCATATATCCAACAAGGGGTTAATCTCCATAACATAAGGAACTCACACAACTGAACAATAAAAAACAAACAGCCCAATCAAAAAATGGGCAGAGGAGATGAACAAACATTTTTTCCAAAGATATACAGATGGCCAATAAACACAAGAAAAGATGTTCAACATCACTAATCATCAGGGAAATGCAAATCAAAACACTGAGATATCACCCTACGCCTGTTAAAATGGCTTTAATCACTAAGACTAAAAATAACAAATGTTGGAGAGGGTGTAGAGAGAAAGGAACCCTCATACACTGCTGGTGGGAATGCAAACTGGTGCAGCCACTACGGAAAACAGTATGGAGATTCCTCAAAAGACTAAAAATAGAACTACTACATGACCCAGCTATCCCACTACTGGGTATCCACCCAAACAACTTGAAATCCACAGTCCAAAGTAACATATGCACCCCCGTGTTCGCTGCAGCACTATTCACAATAGCCAAGACATGGAAACAATCCAAGCGCCCAGTGAATGCTGATTGGACAAAGAAGATGTGATATATATACACATACACACACAATGGAATACTACTCGGCCATAAAAAAAAAAAAGACAAATTTATCCCATTTGCAACAACATGGAAGAACCTGGAGGGAATTATGCTAAGCGAAATAAGCCAGACCGAGGAAGACAAATACCAGATGATTTCACTCATACGTGGAATACGAAGAAACACATGGACAAAGAAAACAGTTCAGTGGTTACCAGGGGAAGGGGGGTGTGGGGTGGGCACAAGGGGTGAAGGAGAGCACTTATGTGGTGATAGTCAAGAAATAATATACAACTGAAATCTCACATTGATGTAAACAAGAATGAACTCAATGAAAAAAAAATCCCTCATACTTTGGATTATACTATGTACATATTCACATCTTTCAAATAAATATGCCAAGGTAGCACTGAGCTGTATAAAATGTTCATCCCAAGACAGAATTACGTATCTATTTATATACACACAAAGTCTTCTATAATGGTACTCATATTAGTACCTCTCTATTTGACTTTATATTTGTTTCTGTACTCATTCTGACGGCATTCTAAATCTTAAATGCTTTTACACAGCGTCAAGAAAACAAATTGTAATGTCAAGAAAACAACTGTAAATTTGTTTGCAATTGTAATTACAAAGTGTAAATCTGTTTGTACGTGTAATTACAAACAAATGTAGAATTGAAATTACTGAATTTATCAGGAGGGTGGGATTTAAGTAAGCTTCACTAATTTGATTATCTACCTGTGAGAACGAGCGAAAGACAGAAATAAGTGATTTCCAGAATCCAGCAGGAAATCATTGCCCCATGTCTCCCCTTCCAAATCAACAAAAACAAATGGGACTAGACCTACAGCTCAGACTGCCAGCCAGGTAATCTACCACCGCCTCTCCTCTCTAGTGACAAACCAGATCCTTTCAACATCTACACTATGAATTTTAAACTCGAAAAAGGTAGTTCCCTCACTAATACTTTTCAACACATCCAACAGAACAGAATGAGATGTTAGTCCTAAAGCTGAATCAGTCATTGACACAACATCTGAAGAAGACATCATACCCACCTGGAGAGGGATTACTCAGCCAGGCCAATCAGGAATGGAAGTCGCAGCTGCAAATGATGACAAACCCTGTCCATGCAGTGACCAAGGCAAAAGATTCCCTGGCCTTGCAACAGGGCTGTCTTTGTTGAGGAGATGCAAATATCAAGCCATCTTACTCTAATACCATCAAACATTTGAAGGATACAATTTAATATGTGCTCACTGTGCAAACATACGATCAGACTGTGAGTTCTCATGTAGCTTCTTTACATGGAGAACACATAAGTGCTAGATAGAGAATTTGAGGGTCCAGTGGCCTTGGCAATTACATTTCTCACTGTAAACTAATAAATCAGTATTTAACATTTAGCATTTCAAATGCTACTCTCATCAGCTTAAATAATGAATCAATCTCTCATGGTATACTAATATTACTCAGTTTCTCAGCTTTCTCCTGGGCCACAGGAAATGCCACCCTATTAGGCAACTTGAGATCCATTCAGTTGATCTTTCCCAGGGACCATCACTTCTGCACTATGCTCATGACCAGCAGTTATTTATGCTTTGATCTGTTATATAACAGTGATGAAAACTCTTCAGACACTTAGAACCAGACTGTATGACTATGGATTGGTCTTCAGTGATCTACAAGAAGGTTCCAATATAAAATATAAATGTAATACTACCAGTATGCCATACTCCAGCATGTTCCTATAAGATTGACTGTACTATGACCTTTATGCTGATATGGAAAGCTTTAAAAGAAAATCACACAAACTCTTCAAAAATACCAATAATGCCTTTGGAAGTTTAGAAATAAATCAAATGGTTATTACAGGTCTCCCAAATATTGGTATCTATCAATTTATTAGAAGGTATTAGGTCAATTATATCTATCACATTTAATCCAAAGAGAAAATGTTCCCCAAAGCAATTTATTTGTTAAGCTTTTAATGTTTACTTTTCCTGTTAAAGTAACTTTTATAGGGGAAAAATGTGATTATACCAAAGTTCCTGATGAATTATACTGCACCCACAAATTTACTATCAGAAGGTTGGCTATGATGATGTAGTTCTATGTAAAAACTCAATTCTGAAGGACACTATGAAGTATTCTGGATAGCCTTTTAAGATGAATTATAATATTCTAATCACATCAGCAGCTGAATTTTTGGTGTTTTTTAATAAAGAAAACTAAAAACCTTCTACATAAAGGAAGTTAAATTCTTCTGAAAGGTCAAAGTCCTGCTTAATTTTAATTCTCAAGTTTGGTAGATTAAAATATATAAGGAATTCAATTCCAGAATGTTCATGACAACACATGTAAGACATAAATGACAAAAAGACACTGCAAGAAGACTGACGCATCTATCTAAAAATATCAAATTTAAGGAGGTAAATGATTAGGTCGATAGTGTCCAAAATTCACTGTTTGCAGATGATGATAAAATACTGAATCAATTCTTTCTGACTTAAACTGTAATTTGTGAAAATGTTAAAATAATTCTGTTTGATCCTATATACTACTGCAAAAGTCTAAATGTAAGGGACAAATGCTTTTTCAATGACAACATAAAATATGACAAGAACAGCAGTTAGACAATTACCTGAGTTCCATAACTTTTGTCTCCAATTAAAACAAAAACCAAAATCTTAAACAGCTTTAATTCCTTAGCATTTCAAATGAACACACCTTCAACTTATTCACAGCAAAGCACCATTCTGAAATTTCAAACAAGAACTTAGTTTCTAAATAGTAAGACTTGTCCAGACCAGAAGCAAGTAAGAGTTTAATTAAAAACAGATATTTAAAATAAACATGGGAACAGTCACTCACAGAGGAACTGAGAAGCAGGAAAGACAAGAACAACAACACTAAAAGAAACATCCATCAAGAAAAATACCTGGAAAAGAAACCAAAACTTAGAATTAAAGATCAAATGAGGTCTGGCAGGGTCGGGCAAGGGGAGGGGATGAACTAACTAGACAATCCAATGAATATTAAGACAAAAATGTTAAACTCAAAATAAAATTTGAATGTAGGATTTATATAAAAGATTGGAAATTTACTGAAGATTTAAACCAATTTATGAAGACCTAGAAACTGATACAGCAAACTAAAAGAGCCAACAACAGCCAAAAGAAAAGTACCCATCCAGAATATATCTAAACACCCAATTACAGGAGGTTTTTTTCACACAAGTGAATTGATTCAAATCATCTGTCATGAACCTAAAGGAAATATTAATCTTGTTTCCTCCAAGTAACGAAGAGAAATATATAAAATAAAATCATGTCTATGTTAAAGAACAGTGTTGGTTAGTCTAAAAATATACTAAGAAGGAGTGAGATTTTAAAAGTGATGAAATATATTTAATGCTGATACTAATTCTGTTAAAACTGAATGGATTAAAGTTGTATTGATGAAGATACATAGACATTGAAATAAAAAGCTTTATTGTAGTATGTCCAAGAGAGAATATTAAATGTAAAGAAAATTAAAGTTACCTTTTATGCACATCTGAGTCATACATAACTATAGCATTACACATGGAACTACAATTAACAGAGCATATACAATCAAACTGAAATTTCATTATACAAATTTTTACCATGTTTTTAACAAAATACCATTATATTTCCAAAATGGTTTGTTTCCTGTTCTTACAATGACCAATATTAAAATACTTTGAAACAAGGTGACGTTAACATTTTTATTAAAATTTACACAATGACTTAATTACTTCTGACATATGACCAACAATAACTTTATCTACGCTTCTTTCAAAGACAAATCTCAGGAGTTTTGTAATCACAGCATTAACAACATGGTCATTGGAAGACTAATCTTCAAGGGTATGTTACAGACATTATTAAAATCTCCAAGATATTTCATATAAACCAATAACTACTCTTCAATGAAATACAAAGCTAAATTAATGGAGTCTAATTTACAGACTTACACCACAAGTACTATTTATTGTGAAATGGATTTTTTCTTTTCTTGTTTTTTGGTGAGGAATATTAGCTCTGAGGTAACATCTGTTGCCAGTCTTCCTCTTTTTTAGCTTGAGGAAGATCAGCCCTGAGCTAACATCTATGGCAATATTCCCTGATTTTTTATATGTGTGTCACCACCACAGCATGGCTGAGGACTGGTGTAGGTCCATGCCTGGGATCTGAACCCGTGAACCCACTCTGCCTAAGCAGAGCATGGTGAACTTGACCACTACACCACAGGACTGGCCTCTGCAATTGATTTTTAATAAATCTCAGTGAGATAAAACTTCTACTTTACATGAATTAAAATTCCCTGACACCTATTAATATGTTCTATTGCTTTAATTCACTTTTCTTGAAGTATATTAGCATCAAAATGCTGATTACGTTGACAAAATATTAAGGTAAAATAAGATTTTAATATTTCTCACCACAAAGAAGATATGTGTGTAAGGAGATTAATACCAACCCAGGTGTTCACACTAAATACCCAACTAAAAAAGGGGGGGGGGGGGGGGCTGTTTCTGTATTATTCAGTAAAAAAAGTTTATAAAATATGTTTAATATAAAAGTATTTCTGCAAGAACTACAATTAATTCAGTGCTACACCCAAAGAGCACTGAAAGGAACAATGGTAAACAAGGTATACCTGTACACATTTAAACCTTAAGACAAATCCCAGAGGAAGTTATTATAATCCCATTTTTCAGAGGAGAAAACCGATGCGTAATTTGCTGCAACAAAAAGGACACCAAATTATAACAGAAGGCTGTCTCTTGTGACTCCCTTGTATCAAGCAATGGTCCAAATCTATAATGAGCACATTATCAAAAAAACCCTCAAAAGACTGGAAAAATCCCTAGGGGAAAACTACTACAAGAGGGATATAGGGGACGTTTTGAGAACAGACAAAAAAGTACTGTCCATTCCATTTAGTGCTGGAATCCTACAAGAGTTCATGAAAATGCACATATAATAAAAAACTGTGTACAAAACATTAACACAAGTTATTACTTCATGGAACAGATAGAAACATATAAAATTAACTTTCAAAAGCTTAAGACATATACTGGGTTACTGATAGAAACCAAATAATGTTTCCTTTGTTGGGGGTACACCTTTCTATTGCTCAGGCTGACGCAGAACAGAACCACCCTGTTCCCTGAAACATCAAGATAGTGAACAAGTTTTGAAAATGATTTCAAGTCTAATACAATATTCTTAAACAGACTCACATGTCAATCTAAATGCAGAATGCTGAAAATCATAAACTATAAAAGTAATATGCCTACTGATAATTCTGTGACCACATTATTAAATACCAACGCTTTCTATACTTTTTTGGATCCAAATAAATAATTTAAATCTAAATAAATTCCATTTCTTTCTATATCTGAGTCCCAACAGGTAGATGAAAAAGCCTAACTTAGCTAAGTTATCACACGCGTTATATGGTAACTTCTCTGCAGCAATTTTCTCTCAAAGGATAAAGAACTCTACACTATAAGATAAACATATAAGGCTATAGTAAAAATATCCCAATTCCTAGAGAGGAAAAAAATTCTATAATATCTAAATAAACAAGTCTTCGTAACTTTGAATGAAAACTCCATCATTAAACATGAAATGTTAAATACATCAATGAAGCTATAGTTGCCTAAATTTATATATGTCAAATTGAGATTATACATAAAATTATAAATTCATAATAAAAGTAGCCATCATTTACTTGTTGAGTCCTCTTTGTGCTAGGCATTTTACAGTGTCTCTTTTAATCCTCAACAATACCACAATGTAACTTCTATTATCTTTATTATAAAATAAAAACAAGATCACTGATGGAAAGGTTAAACAACCTTCTCAACTTCATTAGTGACAGGATGAATGGAAGAGCTGGGATTCAAAGCCAGGACTGACTTCAAAGGCCCAAATCTGTAGTATTTCCAACGGATTAACTTCTCTTTAACAAGCTACCACTGCCTTTATTTAGACCAGGAATTTCAAAGTGAAAAGCCAATACAGTCTAAGAAGGTAGTATAAATAAGTGCAGAAGGCCAGATAAAAGAAACAGCAGTGAGACCGGTGGCAACCTGGAGAAAACATCCCATCTCAAGAAGACAGCCACTACTCAGATCCACGTGGCTGTTGCTCTGTTAGACTGTAGACTCAGTCACGCCAGTTTCTTGAAAGCAGCTGGAAATCCAGACTGTTTATGTGACACTCTTATTTTTTAATGTTGGTGATACAATTTTAAATGAGACAACTTTAAATCACAAAGGATGCCTAAGAAAATATATCTGGGCCCCATTTAGACTGGCACAGTGAAGGACCCTACCAGTCTGCTAAGAGAGGCACATGATGTCAAGGCATGGCATTATGAACAGGCAGGCTGCGGCAAAATCTTCCCAGAGGCATCCTTAAAATCTACACAATAACCAGTCTTCTTCCAGATCTTTCTACCCAGGATGCTCTCCTAACCAGGCATTTACTCCTGCTTTTTGTACTCTATTCCTGAAATGTGCTTTCCTCCAATTTTCCAGTTAACTCCTGCTCAAAGTTCAGATCTGACTGCAAGCATATCCTCCTCAAAGAAGCATTCTGCCTCCCACCAAAAAATCCTCCAATTTTAGGTTCTCTTGGCACAATGTATCTCAACACACTCGGCACAGTCACAATTTGGTATCTGAGTGACTGACCAACGTGTCTCTCCTCCAAAAGACCACAAATCAAGTCCATGAGAACAGTCTGGCTTTGTTCATCTTTGATGTCGCAGCACCTAGCCCAGTGCATGGCACACAGCAAGCACTCAACGAATATTTGCTAAAGGAAGAAGGAGGGAAAGGAAGAAGGCGAGTCCCAGTAAGAAAGCCCTAACCATCGTCTCCATCTTCTGCTGGCCTGGGCTCTAGACCCAACTCCAAAGCACTATGGCAACCAGAGCCCTCCCAGACCACTGGAAGCAGAGACGACCAAGTGCATCAACACCCAAAAGAGAATGAAGGAAGCTGCATAAAACAGGGGTGGGGAAGTCACTCATGTACACATTCCTGCTTGAGAATGTAACTTCACAGAGAGACTGAGATTCCAGATCCTTCTGAAAAGTGAAGGTTGATGGTGATAACATTACACCTCTGAAACAGATACTGAAAATCCACCCAAGTGTACTTACTATCAGGAAAATGGTTCCCCAAAAAGACTTCTAGGAACTACAATGTCTGTTGGGGTCGATTCAAATAACGATCTTCAAGGAAAGCATTCTGTACAATTTCAGAGTGCAAAATGTTTCCTCAAAAATGAAGACAGCAAGATAATCAAGAGTCAGTGATATTCCATAAGAACAGAAGAAAGAATAAATAAAGGCTCAAGTATATGTCCTTTCCACCGGAACATGAACAAGCTAGACTGGGAGGTTAAAATGAAACAGTTCTCAATTCAAAGTTATTTACCAAATCCTTATAAATAACAATAGCGAAGTGTGATGCCATCTTCTTACTGCCTCTCGAGCGGAACCATAGGTAAGCTCCTTGCCACTACCTAACAGAGAGAGGTCTTCCTCATCTCCTCTTACTATATATTGAAAAGCATCATCAAGTAGCATTTTCTTAGTCTACAATGGCCCATTTCACAAAAGGAACCCAGGAAAATATATTCTGGTTTTCCCCATACTGAATGGTTTCTACTTCTAACGCATAACACCTAAGATAGCTTCACTTACGGTAATTCTACACAACACTAGTTCTTTTCTAGTGTTCTCCACAGGAGGGAGGAGAGGGCAACTCTGGGGGTAAACAAGCTTGGGAAAGAGGGCATACTCTCGTCTTCCAATTCAGATATTCACAGACTAAAAACAATGAGACTCCTGTACCTCGAAATCTGTTTAACCTAGTATTTCTAAAACATTATAGGACCCAAGTAACACATTTTGGGGAAAGGCTTACCACTCAGAAAAGCCCTCTAACAACTCTTAAACATTCATGTCTTGTGCCTCTAGAACCTTTACTATGAAATGTATTTCTACTAAATATTACCAAAATATCCTGCCTGGGCCTTAATTTCTGTAAGTTTCAACAGCTTATGATTCTTATGAAATATCAAAACACACACCACTTTTCTATAACATATATAAAAAAACTCATTTGTATAAAATTTTTCTAGCTGTCTGCATAAGTCAATTTATTTAGTCTTACATCTAACAGAACTCTGGTGTCTTGAACTTAAAAGATATGTAGATCAATCCTAATGCAGACTGATCCTAATTTGAGTAACTGTGTATCAACTAGGCATATCAAAACTCTGAAGAACAATGGTAGCAAAAATGAGCTACACATAAATGAGAAAGGAAGCCACAGCTGTGCAACAAAGCCTTTAACATACATTTAACTGCTCTGTACGTCTAAGTACTCTCTTAATTAAAGAATAAGTTGGAAAGTTGGTGAAACTCAGAAGTTCACAAATAGGTATTAATTCCAAAAGAAAAAACGAAGAGGAAAAAAACATTAAACTAGAAGCATAAGTTTGAGGTTCAACTTTTAAAAAGCAACTATTATGGGACTACTTCAAAGCTTTCAAGTTCAAACTTCTCTATGCATTCTCTTCTATCAACTGCTAAAACGAATCAGGTCACAAGCAGCACAATGATTCAAACTAAGTATTACAATATTAAAAGCACTAACAATTTGACCATTTTTAGTCTTTCTGTTGCACTGCTACACAATGTCTTTTTGTGATTCTTTCTGTAAAATCACACACCATAAATCTGTTTAAATTCATCTTTTTGGTAAGCATACTTAGGAACAAAGTCTCTGATGAGGAAGCAGAGTCATCTCATTCTCATACTGTTTAATTAAGAAGCTGTCCTTGGATTTTAGAAAAACTGTTCTGTAAAAAGCATCTCTACAAAAACCACCCGATTGTAAAATCATCCGCATAGAAGCTCAGTAATGGAACCAAGTTCATGGCATTTCAGATGAGACAAAAGTAAAAAGAACAATGACAACAACAATAACCACAAAACACTTACTTTGACAGATACCTAAGGACACCACCACCTCAGTTCCACGACAGTCCACTTGGGGAATGGACAGAGGCAAGTTCTGAACCCAAGAAAATGCCAATAAGTACATCTTTAAAGAATTCAAGTGAACTCTTACAGCCGTGAGTTACATTTTGAAGTCAGGCAGATCTCTCATAAGACGGGTGTATTTAATCTCTGACCGCTTTCCTCTCACTCACTAGACTCTGGAGACACTGGCCTTCCTGCTGTTGCTCTGCAGCGCCTTTCATGGAATGCTCTTCTACCACGTCTCTGCTCAACTGCCAGCGCCTCAGAGAGCCCACTCACTACGCTTTCTAACGAAGCCCTGTCTGTGTTACTCAAGGCTGTAGTGCCAGCAACCAGAAGAGAGTCTGACACAACAAGCTCAATAAGCATCTGTTGAATGAATTCATGAGTCCACATACAACTTCAATAACACAGAAATAAATCTGATGACAACTTAAAAACAAGTGTTATCAGCAAAATATCTAATAATCAATTCCAATTTGAAGTCCAGAGAAAGAAAAAAGTCAACTTTTAAAATCAGATTCTCCACAGTTATCTGCTATTTGCTTCTGGAAATGAGGAAAGCATGGCAAGATACGTCTTACTTCTGAGAAATCACAGCAAATACTTAATGATTCCATGTCATACTGGGTCCTCAAAGATCTGATGATTCACAAAGACAAAGCCAGTTTGGTATTAGTGTTTTAAATACACAGGTACTCTAGTTAGGGTGTACACAAAGTATTTTAAAGTAAGAAAGGTATAATGACCGATAATGCAAATATGCAAAATGAAGTAAACAGAATTCCTGCTCCAAATCACCAAGTCCTATCACCGACTAAATAAAAATTAAAAGGGTTAAATATGGCTTAGTCGGAGCAGAACATCTAGGAATAACTGTCAGGGGTTAAAAAATAAAAAAGAAAGTTTGCTAAAAGTGAGGCAAAGGCTTATAATCATGGACATCCAAGAACATACTTGGTTCTACCAAGTATGAAATTCAACCAAAGCAATCTGTCTGTTTAAAGAGCATACGGCATTACATTTTAAAGACCCAAAGATATTATGGCAAAGAACACTCCCAAACTGGGCCCTGTAACTTCTCACTGGCTTTAAATAACCTAACCAAGTAGCATGCATCCTACTTGCAAGTTAATCAAAACAGATTTTATTTACACACACTCAACTCAGTTAAAAAAAGGACATCCATGAATCAAATACCCACCACACAGATCTATCAGTACAACTGGGTATTAAAGATAAACGTATGAAATAGAAAATGTTAGAGAACAGAGATTTCCTTCAACATCTGCTACTCACATAAAATTCCTGGAACAGAGCAGCTCCGCAGTCAGAGGAACTTACCGTTACAGATTTCAGCGTCATACCATGGTAGGTGCCCATAGTGTCAATTTTGAAGCCTTCCGTTTCTATAAACAAACAGGGTGTACTATCAGATTTTAAGTATTTCACGATCAATAACAAGTAATAATCTACATTATATCTGACAGTTCAATGAAGTATAACAAAGCCTTGAATCTACTACATATTTAAAGTTAAATTACATACTTGCGAAGATAAAAATCTTAAAGGGATACTAGTTTCAAAAATATATTTGGTACACACCAACAAGCCCACTATGTAGAAGCTGGTTAAGACCATCTCTACAACTGTGTTCTATAATCATATAGTTGTTTGTGAATATCAAAAACTAGATTGAATAAAATATTTTATAACCCCCAAATTAGTTACTCCTAATACTCAATTATAGTACCACTAAAAGCATCTAATATCATGAGAAGTCCTTAACTTATAAAAAGTTGTGTTCCAAAATTACAATGACAGGCATATGTTATATGATTTGTAGAAAAGCAACACTGACACGAGGGATAAATGTTCCAGGACAGACAGTAAATTCCAGCATACTAAATATGCTTTTCTGTAAAGGGTCATATAGCACACATTTTACATATTGCAAGCCACAAAGTCTCTGTCACAAGTCCTGAATTTGCGGTTGTAGTGCAAAAGCAGGATAAATAATACATGTAACCAAATTGACACAGCCTGATTTGGCCCGTGGAGGGTCAGGTTCAGTCTGTGGGCTGTAATCTGCCAACCCCTAGTTTATATAATTCACTCCACAAGAAAAACATTGCAGTGAATAAAAGAACAGACCACTGTCTTTCTTCGGCATGTATGCAGTACATGCCTTTACCCAGTAAATGAAGTCAGCACACAAAATTCGCTACATCAAGGCAATACATCCTTTAATGAAACTTAAATGGAGAATTCAGACTATGCAGAAAAAATCATAAACGCTAAACTTCCAGTTGCTTCTATGTCATTTTTTCATGACTCAAGCTGAGACATAAGAGAAGTTACACTGACATGAGTCCCACACTTCACTAACGACCTCGCTAACGTGGAAGTGGTTCACTACTGCATTAGCCAGTAGACCACGCAGGCCCTCACAAGATAAGTCCTCACGGTTACTCCAACCTGTGCTTCCCAAGTTTATACAGAATTTGGGAAATGTGATTTGATAAATCCACTCAACAATAAACTTTTGAGAAACAGAACTAATATTAATAACAGCAAATATTCACAGATAGCTAATGATATACATGTCACTATTCTAGGGACTTTATATTTATTAACTAGTTTAATCCCCACAATAACCCTAAGAGACCGGTACTACTACTGTGAGTTTTTTAACGTTACACAGGAGGAAGTTGAGAGAGAATGCAGTTAAAGTAACTTATCAAAATTCACACAAAAAGTAAGGGTGACCCAGGCACTAAGGATCCAGAATCCATGCAGTTAACCAGGGGCTGGCAAATTTATTCTGTAAAAGACCAATAGTATCTTTAGGCTTTGCAGGCCATACAATCTCCGTCACAACTCAATTCCACTGTCACAGCACCAAAGGGGCCAGAGATAATACACAAATGAATGAGGGTGGCCGTGTTCCAACAACGCTTCATTTACAGTTACGTGGTGGGCCAGGTGTGGCCTGCCCACACTCGTTTGCCGCCCCCTGCTCTTACACATCAGGCCATGCGGCCTCTTAAGTTCAGTACAATCACAGGAAAAGGAAGATAAAAATTAAGTCACTTGCCTTCTTTTCCTTTGAATCTTTCCTGGTCGTATCTGTTGTAGGCAGCTGGGATAGGCTGTTTGGTTCGCAACGTGGGATCCTGTAGAAAAATTCAGGAGTTACATGTTAATATTTTAAATTGTCACTTAACCACAAGAAGGATTTTATTTCATAAGCTTTTTTCTTACTATAGTTAGTAAGACAAAAGCGGGAAGTAGACAAAAGCAGGGAGTCATCTGATGCTTATTTTCAAGACACTGTTTACTGCTAGAAAATAACCATCTCTATCAGGGACCAAGGCAAAGGTACCCAAGTAAACCTACACCAAGGCAAAAAACAAAACTCTCAGAAACTGCAGAAATAAAAGAGATGTACTTAGTAATTTCATTCTGATTACTTAAATTTCTTCATGAAATAAACTCTCCAATTATGAATTTTTTTAACAAAAAAATAACCTTTTAATTCAGACTTTATTGAGCTGACATTTTAGAACCTTTTAAACTGAGTCATTCTCCAAATTGTTAATCCTTAAATTAAGTGAATATGACAACTATGACAACAAACCCATTAAAAACGTACGGGGTAAGACTAGTGTTATTTTTTTAAATACTTAGAAAAAGTTGCCAATCTAATGACATATAATTTAATTCACAAATACTTTATCCAAAACTCACAGTCTGTAATAATCTAGAAAAAGCACATTTAAAGAATATTTCCAAAATTGCTTGAGAAATTTGTGGTATTCAGGAAGACTAAAATACTTTTCATTTTGATACAACAGGATGCTGCCCCTGGTGTTATTCCAAATAAAAGATAGTTATTCAAGACTGTCACTAGGCATACACTTCTAGAGTCAAAGGCTAACCATTAAACTCCTAAAATATTTTAATGATTATGGAAATACAGAGAAGATTCAGAGTCACAAAGATAATAATGGTTAAACTGTTTTAAGATTTGACATAAGTTTCCTACCAGCTGCTATCCAAAATGTCAACCAGTTCATAATTACGAGCACCCTGTGTCTTACCATCACAACACTGGTCCCACTACCTTTTCATTCATCTCTACGTCCCTCTGGACTGTAAGCTCAAAGAGCGAGGGGACTGCGGACCTTTTTCATTCTTGTATCTCTTGTACCTTTGTCAGAACACCGCCTGACAAATACTAGGTACTTTAATATTTGCTAGGAAGTCAACTGAAAGTATTTTCTAAATACCAGCAAAAATTCACTACCTCTAAAAGGTTAAATACGAAAGATTTCATGAACAAACAAAACTACTAGATTTTGCAAAGACTGATAGTACTCTACCAAATTTTGATATACTTTCTTAAATTCCATATAAAATAAAAACAATTGTATGTATGGTTTCTTTCCTTTGTTGAATCACATGAAACTAAATGGAAGGATTTTCAACAAAACTGCAGGATATATTTGAGTTTAAATAGAGGTATACGCCATACATGAAATTTACTTTGGGAGAGTCCTAAGTGGCACCTCAAATGGTGAGGCAATCAACCCCCCAAATAGCTAAAACTAAGGCACAATGAAAGGACCAAATGACCTGTGATCAGGAGAAAGACAATACAGTCACCAAGAAGTCATAGACACCACTGATTTCAAAGAGCCCCGAAGTGGATGGTAATACGGATTTACACTTCTCACCATGGTCAGAGATTCTCCTAAGCAATGATGAGAAGGCCAGCTACAGTTTACCCAGTTATTCAGAGGGCTTTTCCTAATTAACCTCTTGCAGATTCTGACCCAGTTATGTCCCCAGTTAAGAATTACTGCTGACGTAAGGAGCTTTCACTGGTGGAGAGAGTTTTCACATCTTTCAAGTATGCTGAAGCAGCAAAAGGTTTAGAACCTACTGACCAAAACTTTAAGATGCGATGTCTTCTAAACAACGCTACTGAAAAACAAGCATCATTTCCCTCAAGATTACTATATGAGCAGTACTAATTCTTACCACAGGTGCTGCATTTGGGGCTGGTCGCTGTTCAGGTGCACGCCCTTCTTCTCTGGCTTTTACAGATTGAAGAATTGCAAAAATATTCTTGGAAAAATTCTAAAACATAAACGAATCTTAATTAAGCCCACTTAAAATTACATACTCAAAGATAGTAAGTTTACTTAATAAACAATTTCAAACTAAGTGTTCTTCCTATTAATTCTTCCCTACTATATCATGATGAGGCATTACTGTTACACACATAACTAAAAATCGACTACTACTGGGAAACTGAGCCAAAGACTGATTATTATAAACCCAGGGCTATTCATTTATTTTCATTTTACTTAAACTGCATAATCGGCTATAAATTTATTCATATTGTGCATGTATTCAAACCTGTAGCCAGGAAACAAGTTAACATTTACGTAAAATAAAAGCATGACAGATCTGTTGTCCAAAGAGCCTTCTTAATTACCACACCTCTTGTGGGTATAACGAACTCTAGTGCTAAGTTCAGATTGCTACAATTTATGAGACGTTGAAAGTTTTGAGATACTATTTGTTAGGAGTCACTGTGCACTTTTCAAAGACTCATACGTTGGGAAGTATTTTCAAAAACTTAATAAACTCTTGCATGAACCACAAAAAAAAGTCTTAGCAACATTCAACAATGCTGACTCATCTGACTACTCCTCTCTTCACACCTCTCAGACTCTCCCTTAGTTTTTGCTCTAATGTCCGACAGTTCCTTTGGGGCTCTTCTAATTCTGCTTATCAGTTACTTATCATTTTAAGCAATAGGTATTACTATAAGCCAAACACCCTGCTTGACACTCAGATAAAATTATGGCCAAGGGAGACACGGGTCCCTGCCCTCACAAACCTCAAATGCAACAGCAGTTCTCTCTCTAGACAGTTAAGAATACTGTTTCTTCGGTTTGGACCACTTTGTCCCACCTCACTCCTTCACCTACCTCACTCCTTTTGATTCTTTACCTATCACTCTCTCCCCTGTACTCTCGACCAAGTTGACTGCCTTTGCTGGGTGCCTACCTTACGATGTCGTATGTCACAATTACTGCTTATTTAATTTTCTGTCTTCTGTTAAATATAACCTCTGTGACAGCTAGAACCAATGCACGTCCAGTTAGTGCCCACCAAGGGCCTGGCTTGGAGATGTTAAATAAATATGCATACAAGACGAGACATAGCTTGAAACATAACTGTTACCACTGCCCCAGTGACAATACTTGCTAGTTCCTATAGCTCTTCAGGACAGCAAATAAAGGTCTCAGAACCACTTTGCACCCTTAAAAATTACTGCCCCCCCAACTGAGAGCTTTGGTTTACAGAGGTTACAATATTCATCACATTAGAAACTAAAACTGAGATATTTTTAAAATAGAGGCACACGCTACAAAATGACGTTTCAGTCAATGTGGACCACATATGTAATAGTGATCTCATAAGATTAGTACCATATAGCTTAAGTGTGTATTGGATATACCATCTAGGTTTGTGTAAATACACTCTATGATGTTTGCACAATGACAAAACCGCCTAACGGTGCATTTCTCAGAACATATCCCCATCATTAAGTGATACATGACTGTATTAATTCCTTCAAATATAAGAAAAAAACTATCCCATGTAAAAATAAATATTTTTATGAAAAACTAATTTCCAAATTGCACAAAAAGTAATGACATGAAAGAGTGGTACTACTTCAAATTTCTGCAAGTCTCCTTACTGTCCAGCTTAACAGAAGATAACTGTATTCTCCTATCTGCTTCTATATTCAACATTTGTTGTGATACTTTGTTTTGGTCAAAGTATATAAAGAAAATCTAGCCTCACAGAGAGAGCTGGAAAAGGAGGAGTATTATAAAAGCTTGTCAGACTACTGTGGGTGTTCCTTGATATCACACTAAAACTCAGTAAGTTGTCGTTTCTTAAAGGTTACTGCAATGCGGAGACCACACCCATAAACTTTTCGCATTGTTACTTTAAAATCCATTGGTCTCTTTTGCAGTTGAAACGGATTTTTTCAATCCACACATGATTTTGTAACAGCAAACCCTGGTCATCTGGAAAATACCCATCACTGAGTTATGAAGATTTTCCAAATATTAACACATGTATTATACAATTATCAATAAATTATATTTGTTAATATCACAGAACTCATCACAAAAGTCTTTAAGAATTAGGAAGCTGGTAAGGTCAAGGTAGCAAAAAGAAATTTCCAAAAATTCTAATATTTTCATAAAAGCTAACATTTTATTATTGGCAAGAAATACTGTCAGTTGTTTTCCTTGAAGGAAGAGACTTCCTTCATTTTCAGAAAAACAAATGTCAAATATGCAAGTCTGAATAACATAGTTATTCAAATACAAAATGGTTTTCTGTGAATAAGCAGCTGGTCTGACACCCAACTTAAACAATGGCACAAGCGCTATTCGTGGAGACAGCCATCAGATTTTGGTACGCGGAAGTGCTTTATATATTCCGATTTCACCACACAAAATATAGAAAGACATTACTCAAAAGTCAAGATTTAACAAATTTTGTAATTTTTATTTTCATCAAGGACATCATTAGTGGATGAAGAATGCAAGGTCTCCTAGTAAAGTCTGGTGCCAATGCCTTGATTCAGGCCAAGATGCCAGGCGTTACACCAGCACTGCTCCTGCACCAGCAGCGCAAAGATCCACGCGGTGGCACACGCAAACAACATCTTAATCCTATCATGAAAACATATGAAAATCAAATCTCACTGTTTTAAAAATAATAAAGTATTGCGTGAGAGACACAAATTCCAGAAGAATCAATCAAAATGTTATTACCTAATTTTGTGTGGTCGAATTGCAGGTGATTATCTTCCTTTTAGTAATCTCTCTTTATCATTTTTAAACTAAAAACATATAATAATTTATATAAGCTTAAAAGTGTGTTTTTAATGGCACTATAAAACCAGGTTGTTTTATGTGGGGTCCTTGCTAGAGTAAAATAACTACAAAAGGATGTATTTATATTTCTTATGGGATCTTGAACCTGCCTTTTATTCTGGAAACTCAGAAAATAAGAAGGCCCTGATACCTGGTAATAATGAAGGTCTGTCTAAAATCTTATGGCATTCTAGGGCTGTGAGCACCTAAAAGGTTTTTCGAGTTTAGCACGTGGAAACAGTACGCAGAGAGGCTATCAGTCAAAATAGTTCTTCTGATTTTTTAAAATATTAATACTCATAGAAGCGAATCTAGCTACCAAACAATTCTTGAATTATTAACTTACTTTTAAAACTATACAGTGGTGCAAACAACACTAAATTAAATTAGAATGCTAAATTTTGAAAGGATGGTACAATCCTGCCACCTACAGCTCAAGGAAAATTGTTCACCTCAGTTACCTGAAAACTTCATGCTTGGTCTAAAAGTAAGGTGAGGCCTAGCACCTGTTTTTACTCCTTTAGTATGAAATTCAGATTTTTCAACAATTGTAATGAACAGTGGTAGAACAATATAAGTCACAATATTTATCTAGTACCTATATTAGGCAGTGAAAATGAGTATCAACAGATCACTTTATTGTAAATACAAAAATGAAAGTTTACTCACGTTCTCAGATTTCTCTATAATTCTAAACTCTGGAGAATAATTCTTAATCTTGACCTCAAGTACTTTCTAAAACAAGGCAAAGTACAAAAGAAAAAGAATTCTTTCCTTCATACACTCTTTCCTTGCAGCTTTTATTCCTACTAAAACGGCATCATAAATTTAAGGCCAGAATCCAAAATCTGCAAACAAACCCAGTCTGCCTAAAGCAATGCTGAAGTTCCCTTCCATCAGGAATCCCACACACTTCTACAAACTTGCTTACCAAATCCCCACCATGAACAACTGTGCATCGGGGGAAAACAAACATTTAAAAGAATATCAGGAGGGAGGGGAGGAAAAGACAGGTGAAAATAAATAAATGAAACAGAATCCACGCAAACTTTCTGAGATCCATTAAGATAACGGACATCCAATATCTTTCAAATTATTATCTTTCAAAATTTAAAGTACAAATCTCCTTTAAACAGCAATTCACTTCTAGGAATTAACCCTTTTGCTGTACACACATAAATGCACAGAGGTATATGTGCAAGGATTTTTTAACGCATTATTTGTAATCGTGAATAGGAAGGTAGGGAAGGAGAGGAGAAAGGAAAGGAGGAGAAAGGGAAGGAAGAAAATCCCACAATCCTATAGCAAAAGAAACAAAAAAAAGAAAACTTCCATTAATAAGGAACTAATAAATAAATATTGCTACATCTACACACTAGAATGTATAAAATACACACACAATAAATGTTTGCTGATGGATTTCATAAGTTCTTTACTTTTTGGGGAAAAAATTAATAATGATATTAATGACCAGAGAGCCTGTCATCATTATTTCCTATTCATTAGGTTTACGCAAAAATGAGATCAATGAGAAAACTGGGTGACTCTTTGAATTGACAGATGAGCTGTAAATCAAGAAGCCTGCACTTCCAGACTTTTCCATCAGCTTCTCTGGAGACCAATGACCAACGATACGCTGGCAAGGAATGGTAAACGTGGCCACTGAAAAATCTACAGTATTACTGATCTTTCAGAGATAAAATCTGAAACCTCCTCCTAATAGCAAATTGTAACCAATCACAGATTGGTTAAATCTCTAATGAATGGGTAAAATATTTTAATTACCTTTCCTGTGCTCTGTAAGATAGTTGTTCGTGTCCTCCACACTCTCTCTCTGCTGACAATATCCCGGGTCACATCTACCTCAGCGTCCACGAAACTCCTCTGTTTAAGGGCGGTTATATCATCATCTAAGTCAGTCTTGATTGTAGATCTTTTCTTAGCCATAATTTTGGCTTTGATTGCAGCAATTTTTTCCACTGACATAGCTTCAGACAAAGACCTGAAAGCAATTTCTTTTTTTTAATTTTCACAGCAAGGATCTCTTGAGCACAACATAAATATATTGTTACATTTATAAGTTTCTGGTAAAAGCACTTTAAGTGGCAATACTTAAGGTTTTTTTACCTGCAAAAATGACAAACTTGATATTTTATAATCACATAAGATTTTTACAGATAAAGAGTCCATGTAGAAACAATACTCTAGGGGCAAACTTGTAATTTCTTAGAAGGATCAATGCAACAAAAATCTTCATGCTTTTTAATCTCTTCCCCTTCAAAAAAGCAGAGCTCATTAATATGGTCTCAGAACTCACTGTCTTCATATTTTCTGAGCCTTTTATTTGGTAATGTCCTATCTATGCAAATTATACAAACACACATACACACATGCATGTGCTCGTGCCACCCTGGAAGGAGGATGAAAAATTCATTCTGTAAAGAATTCAAAGCTTAGGTTTTCCTTGAAATTTATTTCAAGGTTTTAAACCTACAAGTCACAACGCACAATATATCAATTTTATACGTGACAGAGACTTTTATATGCCACATAAATATATACTTCTTTTAATGTCTGGAAGATGAAACCATATTTTGAAGTTTTCTTTTTCTTTCCTTTACTTGCTTTTCAAACAACAGGCAAAATAGCTTTAAGAACTATTTTAAAAAAAACACTGAACACTGAAAGTATAGATTTTATTAAGACGATAATCTTAAGCTTACTGTCGTTTTTCACAATGTAAAATGAGAAGAAGAGTTAAAGAGTGTTTGGGTACCTTAACAACAGTTGACAAAATTATTACTCTAATCACAAGATGACAAACCTGAAATACATTTAAACAACATCTGGAAAAAGGACAGGAATTCCTGTAGGTTTAACTGTGGTAGTATTATATAGTATACCAGTTTATTTGTATTAGGTATTAAAGTCCTTTATAAGAGATGCTTAACATGCATCTAGTATTTGACGCATTTTATATAATACTATGCACTTTCCCTCCAAATCTAAAGCACACCAGCACACCCTGAGTAAAATTCAAATACTCTTCTAATTCATAATCAACCATACATGGGACTCATACTCAGACTTTTACTTCCAGCCAAGACGAGGTAAGTGGGACTGAATTAATCCTCTTGCCTTGAAACAACCAGTCAAAATACATGAAACAATAGTTTTCTAGATGCTTGATATCAAGCGATCAAAGACAGTGATCTCTGACAAATGAAAACCAAGTAAGATGAGCCCGATGAGTGCTGCCGCTTACTGCTTCAAAGTTTCCAACAGGGCACAGGGAGGAGCACTCAGGCCAAACTCAGTGAACTCCCTGATTCGAGAAAATGGAGCTGAGGGTCCAGCAAGACCAGGCGGCTGGGAGTGACAGGGCAGAGCACCTGAGAAGAGAGAGCCCCACAGAAGGTCCTCTGCGAGTATTCCAGAGAATACTGATTAGCACACGAGCAAGAGGAAACTGAAACCGGGTATAGAATCACCCCGGAGGATCAGAGAGAACAACACCCGGTGCTCACACAGGGGAAGAACAGCACCAGTTGCCACCAGCCAGAAGAAAAGCCTCAAACTCATGGGGCACTGGGGAGAGTGCTCCAAACAGTCTCTCCTCAGCAATGGGGGCAGAACAATTACCCTAAGTACCATGGTTCAAATATCAAGTCTTAAAATCAAGACTCAAAAGGAGCAAACTATTTCCAAGTGATTTAACTATGTGCTAAAACAAAACTAAAGAAAATTTAGAGAAATACAAAAATATCTAGCACTCAAAAGGTAAAATGTAAAATGCATAGTATCCAAACATACAAGGCATGTCAAAGGAGCAGGAAAATATGAGCCAGAATGAGAAGAATTCTAAATCAAAACCAACTGCAAACTGACACAGATGTAGGATTAGCAAAGACATTAGAATAACTAATGTAACTGTATTTCAGAGGTTCAACAAGTTGAGACATGGACTACACATTTAACCAACGTCAAGAGATAAGAAATACAATGTTAGAGACTGCAAACATACCGCAAATACAGGTACAGAAGAAAATATCGTGAACTATACAACTATAGTAACTATAGAAAAAAGAATCCACAAAAAGAAACAAACATAAGCAAGCTGTTGGACAACTTCAAGCAGAGTTGGAGTAACTGGAGTCCAGAAAGAGGGAAACAAAAAATATCTGAAGAAACAATGCCAAAAATTTTCCAAATTCAATGACAATTAGGAACCCAAAAATTCCCTCAAGAACCTCAATGAACCTCAAGCACAAGAACCATGACAAAAACTCCCCCAAGTCATGTGATAATTAGATGACCCGCAACCAGCAGTAGTAAAAACTTTTAAAGCAGCCAGAGGAAAAAAAGATACATTTCATTAAAAAGAAACAAAAATAGGATGACAGCAGACTTCTCATCAGAAACAATGCAATCAAGAAGGCAATGGTAATAACATCTTCAAAGTACTTAAAAAGATATAGTTTGGAATTCTATACCCAGTGAAAATTTCTTTCAAAAGAGAAAAAAGGCAAAACAAAGACTTTTTCAGAAATAAAAAAGTTGAAAGAATTAATCACCAGCAGACCTGCACACAAAAAACATGTTAGGGGCCGGCCTGGCGGCACAGTGGTTAAGTTCACACATTCTGCTTCAGCAATGCAGGGTTGGTGGATTTGGCAGGTTTGGATCCCAAGTGCGGACCTACACACCACTCACCCAGCCATCCTGTGGCAGTGTCCCACATATAAAACAGAGGAAGACTGGCACCATTGTTAGCTCAGGGACAATCTTCCTCAAGCAAAAAGAAGAAGATCGGCAACAAATGTTAGTTCACTGCCAATCTTCCTCACCCAAAAAAAAAAAAAGTTAAGAGAAGTCTTTTGCTGGGGCCGGCCCTGTGGCTGAGGGGTTAAGTTCATGCACTCCGCTTCGGTGGCCCAGGGTTTCGCTGGTTCAGATCCAGGGTGCGGACGTGGCACCACTCATCAGGCCATGCTGAGGCAGCATCCCACATGCCACAACTAGAAGGACCCACAACTAAAAATATACAACGATGTACCAGGGGGCTTTGGGGATAAAAAGGAAAAAAAAAATAAAATCTGTAAAAAAAAAAAAAAAGAAAAGAAAAAAAAAAGAGAGATGTCATCTTTTGGGCAGAAGGAAAATAAAATGGGTATATGGACCTACATAAAGGAATGAAGAGCAATGGAAATGTTATCTGTACATCTATAAGAATGTTTTCTTATTATTTAAATCTCTTTAAAAAGAATACCTCAAACAAAACTTCAAACAAAAATAAGAACAATGCATATTGGTGTTTACAACATATATGTAAGTAAAACGCATGACAACAGTATCACAAAGGCCAAAAGGAGAGAAGTGGAAGCATCCTATTGTAAGGTTTCTATCCTCTCTATGAAGTGGTGGAACACCTGAAGGTTGACTATCATGCCATAAACCATGCATACTAAAAACCCATAGGCAAACTGAAATAACAGGTATAACTACAAAGCCAACAAAAATATAAAATGGAATTACAACAAATATTCATTTAATCCAAAAGTCCAAAAAAAGGAACAAGGAACAGAAGACACAAATAGAAAATAGCAAAATGATCAACTAAAATTAACCATATCAATAACACATTAAGTGTAAATCTAAACATACAAGCAAAGCATTTAATCTATAAAGACATACAGATGAAAAGTAAAAGGACGCCAGTTTTCAAGATGAAAAGAGTTCTGGAGATGGTTGTACAACAATGTGAAAGTACTTGACACTATTAAACTGTAAACTTAAAAATGGTTAGGATGGTAAATTTTAGGTTATGTGTATTTTACCATAATTTTTTTTAAAAAGTAAAAGGATGAAAAAGACATACTATGCTAACAACATAAGCCAAAAGAAAGTTGCAAAAATGACACGAGTAAAAGTAGATTTTTTAAACAAAGAATATTGCCAGGGATAAAGAAGGTCATTCCATAATGATAAAAAGATTCATTCATCAAGAGAACACCACAAACCCTAAACATTTACACCTAATAACAGAGCTTCAAAGTAGGTAGAACAAAATCTGACAGAAGTACAAGGAAAAACAGAGAAATCCATGGGTGGAGATTTCAACAATCCTATCTCAACAATTAATAAAACAAGTAAGGCAGAAAACAAGTAAGGATATAGAAGACAACTGACTGACACTATCAACCAACTTGACCTTGCTGACCTTTGTAAAACACTCCAAAACAACAGAAGACAGGCATACCTCAGACATATTGTGGGTTCAGCTCCAGACCACCACAATAAAGCAAATATGGCAATAAAGTGAGTCACACGAATATTTTGGTTTCCCACTGCATATAACAGTTACATTTACATACACTGTAGTCCATAAGGTGTGCAATAGCATTAAGTCTAAAAAAACAAGGTACATACCTTAATTAAAAAATACTTTATTGCTAAAAAATGCCAATCATCACCTGAGCCCTCAGTGAGTTGTAATCTTTTTGCTGGTGGAGGGTCTTGTAAAAAATACAGTATCTGTGAAGCACAATAAAATGAAGTGTGCCTGTACACATTCTTTTCAAGTGCATACAGAACATTTATCAAGACAGATCACATTTGGGGGCAAAAAATAAGTTTCAACACATTTCAAAGGATTTAAGTCATATAAAGCATAACCATATTTTGGAATAAACTGGAAACCAATAACAGAAAGATCTCTAGAAAATCCCCAAATATTTGGAAATTAAACAACTCACTTGAAACAATCCAAGAGTCAAAGAAGAAATCACAAGGGAAATTAGAAAGTAATTTTGAAGTGAATGAAAATGAAAACACAACATATCAAAATTATGAGATGCCATTAAAGCAGGGCTTAGACGGAAATCAATGACCTGAGCTTCCACCATAAAAACTACAAAAAGAATAGGGGCTGACCCCGTGGCTGAGTGGTTAAGTTCGCGCACTCCGCTGCAGGCAGCCCAGTGTTTCGTTGGTTCGAATCCTGGGCGCGCGGACATGGCACTGCTCATCAAATCACGCTGAGGCAGCGTCCCACATGCCACAACTAGAAGGACCCACAACGAAGAATATACAATTATGTACCGGGGGGCTGTGGGGAGAAAAAGGAAAAAATAAAAATCTTTAAAAAAAAAATTATAAAAATATAGTGTACTAAATCCAGAGTAAACAGAAGAAAGGAAATTATAAAGATCAGAGCAGAAATCAAAGAATCAAAAAAGAGGAAAAAAAAAAAAGACTGAGGGAAAAAACTCCAATCAGAGTCTTTAAGAAGATCAATAAAATTATCAATTTTGGGCAGACTAATAAGGAAACTAACAGGAAAGACACAAACTACTGGCATCAAGAATGAAAGAGGGGACATCACTACAGATTCTAGACATAATAAAAGGATATTACAAACAACTTTATGCCAACAAATTTGACAACTTACATGAAATGGACAAATTCTTTCAAAGAAACACTCAAAAAACAGAGAGAGAGAACCATAGCATTATGAGAGAATAGCCCTATGACTATTAAAGAAATTAAACTTGTAGTTAAAAACTTTACCTTAAACAAATATATAAAAACAAAACTACAGCACACATAACTTCAGTGGTAAATCCTCCCAAATGTTGGAAGAAAAAATACCAATTCTAAACAAAGTCTTCCAGAAAACTGAAGAGAAGAAAACACTTTCCAACTCATTCTGAGACCAGAATTATCGTGACATGAAACAAGACAAAGACATTCTAAGAAAACTACATCCCTCATAATACTCCACATAAATTTTTTAAAATCTAATTCAATAATATATAAAAAGCGTAATACATCATGACTGTAGCAGCCAGCTTCTGAAATGACTACTAATGATAGCCACCCCGCGGCATTCACACCCACATGTAAGCCCCTCCCCGTGCGTGTGTGTGAGCTGCACCTTGCTTCTAATGAATGGAAGACAGTCACGTGCCCCATGCTGACATCTCAGTCAACAGCAGACCACACATGTAACGGTGGTCCCATTCAGATGAGCAGCACATAGCCTAGGTGTGTAGGAGGCTGTGCCACGCAGGTTTGTATAAGCACGCTCTGATGTTCACACAACAAAATCACCTAACAACACATTTCTCGGAATGTGTGCCCGTTGTTAAGTGACGCAGGACTGTACCGTATAAGAGACAGGGTGTCACTCTAAAAATGTGGCTATAAAAAACCGTAACTTCTATCTTGCTTGACCTCTCTCTTGCCTTCTTGCTTGCTCACTCTGATGAAGCAAGCTGCAATATTGTGAAATAGTATATGAAGAGACCAAATGCAACAAAGAACGAACAGAGTCCTCTAGGTAACATCTGAGGAACTGGAGCGTAAGGAACTGAACTCTGCCAGCAACCACAGGAGGGAGCTTGGAAGCAGATCCTTCCCCAATCCAGTCTACACAGGAGACCACAGTCCTGGCCAACACCTTACCTGCAGCCTTGAGAGATACCCTGAAGCAGAGAAGCCACCTAAGTCATCCCAAGACTTCGGACCCACAGAGACTGAGAGGTGACAAACGTGGGTCATGTAAGCCTCTAGGTTTTGGGTTAATTTGTTACGCAGCAAAATACATAACTAATAAAAGGACCAAGGAGAATTTATCTAGGAAATGCAAACATTCAAAAAATTAATTTAATTCACCACATTAACCAAAAAGAACTATATGATCATTTCGATTGAATCAGTAAAAGCATCTGGCAATAGTTAACATTCCTTCCTGATAAAACCTCAGCAAAAAAAAAAAAAGTGGGGGTATTGCCTCAACCTGTTAAAGAGTATCTACATAGAAACCTAAGCTAACATGCTTACTGGTGAAAGACTGCTTTCCCCTAAGATGAAGTAAGACAAGAATGTCTACTCTCACTGCCGAATTCAACACTGGATCAGCGAGTCTAGCCAGGGCAACAAGGCAAGAAATAAAAGGCATCCAAGTTGAGAAGAAAGAAGTAAAGATATATTTTATGTGTAGACATGATTGGCTATGTAGAAAAGCCAATGAAATCCACAAACAAAGTTACAAGAATGAATCAATAAGTTTAGCATGGTTGCAGGACACAAGACCCATACCCAAAAATCAACTGTATTTCTATACTAACAATAAACAATCAAGAATTGAGATTTTTTAAAAATGCCACTAACAGTAGCATCAGAAAGTATGAAATACTTGTGAATAAATATGACAAAAAGATGTATAAGACCTGTACAATGAAAACTATGGAATATTGTTAAAAGAAACTAAAGAAGACCTAAATCTCTCTCCATTAATAAATGGAGAAATAGACCTTGTCCATAAGTCAGAAGACTCAATGTTTTCAAGATGTCAATGCTCCCCAAATTGGTCTGCAGACTCAATGCAATCCCAATCAAAATCCCAGCAGGCTTTGTTGTAGAAACTGACAAGTTAATTCCAAAATTCATATCAAAAAGCAAAGAACCAGAGGTAGCAAAAACACCCTAGAAACAGAAGAACAGAGACGGAAGGCTAACATTACCTGATTTCAAAACTTATTATAAAGAAACAGTAATTAAAATAGTGTGTACTGGCAAAACGACAAATCAATGGTACAGAATGAGTCCAGAGACAGAGCCACACACGAAGGAACCGATTCTTCACACAAGTGCAAAGACAACTCACTGGAGACCCACGGTGCTGAAGAAGCTGGCTGGCCACATGCATGAGACTGACCTTCAATCCCCGTCTCACAACAAATAAGTGCATTTAGATCCATACCGCAGACCATACACAAAAAACTAACTGAAAGGAGATCACAGACTTAAACGTAAAACCTGAAACTAAAATTTCTACAAGAAAATATAGGAGACAATCTTTATGGACTTTGTTCAGGCAAACATTTCTTAGATACAATACCAAAATGCAATTCACAAAAGAACACAATGAGAAATTCCATAAAAATTAAAATATTCCACTCTTCAAAACACAGCTGGGAGAATGAAAAGGCAAGTCACAGACCAGAAAAAATGACTGTAAGCATATGTCTGAAAAAGGACTTGTATCTAGGACATACAACGAACTTCTAAAACTCAGTAATGAAAAAAAAAATCCAATAAAAAAAAGACAAAAATTTGAAGACACTCCATCAAAGATGATATAAGATGGCAAATAAGCATATGAAAAGATACTTATAACATCATCAATCACGAGGTGAGTGCAAGATAAAACCACAGTGAGATGGCACCTCATAGCTACTCGAACAGCTAAAATTAAAAAGCCTGACCATCCCAAGCACTGACAGGGATGGGAGCAAACTAGAAGTCTTATATGCTGCTGGTAGAAATGTAAACTGGTACAATCCCTTTGAAAAACAGTTTGGCAATTTCTCAAAAAGTTAAATCTACAATACTGTCTGTTCCAATCGTTCCTCTCTTAGGTATTTACCCAAGAGAAACAAAAACCTATGTCCATGCAAAAATGTGTACACGAATGTTTATAGCTTTAGCTGTAAGAGCCAAAAAACAACAAATGAAAGGTCCATCAACAGGAGACTGGGAAAACAGTGTTACATCCATACAATGGAAGAGCACTCAGCAATAAAAAGGAATGAACTACAGACACATCCAATGACATGGATGAATCTCCAAATAATTGTTAGTGAAAGAAATGAGATCCAAAAAAAAGTACATACAACATAATTCCATCTATATTTAACTCTAGAAAAAAACAAACTAATCTATGGTAAAGCAGATCATTGGCTGCCTGGTGAGAGGAGGATGTGGGGATGGAAGTGTGAAATTATAAAAGCATACAGGAAATATATGGGGAGGATGTCATATTCATTATCTTGATTATCATGATGGTTTCAGAGACATATACATATGTGAAAATTTATCAACTTATACACTTTAAATATGTGCAGTTTACTGCATGTCAATTATCCTCAATAAAGCTTTTAAAAATCTGCATTGAATTTTCAAGTTTGGATAAAACTTCCAAAAGCAATATACTGTGCCTAGAAAAAAATCATGAAGTGATTCTAAATTATAGTAAAAATCAGGGGTCAACAAAATATAGACCACAGGCCAAATCCAGCCACACATTCATTTATGAATGAAAGCAGCATATGGCTGCTTTCCCTATCACAAAAGACTTGAATAGTTGCAAAAAGAAGAAACTTGACCTGCAAAGCCAAAAATATTTAACACATGGCACTTTACAGAAGTTTGCTGACCTCTGCTGTAAATCAACAAACGATTATGTGATAAAGAAGTGGCCTGGATTATGGAGTAATTTTAAAGAGGAAAGATCAATATTGCAAGAGAATCAAGAGGGCAGCTTTCCAGAAGTATAATGAGCACAATGGCTTCCAATCCCCCATCATAAAACATGCCCACATACCTTCTTTTGAAGTTAAGGCCCAGAGGCATATCATGAGCGCAAGAGGTAATTAAGTGTAGACAGCACAGTAATATCGCTTGCTCCGTATACACTTACATACACCTTGACTGCCCACTTTCTACTGAAGAAAATCTTACCTAATTTGTTCAGTCTGTACAATCCCTTCTTTGTGACCCTCCAAGCGAGCAGCCAATCTCTCTTTATCAAGGCGCACACACTCTTCATCCTGACGTTAGTGAATATTTTACATTTTTATTTAACTTTAGAATGAAAGAAACACTGCACATAACTTTTCCTTACATCAATTCCCACCTATAAAGCTCCAGGCATTACTGGCCTTGGGTCAATTTTAAAATTACTTTTAGTTACATAAAGAGAACAAGAATAAATATATGTTGCATCACATAAGAGTAGAAATGACTATAAGCTTACCAAAAAACTTTAGTTAACTTTTTTCTATGATTAAATGTTCTTCCCATAATATATCATGGCTATCTTTATTCAGAAAGACATCATACAACAAATAAATGCCTGCTCTTCAGGAAAGTGTATAGGTAAATTGTATGCAAAGCCTTCACCACAATCAAAATTTCATTTTTGGACCTACATCTTTTCCATCTGTTGCCCCAGGTCCCGAACCCGTCAGCAGAGATCAAAACAAAAGATGCGAAACTTTAATGGTTTGGAAAGCACGTTCCTCAGAACATTAAGAGTTCCTACACAGTGCTCAATGGGTCACTTCTTGTCTGAATCCAACACTGGTAGCTCAGCTTTGAGAACTTGCAGATTAGAATTTTAGGTAAAATTTGGTCTGAAAAGCATTTGGTTACTTAAAAATCAAACTTAGTAACTCTGATGTAGTTCAATGCCACATCCAACAAATGAGAAAACTGAGGATCAGAGTCAGAGTCTGAGGCTAATGGGATATGAAATTGCATGAAAAAGGATCAATATATTCGAGATATCCACAAAGATGTGCTCCAATTCATGCTCTAATATTAATCTATCATGTAAAACTCTTAAAACAGACATATTGTTGACGTGAAGGCAAAGATAATATTTTAGCAAACGCATTAATTTTTGCCTTTTGTATAAAAGCATAACAAATCACTCAAGCTCCTTAGGAGACAGCTGGTTTTACAGACAAGTGGAGTCTGGACCTTAATCAGATGGGAACCCTGCCCTCAGGGTTTCTCTCTCCCAGTAGAGCCTCACAGGTTCTCAATGCGTATCTGCTGAACTGAAACCTGTTTATCTTAGACAGCTGTTTACATAACTCAGTTTAACTCTATAAATGCTCTAGAAGATATTTTATTATGCTATTTCCTGCTGATTTTTCAAGTTACTGAAATCCTAGTAAATTAGCATTTATGACATGTTCAATTTTTTCAAATAATTAAACTGTGAATTTCAGGTTTTGCCAAATAAATAGTATCCATAAATTCACTCGTTTTGCTCATACTGGGTCATAACCTCCTTTCATACAAAGAGAGTTCAGTTTATTGCCACAAAATTTTGTACCCAGTATAGCAGAATGGGCTCTACTCCTGGTTGTGTGAACCTCAGCAAGTCGCTCATTCTGTCTGAGCCCGTCTGCTCACAGATGAGCAACTGTCAACTTCAGGAGGTGGTAAGGATGACATGAGTTAAAACACACAAAGTACACAGAACCTCACCTAGCACAGAGGAATAACAATGAGCTCATTACCATTATTCTCTTTACCTAAAAAAACTCAGGCCCATGTCTCAGAGTATGCTTAATTAAAATTACATTACTTTGTATCAATGGTTGTCAATGATTCTACTGTGTGTACTTACCAACCAAGCCTGTCCCTTGAAGTTACCTTTCTTGTCCTTAATAGTGGATGCTTTGCTATTTAGGTAGCAGGCAAATGTACACCTATTTGGTTTTTATGCTAGTGTGAAATGAAAAGATTTATGGGACTGTTAACACTAGTGATGACTACAAGTGTTATTCCTATATTGTTAATTGACACGTGACCAGTTTAGTCATTTCTCAGATTTTAAGTTGCCTCTAGTGCATAGTCCTCCATTTTCAGGGGGTTTTATATGTAACAGATCTGGAGCTTCTTACAAATTTAAATAGTATCATGATCGTACAATTAAAATACCTAAGGTTTAACTGTCTTTATGCAGTGCATCAATGGGTCAAGAAATTTTCTTTCCAAAGGTAACTGCATTTCTTAGGTGGCTTCTATTTCACATGAACTATCCTTATTTACCAATATTAATATTTCACTTGCTGGCTATAAAATGCTACAAAAAATATGTAGACTGATATGTCAATATTTTAAGCAGTAATTACAACAAGCACTTCATGTTCACAGCTCTTAAGAGTGAAGCCAACTCCCACCCCACCTTATTCAGGGGGAGGAAAACCACAGCCCAAAGGCCGCACCCAGCCCGCCGTCTGTGTGGTACAAGTGAACTGGAGTCCAGCCTCACCTGCGCATTCATGTACTGTCTACATCTGCTGTCACACCACAGCAGCAGGCGGGAGGAGCTGGGCAGAGACTAAATGGCCCGAAAAGCCTAAACTATTTACTCTCTGGCCCTTTACAAAGAAAGGTTTCCGACCCCTGATCTAGCCTAAGACTTTCATCAGTAAGGATATAAAGGCAAAGAAAATAAAGCGATTTGTGCATCACACAGCTTGTACGTGAGAGATCTTAAACTATAGCCCAAGCTAACTTACTAACCAACTCTTCATTCTACTACAATTTTTCCAGAAAAAAGCTCCTAGGACCACCATGAAGGAAGAATTCTTACTGCTACACAATCCCAATTTCCGTAACAACACGCGTCACCTTTAAAGTTCCGTTACCTCGATTCGTGGTTTCTTTGCTTCTGCTAAAACCTCATCTGCAGCTCGTTTGACTGAAAGAAAAAAGAAGTAAATAAAGGTACAGTTTTGGCATAGGTTTCTGAAAGTTCAACATAAACTTGAGTAGATCAACTTTACCTTGAGTAAGACATACCTTGAGTAGATCGCTGCAGACCTATTTCTAGAGGGGCGCTTCTGTCTATACTTGCCGATGTTGCTGAAGATTTAAAAAGACTGACGTGAGAAGGTCAACATTTAAACACATATGTTGGATATGATTACAAGTGAAATGCTCAAGATTTGTTATATTTCTTACTTTATACATGGTGATTTCCCCCAGTAAAAAATAACTTTTAAAAGTAGCTTTGTAAATCATTTTATTATAAACGATTAATCTATATTAGACAGTCTATCAGAGAACACACTTTCTTGTTTTTGGAGGAAGATTAGCCCGGAGCTAACATCCACCACCAATCTTCCTCTTTTTGCTGAGGAAAATTGGCCCTGAGCTAACATCTATGCCAATTTTCCTCTATTCTATATGTGGGATGCCTGCCACAGCATGGCTTGATGAGCAGTGGGTAGGCCCACACGCAGGATGTGAACCAGTAAACCCCAGGCCGCTGAAGCAGGGTGTGCAAACTTAACCACTACGCCACTGGGCCGGCCCAGAGGACAAACTGTTTTTAACAATTTAACTTACAAATTATTGAGACAATCTGCCTGAAATCAACTGGTCACTTCAAAGAGCATACCCCAATAGCACAACACAAGCACATAAAAATGGATCTAAACATAAACACAGGGCCGGCCCAGTGGCACAGCGGTTAAGTGCGCAGGTTCCGCTTTGGCGGCCAGGGGTTCGCCAGTTCGGATCTCGGGTGCGGACATGGCACCGCTTGACAAGCCACACTGTGATAGCCGTCCCACATATAAAGCAGAGGAAGATGGGCGCAGATGTTAGCTCAGGGCCTGTCTTCCTCAGCAAAAAGAGGAGGACTGCCAGCAGATGTTAGCTCAGGTCTAATCTTCCTCAAAAAAAATAAAATAAATTTTTTTAAAAAAAATAAACATATGTATATAAGGGAAAAGTTTTTTTTAAGTTAGCATTCACTCTAAAAATGGAATTTTTAGTTATTCACAATTGGTAAAAAAAAAATTTCACGTATCTTTTAAATTAAAACCATTTAGTTTTTGAATGGTTCAAATAATGAAATGATAACAAAGGGCTGTACCTGTCCTCATCCCCCTAGTTGCCACCCCTCTAGGTAACTACTGTTAAATCTTTTATACACATATCCTTCCAGGGTGTCTTTCTGTAGATGCAAGAAATACAAACTGATACTTTTATTTTCCCCTTTTTTACACAAAAGATAGCATATTACATATTAACTCTTTTTTTTTTTTTTTTTTACAGCTACACAGTATTCTACTGTATGGATTAATAACAATTTATTTTACTAGTTCCCTATGGATGAGCAGCTCAATTCAAACAGACTTTTGCCACTACAAACAGTGGCACAATGAATAACTTTCTGTATACACTGCTTCACCCATTTCCCAACACACGTCTAGGACAAGCCCCAGATGTAGGATTTCCATGTCAAATTTGTGATGATACGTTACTGCCAAATTTCCTCAGTGGCGGTTATATCAATTGACACTACAATCAACAGTACACAAGAATATTTGTTTCCTCATAGCCTCACTGGAGTGTATTACCGAACTTCTAGTTTTTTATCAGGTAAAAAAAAAACTTGCTATCTCTGTATAGTTTAAATTTGCAATTCTCTTCTTACAAACGAAATTAAGCATGTTTCCTATGATTTATCACCTTTTCTGTGAATTGTATGGTCATAATTCCATTGGGTTGGAGACCTTTTACATATCTATTTGAGGACCACTTCATCATATTAGTGAGACTGGCCCTTTTACTACATGAGTTGAAATCTTTTCCCAGCTTGTCATGTCTTCTTTTATATATAATGAAGAACTTTTCCAACTTTAACATATTAGTTGAACAATCCCACCTTCTCCCCACTGATTTGACGTGTCTTGTTAATCATGTGAAATTCACATAATTTAACATGTAACAAATAAAAAAGTTGTTCCAGCAGTTTATCCATTCACATTTTTCACACTGCGAAGGCTTTATTATAAGTGCTAAACTCTAGAATGGCTAGTATTTTCTCACTGGTCTTCTCCAAATTTTTATAAAACTTTTTACCAAATGAATTTTAGAACCATCTTCTCTAGTTCCACCCTTCCTTCAAGAAAAAACTGTAGGGATTTGTATTGAGATCATGTTAAACGTATAAACTATGTTAAGAACTGACACCTTTAAGCTGTTATGTACTCCTGTCCAAAAACATGGAATGTCTTAAGATTTGCTTGACTTTTTCATTAAATCATTAAAGTAGCCCTTTTTTAAAAATTAGCAAAGCAGTGTACTTGATGACAACTTATTTGTCCTATAGAAACTACAGGAAATGACATGGATGGATAAAGGGCAACTCTTTTTCTGGATTCGGAAAAGAAAACCCATTTGCTCTAAAGCAGTGCCCCCAACTAGCCCAGGGAGCAGGCTCCCCTGAGATACTCACTAAAAACAGAGAATCTGAAACTCTATGACACATCTTCTGAAGCAAAAAAAAAAATCTAGTTTTAACAAGTGCACCATGAGATTCAAAAAAAAAGTCTTTGCCTATCCTCCTCACCTCCATCCTCCTCGCAGCAGGATCAGGACCCCTCCCGAACCCTCCCCGGGGTTCTAACCGTCTGTTTACCAGTCTACCCTGCGTGACGGGAAACATGCTCAGGACAGGGATTTTGCATTTTGTACAGCACCCAACACGATGCCTTTGAAAATAAGCACTCAGTAAGTGCCTGCTGTATGCTCAATGAGGACAGCACAGGAAGACACTCCTGACGATGCTCTTTCCACCATGCACGAGGCTCTGGGCAAATCAATCTCACTGTGGAGCAGAAAAGTGACAAGACAGCTACTGATTCCTTAAAGGCAGTAAACGCCACCCCAGGGAAGGTAAGACTCAACAGTTCTGTTACATCAATTTACTCATACTCCGTAAGACAGCAAATTAACAACGACCCCCTTACTCAGGTGAGCACCCACTGTCAACCACTGTTCTCAACGCTGGGTATTCAACTGTCTGCCCCCTAGAGTATACCCTCGAGTGGGGCAGACAGACGATAGATATGCACACAAACGAATATGAGATTTCAGCTCAACACAAGGGTTTTGATAAAAAATAAACCAGGATGGCACTACACACAGAAAGCAGTATGGGGACAGCAATACTACTTTATATTTTAGAGTGGTCACGTAAGTCCTCTCTGACAGAACAATGCTTGAGCACAGATCTGGATGAGGTGATGATAGTGACCCTGTGACAATGCAGAGAAGCAGAAGTGAACACAGAGGGAACAGCAAGAGCAAAGGCTCTAAGCGTCAGAACAGTTCAAAGACCCAGGGACACTGGACTGCTGTGAGCAAAGGAAGACCGGCAGAAGAGGAGGTCACAGAGATTTAAGCAGAAGCAGGATCAGGTGTGTCAGCACAAGGAGCATGGGCTTTATTCCAAGTGTGATGGGAAGCCACAGGACGGCCTTGGACAGACGACTGACATGATCAAGTTTACAGGCTTTTTCAAAAACAGGTCACTCTAACTGGTGGGTGCAGACTACACCGTAGAAAATACAGAGTGGGGACCTGTGAGAGGGCTACGCAACAGTCTAAAGAGGAAGGATGGGAAGGGTGGGAGTACTAGGTAAACAAGTTATCAGACTTTTAAAGGTAAAGAAAAGGACCTGCTGATGAAAAGGACGTGAGAGAAGAGAAATTCTCCAGGTTTTTGGCCTAAGCAACTACATGAATGGGATACCATTTACTGAGATGGGAACAGTAGGAGAACAGACTCACTGTTGTAGTTTTGTTTGCAGGGAGAAGGGAAGGAGGAAATCGGCATTCTATTTTGGATATGTTCAATTTCAGCTGCCTATTAAATATCCAAGGGAATATGCTGACAGTAAATTCATACATCTGGAGCTCAGGAACAGGTCAGCATTGGAGACAAGGAGGTAAGCAAAACAAAACGAGAAGTGGACAACGAGTAGAAAGAGAACCAACAGTCTGATGCCTCAAATGCCAGGTGAAGACACGCTTTCCAAAACAGTGATCAACAGTACCAAACGCTGGTGAGAGGTCAAGTAAGCTCTGGATAAGAGAGACCACAGGATCTAGCGATCCTTAAGTCAGTGCTGGCCTTACAAGGGTGATTTTGGTGGGATGGTGAGGCAGACAGCCCGAGTGGAGCAGATTCAAGAGAGAATCAGAGGTAAAGAGGAAGCAGTGATATCACAACTCTTGGGAAGAATTTCGCAGTGAAAAGACAATGACAAACAGAGCAGTAGATAGTAGGAATTTGGGGTCGAAAAACTGTTTTAAACGAGAGATCCCTAAAGGGAACGAGGTAGAAGAAAGGAGAAAACTGATGATGCAAGCGAGCAGCAACAGTTTACAAAGACAGTCTCTGCCAGTGCGAAAGGAGATGGACGCCAGACCCAAGGAAGGGGTGTCTGGCCTCAGGAGGAAAGACAGTGCATTCACTACAACTGGAAAGGAGAGCACAGGCCCATAGCTGCAGGGGGGTTCATTCTTCAGGAGGAATACAGATTCTCTTCCCACTGCCTCTGATTTCTTACAGGGGAGAAAAAGAAACAACATCTATTTAAGAGTGAGAGCAATCCAAAAATCACTCACATGCTTCACCATTGAGATATCCAAGCAGATCTTTTCGGTCAGGTCTTCTAACCACAGGAATGTTTTCAGTCTGCAGTCAAAATTTTAAATTAAACATCAAATCAATAACAATTGTAAGAAACTTGGTAAAGATATACATCATGTAATGTCTCAACTGTATTCCAACACATCTTGATAACGTTTATTTAGAATTACATTTGTAGAAAATGACTAGACTAAAAAGAAACTAACAGAAATCTTGAAAAATGTTAAGCGTATTAATTTTTGGTAACTTTATTCTTGAAATTCGAGTAAGATATACAAAAGATAATCATTAGAAATGAAAACAGTGACCCTATCCCTCTTTAAACTATCAATCCCAGTCTTTTTTGTTCCCTCAGCCTACTCTATTTTTTAATTTTACTCATGATGGTTTGCATATTTGAGGCAAATATCTTTTTAGTCCCACTGCTTGCTCATCATATGCAATGCTTCCAAAGTGCTTTCTTTTCTCACACAAACTAGACCTTCTCAAAATATTCTACTTCAACCCTTTAAATAAACTAATACAGACACTAAAACTATTTTCATAATTAACAATAGGCATGTGTTGTTCAAGCATGGGAAAAAATTTAGGAGATAATACAGGAAAATGTTAATGGTGATTTATTTTCTACATTACACATTTCCTTTTTATTCTTGGGTGTGTATAAATTCTGTAAGCAGAGAAAAAAGATTAAAAAGTTAAATCTAGAAAAGGTATCTATTTTGGTAAAATGGGTAATTTTCCTTTAATCTTCCACACTAGTTATTTGTAAAGCAGTGTGTAAAACAAAGAAACCTATATACTTGAGGCCCCAAATCATCATCAGGCCATGAATTCAATGAATCCTGTAATTACGACAATTTCCTATATCATTTTTATAATGTAAACAAACAACAGAGAACAGGAAAAACTGGTGCTGCAGAATTAAATAGTCAAAATCCCTTTGCCACTTCATATAAACCATGAAGCAATAGGAACCCGTGGGATCTTTGGCTAATTATCTTATATTGAGTACTGATTACATTGCACCACACCAACCATTCTGTACACACTCCCTCATGATAGAGATGAACTATGCTTTTGTTTTGTTTTAAAGATTTTATTTTCCTTCTCCCGAAAGCCCCCTGGCACATAGTTGTGTATTTTTAGTTGTGGGTCCTTCTAGTTGTGGCATGTGGGACGCCGCCTCAGCAGGGCCTGATGAGTGGTGCCACGTCCACGTCCAGGATCCAAACCTGCCAAACCCTGGGCCGCCAAAGTGGAGCTTCTGAACTTCACCACTCGGCCACAGGGCCAGCCCCTGAACTATGTTTAATCACTTAAAATTACTCTTTTTTTTTTAGCGTAGGCTAAATTTTAACTTCTGCTTATGAGTATAAACATTTAAGACTCCACAGGTTTTTCGCACTTGTTTTTAAAAACTACTCTACATGGAATATCGTAGTGAAAAGATTTGAATTAATTTTCTTTAAATTACTGATTCTAAGTCTGATAACATACTTCATCATTTAGTCACTAATGAATTATATACCCATTACAGCCAAGTGAAAAAGATATACGTCTACTCACACTAAAACAGGAGCTACGGGTCAGGAAAACTTATTTCAGAAATGGTCTGACCACAAGAAAGAGCAACTAACAAAAAGGAGTGAGGAGAAAAAATTGGTAGAACCCTCGAATTTTAGAATTCTGTCCTTTCAGTCTATCATGTATTTAAGAAAAACAAAGGAGATCAATCTTATGTGACCAAGGGTCCCAAGGCCCACAGTATCAGTTATAGCTACTAGTCATGTGCTACAACCACTCCCTAAGAAGAGAATCTCTAAATCCAAACCAACTGTCGGGATCATCTTTACCACCCCAAAGTGAATGGATATATCCAACGAAACATCCAAATTACTGCCTCTTTCAGTTTTTAGAGATCTGAGTTACAGCTTTATAGAGCGAGCTGCTGCTATTTTATCCCACTATTTCTCTGTTTCCCCCTAGATATGATTTTTTCTATACGTATTTGACAGTAAATATGTATTTCTTGTTCAGAAAAGCAGTGTTCAAACACTGAGATGCACAAAGCAGGCAAAATTGAAAACGAATTCATCAATAAAGTATGAAAGAATTCTGTTAAATTGACTGAAAATTAATTTTAAAAAGTTGTCTGTTAATCTTGATTCTTTCTGATGCCAAAAAAAAAAGTTTTCTTGAGATTAAACTAGAGTTCGGAATATGAGGGTCCTTCCACCAGCTCATAATTTTGTAAAACGTCTCTATAAATGTCGTTAAAACTTCTGTTCTTGTACACATTACCCAGATTTGACATGGAAAAGTCACAGATTAAAAATCTGCCTAAGGCACAGTGGCCTTATTTTGACCCTCCAGGAGACTTTCATACAGACGAACCTTTCCTTCCTTCAATATGAAACCCATGAGGGAGGTTATCCATGCCAAATGATACCTACTATCAATTAAATCAAAAAAGTTTTAAAATGGATTCTACTTACGGCTGCACGTCGGACATAAACAGGATGAGAAAGGTGCACATTGTTAAGCAGAAATAAGATAGAATCCAATGTGTAGTACTCTCTGGGTTGGCCTTCCTTTCCAGTCCTGAAATAAGGCATAAAGTTTTTTTAAAGGAATTCTTTTTTTTTCTGCCTTTTCTCCCCAAATCCCCCCAGTACATAATTGAATATTTTTATTGTGGGTCCTTCCAGCTGTGGCACGTGGGATGCTGCTTCAGCACGGCCTGATGAGCGGTGCCATGTCCACGTCCAGGATCCGAACAAGCGAAACCCTGGGGTTACCAAAGCTGAGCATGTGAACTTAACCACTGAGCCACAGGGCCCGCCACGAAGGCAAAATTTTTTACTCACAATTCTAATTCAACTTTTTGGGCTCTATTGCATGTATTAACTGATCTATACTCTTCACCATCCAACAATGGATTTAACATGGCTGACGAAAACACACCAACTATGAAACCTAATAAGTGGAACTGTCCTTAGGGCAAAAAGAACACAAACATAGACAATAACAAAAGCAAGAAGTAAGGAAAGCAAATCATATTCATACTCGAAGGTACTACACACTTTTTAGAATTTGGCCCAAATTAGGTTCTAGGCTTTGTCAACAGAGAGAGAAACCTAATGTTACAGACTGGAGAGGATCCATAAGAGAAGACAATCAAACTGTTTAGGAGAAGCGCACTATTACCAGTGCGAAGCTTACAAGACATTTATCCTGTCTCCTAAGTAAGATACTGCAGAACAACATCCTTAACACCATTCTTACAGTAAACATAATAATGAATTTCAGAGGTATAATTAAACCAGTGGTGTAAAACCAGAAGGAATTCTACCTGTGATAAAGCAATGGTGTCTCAGGGTGCAAGCTCTTTAACAGAAGCACAAACTACCACTCACTCAACAAACGTTAGCGTCCAATTCCACGCTGCCTACTACATTCTCCCATCTACAAATGTCAACACGGTATTTGAATTCATCTGAAGACAGCTCAGTATAATCAGCCCCAAACCTATTTTCCTAGCCTCTCTTTCCAGTTTTCCTCTAGATCACCATATTTCAAACCACACGCCACTATCAATTATTGTACTCTGAAATCTAACATATGGGTAACAACCAGGGTTTTTTTTAAGATATAGAAAAACAAAATAACAGAAAGCACTGCACACAATAAGCGTAAGTGCTGTTTAATGTTACGAATGTGTACATGGTTACACGTGCACACAGGGATGAGTAGTAAATGAAAACCTATTTCCTGCTGCAATTCACTGTCCTAAAAGGTTGCAATCTACTATTCTAAGCATTCCTTTTTCATTCCTGGCTTCACTGAAGCGCTGTCAAAACATTTCCTTTCCAGCGCTCACGCCTTTAAGGCCTACAGTTCCCTGGTCCTGGACCTAACCCCTTATTTCACCCTCAGAATTCCCACCCATTCTTTAAAGCTTATTCATTTGTTCTCTCACTTATTCAAGAAAAATGTGTAGCATCTTGACATGCAAAACACACTTATATGAAACCTTCCCTGATGCCCCAAGCTAGAAGTGACTGCTCTCTTCTTAAGAACTAGAACGCAATTCTTATCAAGTTATGTTTCATCACCTCTATTCTGATTAAGTTCCTCTCTTCTGAGAGAGGGACCAGAGTCCTACCAATTTTTTCTATTTCTCAACTGAGCTGCCCTACACCTGGAGTACTCAACCATTTTTTTAAAGAGAAGGAAAAAAAAAAAAGTTAAGACTCCAATCAAATGTAATTCTGTCTGTGCCAACTCTTTCGGAAGGACAAAATACAGGACACTCAGAATGATGTTATTTCATCAACATTTCACACAGCTAAATAAATCATAAACCCTCAAGGCCACAAAACAAAAAACTAACAGCCAACCAACAAAGTAAATTTCCCCTAGCTTTTGATCAACTCTTCATAAACCCCACTGCTCCCGTCCAATCCAACGAAACGACAATGGCAGTTCTGGCCCTCGGTTCTAATCACCCAAACCAAACACCAAAGAGAGAGAGACATCACTAAAAAGACCCCAAACGATTGCCAACCAGACCTCTCTCTCCACGTTTTCCTTAATGACTTCAATTCGGAAAACCCCACGTGGCTCAACGTTCCAAAACATTTCTCTTGCAAACACGCACCCCCTCCATTTCTGACTTAGACCTGCAAAGCCCGCTCCATTTCACAACAACTTTCTCCCTGCAGAAACTCCTGCCTTCACCTCTAACACAGATTCTGTTGACTCTCCCGACGCAATCAGACCTCGTTCCCGTCCTAACTCCACCGAGGTGCTTCCCCTTCCAGCTCTTCTGGAGGGAAGCACGGAAGGAGAAGGAACAAGACCCGGAGCTGCAAAGCCCAGCAGAGAGAGCTACAAGGCAGGGCAGCCTCGGAGACAGAGGAGAAACTAAAGAACAAAAAGAGACATCCCGGGGACCGGACGGTGTGCTCCTTGATGCACCTTCACACACTGCCACCACTCAGTCCCTACTGGTGAACATGATCCCAAAAGCCACAAACTCCCATGCTTCCTCCCCTGGGGCTTCCCGAGACTTCAAGGGATGGACCACTCCAGACGCTGCTCCCCCCTTTTCCCTCCTCACCGAAAAGTCTAACTTCTGCTCCGGTGAAAAACTTTCACCCAAAGCACCCGTCGTTCCCCGTCCCCTAGGGAGCCGGGGGGAGGGGCTGGGACCCAGGTCGCCTGAGGGCGCCCCACGCCGCCCCCAGCCCACCGCCCGGCCGCACTCACCCCCAAACCACATAGTTGGTCTTCACGTTCTTGGGCCAGGAGAACTCGCCGAAGATGACTTCGTCTCCCTTCACCACGATCTCCTTCTTCTGGATGTTGTACTGTCGCAGGACGCTGAGCACGTCCGCCAT